>NC_138241.1:16663219-17223219 GCF_964197995.2 Scardinius erythrophthalmus
CTCACTAACGTAACAGGACAATCAGATACCCACTGTGATGCCGATGTATACAGCAGTCTTTTTCCCAAATCGGCATAGGAACTTCTGCCACATGGGAATGGTAATAGTGGCAGACAGCTGGGAGGAAAAATTGCACAAACATTTATTTACGACTGACCACTACAAACCCTCATTACCATATTATGCAAGAATCAGATAATAGTGTGCATCAGCACACACTGCTGAAGTTAAAAAGTCTTTTCATCTGTTGCCTCAAAGTCATGCTGCTTTTTTAACTAGAAAAGCATGTCTTTCATCACTATGGAGACTGCTAACCTCATCTAAACCCGAGAGTTCTCTTATAACACGAAACCAAACGATTTAGAAGCGTACAAAAACATTTATTCAAGTGGTCGGTTGAAAACACTCTCACCATGATGACCAGTAAGATGTTCTGAAAATCCTCTCTGAATCCCAGCGTGTACTTGATGAACAAAGCAAAATTTCCCTCCAGCAGCTGAGAAAGAAAAAACAGACAGACCAACTGAGATTCCTTCAAACGATTGATGATTATTGTCCATTCAGTGTCTTCATTTCAAACCCAACTTCAATCTCAAACCAATTCTGAACTTTACTTTTGAACGCAGACCTGTCCTAATGCTGACTGTGATTCTAAACCTAATCTCTTGCATGGCAGCGTCTCTCTCTGTCTCTCTCTCTCTCTGTGGCTCTCTTTGTTTTAACACACATAGCCCATCTCTGTAACAGAGCTGTGACGTGGTCAGTTCCAGAAACTGCTTTCACTTAAACATACTATCACAGACATTCATGGCCTGAGAATTTGTCAGTTAAAAGAAAACATTTTCGTCTTTTGTAAACAATGTGAAATCAGGGATATCTCTCATCATAAATCAGGAATTAAAATAAGTACATTTCAGCATATACGAACGAACATGCATGCCTTTTAAAAGACACCAACACGTTTTTATTACCATAAAGGCCAGAGAAGTGAAGAGGAAGGCCAGCACCAGTTTAACATACGGCCCGTGACCTATTACCAGCCGCAGACCGTTCTGAAACGACACACGCTTTTGTGCTTTTAAACCACCCTGATCTGAAAAAGATGAAGGAAATCATTAAATGCATCAAAAAACACATTCAATGTTAATAAAAATAGACAAGGGTTTCCTAAACTGGGGTTTGTGATTCGATGAAAAGCTAATAATTAAATCATAAAAATGTCAAATGAAAATAAATTTTTTAGAAAATGGTCCCACTTTAGATTAGGGTCCAATTCTCACTATGTACTAGCTATTAACTATGAACTTTGCGTCAATAAACTCCCAATTACCGCTTGTTATTAGTTAGTAAAGTAGTTGTTGAGTTTAGGTATTGTGTAGAATCTGGTCATGGAGGATAAGGCATTAATATGTGCTTTATAAGTGCTAATAAACAGCCAATATCCTAGTAATATGCATGCTAATAACCAACTAGTTAATAGTGTGAATTGGACCCTAAACTAAAGTTTACCAAAAAGATAAACAAAATAAAACATTTAATAAAAAGATTAAATATCAGAGAACCATGAACCATGTGAATGTGTTGTTAAATTATTTAAATATGAATTGAAATCTCAGGAGGGACTTTCAAAGTAAATATTTTAGTTTAACAAAAAAGTTTGGAAATACCCGAGTTAGACTACTATATGAATTCGACAGAAGTTCGTTCGTTCGTTCGATCGAGAGAGAGAGAGAGAGAGAGAGAGAGAGAGAGAGAGAGAGAGAGAGAATTTTTTTGGTGCATGCCTAGTAACTATTACCATTATATCACTGTTACCTTGCTATAAAATCAGTGTAACTCATGGCCTCTGGCTTACTGTTTTATTTGAATGTTTTTATATTCCACATTTTGTACTGACTCAGTGTGAATGTGTATGCAAAGAGAAGTAACTCACTATCCTGCTCTCTTACTCCAAAAAACAGCACAACAGCACACAGAATGTAGATCAAACTTATGACTGCAGATGCAATCATATATGCACGCCTCTGTAAAAGAGAGAAAGATATGATTATTCATGTGCAGAATGTTGATGAGATTTGAAACCATCCTCTACTTTATACCACACTCCCCTCACCTCATTAAATATTCTATATTCCATTAAGATCTGAGAGTAATTGCCATGCACAGAGTGATTAGAGCTGTTGCTCAGGATTGTGTTGTTAATGCAGGGGACGTTGGCCATGCCCACAATCTGCCCCTGGATGGCAGTGCCAATTACTGTACCAAACACCTCTATAGTCATGCCTGAGAGAGAGACAAAACAGAAAATAAGCCACCAAAGCAGTCAAAATGTGTATGCTGGGAATAAACAGCTGTCAGTAGGGGTGTAACAGTACACAAAACTGACTGTTCGGTACGCACCTCGGTTTTGAAGTCACGGTTCAGTGCAGGGGGGCTAATTTTTTTTATTATTAATCGGTGGTTTACTGAACAAATTGTGTCACTTTCTTTAAATGAATTCAATTATAATGAAGTTTAAGGATAAAAACAATTGTCTCTGCTAATGGTGTAAACTATATTGGGAGCCCTTACTTGCACATTACTATAATATTAAAGGTTAACAATAGAGCCTAAACTATTAGCCTAAATTCAGTTACTATTTATTTTTAGATATGAACTTCTAAATCTAATTATGCAATTATGTTTTTACTCCAATTTGTTGTTGAACTACAAGTTCAACTATTTCATGACAGATTTATTTAAACATACATTAAATAATTAAGATGGTTAACAGCACTAACAGGTTAAGTAAAATATAATGAATATACAGGCTAATATAGTGCATATATTTAACAAAAGAGTTCATTTCTCTAGCGAACTAACAAGCTGTGGACACTGAATGGCTTGCCTGAGGTAAATGTTTGTTTATTAAGGTTTAGCGCCATGTTAGCATGAGGGCTATGGCAAACACAAGGTCAATATCACAATCCATAAAATTTTAATTATTATATAAAACATTTCAACTTGACATGAGATAGAAAATCTAAAGCACATTTGGGTGATACATTCTGAAATATTCCATGTAAACCTGTTTCTCCTCTATAGAAAAAGGTTGATTTTATGGTTCAGTGATATTTGAAAAAAAAAAAGGGGTTCTGCTCCTACCGTGTTCATATTTTCTTAAATTCAAAACGACAGTTTTCTAGTGAAGAGTTCTTTTCGAATGACATTACTAGAACATTAGTTATTTCTTGGCTTGTGGTTAAAAGGGTGTCCTGATGTTTAAAATGCCGTACTTGAGGACCACCTCTGTCTCTTTGCATCATTTATGACTCTACGTCCTTGTGCTCAGCTTATTTTAAACTTGATTAAATTTTCCTTTGTTTGTTGAAGATCCTCTCTGCTTTTCTCAGATCTTTAAGCCTTTTTACAATTGTCATCAAACCATGGATTGGTCCTACGACTTGGCTTTGATGATGTCTTTGGTATCATTTCATTTGCTATTTCCATAAGCACATCTGTAAAACATGGTCTTCACATTCATGAAGCGCTATATAAAAAATTCATAGCCCTGTGTCTGAAAAAGGAATCAGTTGGCTTTTTTTAAAGTTTCCATCTAGGGTTTTTATGTTGAAAATCTGATCTTATGGAGGTCATGAGTGGTCACTTCGACATAAATCATCCCATTTTTGCCACGAAAAATCAAGTAAAAGTTCAGATTCACATTTTGTTATGTCAACTGCAGAATATGTTCCATGTCCTGGGTGCAAGTAGGTATTTGAGCCATCGTTGATAAGCCACAGATCGTTGTCATTAATAAAATCTTCAATTTTTTTAAAAGGCAAAAACCAAAAGGATTGAGAATCATGGCTAGATGTTGAAGTTCTGCAAAATTTGCCTTAACACAATGACAATTCCACTGAATTAAACAGGTATTATGTTGGTAAGATCGGTACCTGGCCTCTACTCCTACTTTTAGGAGAGGGGCTTCGACTGCAGGGAGCTATGCTCTCCGCCATATTTACGTCTTTAATGGAGTCAGCTTTCTGTGATCTGTTCTAAACTTTGGTCTTCACTAGTTTCAGTTTGTGTTTAACTAGAAGTTTGGGTGCTTTGTGATTTTGTTGAAGTTGAGGTTTTGCTGATTAATTATGGCTTTTCTCTCTCAAAAGGTCAGATCTGTACTCATCCACTTGATTTTTCAAACTGAAAAATAGGAAACATTTCAACCTTCTGCATAGTCTTTCACTCTTTTAAAAGGCATTTCACTTTTTTAATTTCTTTTTCTTTTATCCATGAGGGACAGTTCTTTGATGGAGATGGATAGTCACCTGTGCAATTCCTGCAATTTTGAACAGTTTCCCTTATGTCCTTCAGTTATGACAAAAAGATTTGTTCGGGTATTCCAGCAGAACTATGACCAAACCTCTGACAGTTGAAGCATCTCAGAGTATTTGGAATGAAGATGTCGACAGGGACTCTCAGATATCCTAAATGGATTCATTCTGGTGGATGAGGTTTGTTGAAAATCAGGATATACAGTCATGTTAAAAAGAAAGCACACCCTTTAGAATTGTATGGTTTTATGTATCAGAGCATAATAAAAATCCTCTGGTCTTTAGCAGGTCTTAAATTAGGTAAATACAACCTCAGATGAACAACGCATGACATTACACTGTGTCATCATTTATTTAACAACAATAAAGCCAAAATGGAAAAGCCATGGGTGGAAAAACAAAGGACACCCAATGATTCAATTGCTTGTAGAGGTACTTTTAGTAGCAATAAGTTGAAGGAATCGTTTTCTGTTTGACAGTATCAGTCTCTCACATCGTTCTGAAGAAACTTTGGCTCACTATTCTTTACAACGTTGCTTCAGTTCATTGAGGTTTGTGGGCATTTGTCTGACCTTGGGGTAAATTTGCTGGGAAGTCCACTTGGCCACTGTCTTGAATGTTTTCCACTTTTGAATAATCTTCCTTACGGTAGAATGATGGACTTCAAAATGTTTTGTTTCTTCTCTAATTGATGGCTGATACAATTGCTTCTCGAAGATCAATGCTGATTTCCTCCTTGGCATTGTGTTAACACACACCTGAATGCTCCAGACCAACAAACTACCAAAACTTCTGCTTTTATAGAGCTGATCACACCTGCTGATGATCAGTAAATCAAAGACATTTGATTAGCAGTGCCTGATTGCTACTTACCCTCTAATTCCTATGGAAGCAGTAAGGGTTGTACTTAGTTGGCTTTTCTATTTGGCCTAGTTTTTTTTCAAATAAATAATGACACAGTGTAATATGTCATGTGTTGTTGTTCATCTGAGGCTGTATTTACCTCATTTTAAGACCTGCCAAGGACCAGATTATTTTTTATTATGTCCTGATACATAAACCACAGAATTCAATAGGATTCTTTTTCACATGACTGTATGTGCCAGTCTTTATTATTTGATCTCCTTTTTTGATTGAAATCCTCTTCACACTTGTAACACCTTCTTGTGTTAATTCTGTGGCTATTTCAGATTCATCCATATCCTGAAGTTCTCTTGTTCTAATTATTGCTCTACTGCTGTTCAGATATGGGTGGGTGGTGGCTTTTATTGGAAACCATTCTAAGAGGATAAACCAATTTAAAAATTTTATTTTATCAGTACACATCCACGTTTATGTCTTCATCTGAATTCTTTTCCAATATATACCTTTTTGAGGTTTGTTTGTTGGCCATATTTGTCTTAATTTTGATTGATCATCTTTGCTCCCCACCCACCTCGGAGCTCAACCAGGGGATGCACTGAGCCGCGGAACTCCAGCAGATATCAGGGACACGAGGATGATATACTCTTGCAAGAAGAACTAATGTTCATATTGCTTGATTGACCCTTTGCCACTGCCTTCAGGGAAGAGAAACATATGGCTGATTTAATTGCCATTATCTATCCAGGGCACGTCATGAGTAGTTGGGACAAGTTGCCGCATTTGTCGCCTTTAACGAACAGCAAGGGGGTGCCCAGGGTCTCCATGGGGGCCTGAGGTAATTGTAATGTTACATGACATATTGTTTACAAGCTGTTTTATTGATGTCTTTCCGCTGTTGAAACACTGATTGAGCGATTACAGGAGATATGACGTGTTTCAGTAAGTTGTACTGAATCTTTCAACACACCATCAGATGGTCATTCATGTTTATTTTGTAACTAATATTAGAGGAAGAGATTATCGTGTCTCTTATCAAAAGTAACAAAACGTGGAGCTTTTTGTGATTATTGATGGTTAGGCCACAATGCTCTCTTCGTCTTGTACACATAAGAAGCATACAGAAAATTTTGGGGACGAATATGTGTACCGTTACACCCTTAATTACTATTTATTCAAATGTCAAAAAAATTCAGATGTCAAAATTCAAATGTCAGAAAAATTTGTTTGTGACATAAGTGTACCGTGTTTTTTTGGTTTGATTTGTTACACCCCTAGGTGTCACACATCATACACACACTCTTCAAAACTATGGGGTCAGCAAGATATTTTGTAACATTTTTTTTTAAAGAAATTAACACTTATCCATCAATTATCCATGCTTTAAATTGATCAAAAGTCACCGACGCCAAAAAGACTTTTTAAATATCAAAAAATATATTTAAAACAAATGCTGTTCTTTTCAACTTTCTAGTTATCAATGAATCCTGAAAAAAGTAGAAATGGTTTCTGCTAAAATAAATTGTCAATAAAAATAATAATAATAATAATAAATGTTTCTAAGCATATTTAAAAATGATATTTGAAGGATTTTGTGGCACTAAAGAATGAAGTAATGGCTGCTGAAAATTCAGTACAGGACTACATTTCATATATATATATATTAATATAGGAAAAAAATTAAATGGATATTTTAAATGGTAATAACATTAAAAAAAAACCTGTGAAATATTTTTGATCAACTAAATGCAGCTTTGGTGAGCATAAGAGACTTCTTTCAAAAACATTGAAAAATTCTTACCCCAAATTGTAGAGTATTCTTCAGTTATAATGTGTTTGCTGTGTATATTATGTAGCCGATTGCAACAGTAATGCATTAAAATGTGTAAATGCTCTTACGGTATGCTGTGGCTGAATCTCGCTCCCTCTGCTCAGTGCTGATGAACATGGTCAGTGCGGAGTACGGCACATGAAAGCACTAAACACACACAAACACACAGTTACTCATTGCTGGCTGAATTCCATAAATATGCAAAGTAACAATGCATTTGTTATGCACAACTAGTCAAAATTTTGGACACACCTTCTGATTCTTTACTATAGCAGTTCTCGAAGTGGGGTCCACGACCCATAGCCAGGGGGTCCGCGAAATAATTTGGTTACAGCCTACAGTTTTTTCCGGACTACAAGTCGCGTTTTCTTTATCATCTGAAACATGCTATTTACATGCATCTCATTTCTCCGCATGTGAAGATGCTGGTTTATATTGGGACTGAAGCATGAAGCTTTCTTTACATAAATGGTTAACATAAATAGTTTAGCATCCAAATGTTAGGCTACATCTTAAATATGGAAACTTTGGACCGAATGAGAGATGCGCGAGCCCAACCTCTGTGCAGTTTCAGTTTCGATTCAAATTGATTCATTTAGACTTGCCGTTTTAAAATAAATGTTGTATGTTGAGGGAAGTAGCCTAATACGCCTACATATTTTATGTGTGCATGCCTGCGTGTGTGTGTTTCTCAACAACGTGATGAAGTTTGAGACACTCAGGTGCAACTTATTTTCTGGAAAATACAGTAAATTATAAAATTGTGCTGTATTGTTAAAAAGTGCATAGGGTGGAGACAGGGCCATACCCACCACTGAGGTCCCCATATATACTGTATATAATAAAAGCTGTATAATTTTATATAATATAAATACAATTATATATAATATAATTGCCTAATATTCACTCTAATTTGGTGCTGCAATGATATTGCAAATCGCGATGATAAGATCACTTTCGAGACCTCAGTATTTATAAAAACCCTGCGTACAACCCAGGGTGGAGACCATTTGTGCAAAAAAAAACATACTGTGTTCATTAACTCAGTCACTGTTATAAATATGAGGGGGTCCTTGGAAATGTTTTCCCCCTGTTTGAGTTTGAGAACCCCTGCTTTACTATATAATAAAGTCATTAAAAATTATGGAAGTATGAGTATGTGATTTAAACAGAATTAAAGGAGATTTCATTTATACAGGTCCTTTATCGGCTTTTCCTTGCAGTCCTACTCTTTCATAAAAAAAAAAACATTTAAAGTAGTTAAAATATATTATTTTTAAAATTAAAAGATAAGTTTAAAGGACATTCCTACCTAATTTTAAACATTTCAGTGTTATCATTTAGATCAAAAAGCTTTTTTTACTACAAATACGCAAATTGTGTTTAAATGAGTTGTCATGCAAGAATGTATATATGTGTGTGCGTGTATATATATATATATATATATATATATATATATATATATATATATATATATATATATATATATATATATATATATCATCACATCATGTTACATTTAATTCATCAAGAACTATAAATATGTGTATAATGTACTAAATGTACTAACTGTCTGGAGAGTCTGGAAGAGACAGTAGAAGAGCAGATACCACATAATCTTTCCCTCCTCTATAGGCGGAACCACCCATATCAGGAAATAACACAATACAGCCGGTATGGTGGACACCAGAATCCTGCAGAGAGAGAAGGCCATCATCATCATCATCATCATCATCTACTTGTACAAACTGAGGCCTGTTACAAATGTTCAACTTCAGTTTTTACAGTAGAATCAGTAAAAATGTTTCAAAAATCCCACACAGCATCTCTGCTCATTTGGTGTTTGAGGTTGAAAACGGTAACAAGGGTGTTTTTACGTGTGTATTAGCTCATCTGTATGAGGTTAAGTGAGGTAAGAAGGCTTCCCCCTGTGGCTCTGAACAAGGGCCTCTCTGCTGTACATGGTTTCACAGCATGTCAAACTAACTGAGCCAACAAGAATTTGGCGGGCGTGAAAAGGCTTTAATCACACCACCTTATTCCAAAGCTCTGAGCACCAATCCCATCAGAGAGTCTACTAGGAAAACACAGACCACTAAGAGACTCTGAAATCGAAAGTTCAGACTGACAATGAAAGCAGTGTGTACAGCAGGAGAGAAAAACTGAAACAAAAAACAAACAAAACAAACACATTGCATTCTGGGATACAGTATTCCACACAGTCTGCTCAATTGTATGCTCATGTTTTCACAGAAGTAGTAGGTTAAATACATACAGTGCAACTTTGGTTTGAGTAGCAATGTTTTTTCTGTCCATCTGAAATAGGCTGTGTTTTCACTTGGCATAAACACGCGATCACCGGGATCTGATCAAGCAGACCGGATCATTAGCCAATCAGTACATGGTGTGTTTACACTTTAAGTATCTTCTGTATCTGGATAACTGATGGGATCTCTGTTTCTCATGCAATATTGTAATGGAGAAATGGCCCAGGTTCAAAGTCGACCTGAAGTGTTGGGGTTTCTTGAAATGAAAAACCTGAACATAAGTCGTTAGTATCGGTTTTAGTTTTCGGCTAAAACTTTAAATGTAATTTCCGGTAAAAACAAAAAAACTATTTTTTAAGCTGTCTGCTAAATGAATAAATGTAATTGTATTAGTATTTTTGACTGTCACTAACATACCTGTCAACACTCCTGTTTTCCCCGGGAGTCTCCCGTATTTCACACCCATCTCTCGCCCCCTTCCCGTTTTGTTATTTCTCCCGTGAAACTCCCGTTATTTGTATGGCCCAAACGTCATTATATGAATAATCACATCAATATATTATTCCAAGGTTGTCCAGTTGCCAGATCTTGTATAAAGCCTATCCTACTCACGCAATCAACACATCATACAAATTTCAACCCATTTGTGAGCTCAACCTGGCAACCTACAACCCAGTTGTGCCGTCGATATCTGCGCAGGTAGTAGACGCGGGAAGTTGAATAAGCGTTACTGGTAGAAATGGGAAAAGACTATTTTATATTTTTATATTTAACGCAATTAACGCAGCACCGTTTTTTTCTGTCATCCTTTGGCTGCATGGCGTTACATTATATGATGCGCTTTTATTCTTGCTAATGCTTTTAAACCATTCAAGCCATATAGGCTATTTATTTTATAAAACTTTAAAAGCGGAAAGCGCATCACTCATTCCTGGGAATACATTTGACATCGCAGGCTACCAGAGAAAAAGTCTCAGCTGTGCTCAGATTTGTAAACCGTACAGTTGCTTTGGTTTTTCAATCTGTACCCGTTTCGCCCCGTGGCTTAAAAGGGACACAACAGAAATAGGGACACACGAGAAAGCCAAAATAGAATGCAAAATTTATTAACAAAATAGAACTATACAGAAAAAAAAAAAAATAAATACGTACAACGGTGAAAAATTTGTGAAATACAGTTCCAATAGGTGAAGTTACACAAAAATATGCTGATTGATTACATAACAATATTTGGATGTAATATTCAGTTCCAGTGAAAATCTGTTCCAGTTAATGGAGTAGGCTATACACAGGTGATGTGTAATATTCAGTATACTCCACCCGCTGGGACAGTTTCTTACAGTAACTGAATATTATACAACATCACCTGTTCAGTTTTGAAAACTGTAGCCTACTCACAGATTTGTGGCCTATACCATACTTTAGAAATCTGTTTTTCTGTATATTGATTTGTTGTGTATTGTTAAGATGAATACAACTGTCTTAACAGAATTTTTCTATGATTTGGCGATGGGGTGTGTAATGTATAGATGACATGAAACTGAACTGACCCCCCCAGGTCTCCCGTATTTTGGTACCCAAATGTTGACAGGTATGGTCACTCACCATACGACCCATTACTGTGCAGTAAAGCACAAAATATGTTTAGTTGCTAAATGAACAGAACCAACCAGCCATCAACAAGAGACGGCTAATCGTACTATAAGTGCCCTAGGGGATCCTGTAAAATCCTCCCAGTCTATTACTGGGGTTGGCCACCCTGGAGAAGTCCAATACAGGTCATGTCCATGTCGCTCCACTTCCTTCAAATAAACTGCACTTATGTTCATGCTATCAGGCTTTTAAAATGCACATGCTACACACATCTGGCGATTAGCAGAGCGGGATAACAGCACTTTAGCTTCACAATACATGCTTACATCAATACATTGACAAAGTATTGATATTCAGTTTCTGAGCTGAGTGAATGGGCAGACTGACATAATCTCTTTGTTAGAAGGACAACATGGTCAAAATAAAATGTCAAATGTATTATTTGAATAAAATAATGTCATTTAATTATTAAAAGGTATCAGAATTTAATCAAAATACACAAATCACATCGTACACATTTTTTTTTTATATATTAATAAGCCTTCTGTCTTTCTCATACACATTTCCCCATCTATATGGCTGCCAATGTACCCAGTAAACTCAAAACTGAAACTCAAAGACTCTGACACAGCAACAAACCGCTGTTTCAAACTGCCCCTCTCAGATATATCCTGTATGCTGCTTGGATCATGATTGGTCAATTCTGGTGGTGTGTTCAGCTGAGCCAATCAGAAAGCAAGAGGTTTTTTCTGCACTCAACACCCCACATGTCATTAAAACACACCTCTCATAAATATAACAATAGATTTGCACTGCATTTCACTTGATTTCATTTTGAATACTTGTACACACTCACAAACAAACTATTTGTCTTTGAAAGTTTGATTCAATCAATTCATTTTATTAAAAAGTTTCTAATTCATTCCAATTAATGAGTATAATTTTCTCAGCCATGGATAATGTTTTATAATGAACGTATATAAAGAGAACCAGTAAGTTCCCACTTATGGAGAGTGAGGGTGTGTGTACTGCCTTTTCTTTTGGATTACTGATAGGGATTGAAGATAAACAACCCTATAAACCTTTTTATTTGCATTTTTGTCTATAGTTTTCATGACACATCTGAGTGCATGCATGAGCAGTCAGCAAAATCCCAGAGAAATGACACCACGTGGCACTCTTGTACACTCTAGTAACCTCTTATAACAGATGAACTTGACTCCATCACCATAGCTACTGCTCATTTCTCACTCTCAGATATGCATCTTTCACTCTTTATCGAACTAAGCTGAAACTGTGGGAATGGCTGGGTTTTCACAGAGTTTTGATTTCATTTCATTTTCCCATGAATTTAAAAAGTAGCATCATGGACATTTCACATTCAGCCTGCATTACAGGACAATTTCATTGTGTGTAGGGCTGAGGAAAAAATATTGATTTCTTGATTTTAATCGATTCTCATTTTTACGAAACGATATCAGTTCTTAAATCTCAAGAATCTTTTAGTCTATTAATGTAAATCGCAATAAGCTATGTGCATTGTTACTTTTTTTGAAACAAAGTCTCAGATTTCAAATTCTGTCCATCTTATTACAAAATTAAAAATATAAATACCGTTTTGGCGCTGTTTAATGTGCCGTGATAGATCTCTGTAGCGCCTCAGTTCAAGAGAAGTGGCATGAATCACATGAAATGATCATCTCCACCGCTTTAATACCAGTTACAGCGTAAAATAAACATGAACATCTGAAGGTATGTTAAAAGATACAGTACGTCTTAAAGCAGTCCGTATCATGTCTCATGTAATCGTTCAATCAGTGTTTCAACCGTGGAAAGACATCAATAAAACATCTTGTAAACAATGTCACGTAATTTATCTCAGAACAATCATATTCAGTGACCATACCTCGTCAGCTAGAAAAAATAATTTTAGAGAGGAGCATCTTGATAAATATAAGCACCATATTATTCATTATAATTTGAATTGTTCTTCAATATTTAATGCATGTTTGAACAAATCAATGTTTTTATGACAGCCGTCATTTAAATGTTTATATAGTTTAAAAAAAAACTAACTGGAGTAGAAATATAATTATGTAATGGTAAAGTTGTATTATAACTTTAAAAAACTTCCTTGAGTGTATTAAGTGTTTGCATACGAATCAGTTAATTAAAAATATAATAGTAATGTAGTACCAACTGACTCCCATGCATATAGTTTACAGCATTAGTTGAGAGATTTTTTTTCCCTTGAGAAAATTTGCCATGTACTGTACCTGATATATATATACACAAAATAATCGATATCGAATCGAAAGCTTGTGAATCGAAATCGAATCGAATCGTGAAATTCGCCATAATTGTGTGCATTCTTAAAAGCCACATACCAGGGCATCATGCGTCCGTGTCGTGTCCATGGGGTTCTGCTTACTAAAAACCCAACTGTAGGATCAGTCACAGCATCCCAGGCCCGACCCACAAACAGGATCACAGAAGCATTGAGGGGATCCAACTAGAAAGACAAACTCGGTCAATAGTCAGTGTAGGATTTACATGCAGCATTGCTCTCTAAAAGTCTCAACTGTAAGAATCCACTGTAATGGAATCAACATAATTGTTCAGAAAATCCCACAGGGTTGGACAAAGCGGTTTGTGTAACCTGTGTTAAACTTTATTATCACTCTGCAATATATGTTTAGTACATCCAACTTTACATACAGTACACTCACATAAATCAATATATCAGAGGTGGGAATCTCTTGGTACCTCACAATTTTAGATTCTCGATTTCGAATCAAATTACGATTCGACATATGAATAGATGTGATTCTATTTACTTTTACTATTTGACTGCGGTAGACAGTGTAATACGTCTTGAAGAAAAAAAATCCCACTGAATTAAATGTGAACCTTAAAATTTATTTAGCATTTCTTCCCATTTTATTCAACCCAATATGATATGAATGATCAAGTGTAAAAATAAAACTGTAGTGTATAGTCTTCACCGTATGAATTAAATATAAACTGATTCATTTTAGAGATGCAAAAGTGAATCAGTCAAAAGTAGTGAGTGTTTTTTTTAATTAGCATTAATGAAACGGACAGCAACAGTTTATGAGGCTGCTGCCCCTTTAAGAATGAATGCACAGATCTAACATACTGTTACACATCCAATTTTCTCCTAACTGTTTACGTTCATGTAGGACATAACAGACTGTGTTTACATGAATACTCCACACGATGTGCATTTTGACATAATTGTGTGTGCATTTAACTATGTAAGCACAATAAGCTGTGAAAAAGAACTGAATTCGAGTCAGTTTTTGCGGCTTATCATTATTAATAACACTATAACATGCCAATAACTTTAAGTAGTACTGCGAAGTTAAAGAAGTGAAGAAAAATCGACATTTAAAATTTGTGAATCGACGTGAATCGGTAGAAGACAGAATCACAACTCAACCCTAGAATTCCCTCAACCCTACAATAAATACTATATCTTAGCAGCATGATTGTTTAAATCATTGCAAAATGTTAAATATATTATTGCACAGGTCTATGTATAAAGTGTGATACATAAGTATTTCCAGCTTTATCTGCATATATACAGTGCACTCATGTACAACTATATACTGTAAAGCAAATCTCGGCAGCGTGACTGTTTATATCATTGCAAAATGTGGCTTATATTATCGCACAGTTCGATATATAAAGTTAGATATAAAAATGATATCCAACTTTATCCACATACATAATCACACAGTGAGAAAAATGAAATCCTGTATAGAAAAAAAAGATGCATCAATAATCGTTTTATCATCGCAGCCGTCTGAATCGTAATTAAATCATAAGGTGCTTAGATATTCCCATCCCTATACATATACAGCATACTCACATACAGTAAAGCTATATATATTATATTTCAAATCTCAACTGTACAATTGTTTATATTCTTGCAAAATGTAACGTCTCATTCTGCTACTATAAGGCATGATGATATTAAGATATTATAAACATTAATAATGATTTTTTTGTAACTACATCTCATATCAATCCCTTCATTTGCTCGGCTATCTCGGATGAAGAGATCATATTGGCTGTCGCTATGGGAACGGCCACAATAATGAAGCAGCAGGGGTTTTGAATAAGATAACTGGAGCGGAGGACTGTTAAAGTTACACTGCAAGACAACAGCTTTATATCTGCTTTTCGCCCTCTCACATGCTCTCTTTCTGTCTCCCTCACTCTCATTTCTGCCCTTGACCTGGGGCTCTGGGTCACTGTTCACTTGCTTTGTTTGATGATTGCAAGGAGAGATGATTTTCTCACCATTCTATCTATCCATATGGAGTGATATGACATGGTAAGAAAAACAATAGCTGAGCCAGTTTATTTTTATAATCAGAAGGTGTTGAGGTCTTGCGGTATAGATCCTCTGCATTCAGGTATAGCATTCCCATATATATACACTCACCAGCGCCACATCAAGCAAGAAGATTTGCAGAAAGAAGCCCAGGGCGGTGCCTGTGATCTGATACGGAGCCCCTCCGACTGCAAAACACACCTTACTCCACACAGTCAGAGGTCTTTTCCTCTCCTGCTGCGGTGAGAGCTGAAAGGAGGACAAAAAAGAGAGATTATGAAAGGATGAACAATGACAGTCATTGTAGCAAGTAAAATAAGAGCCATGAGAGACCAGTGAACTTTTCACCGCAAGAGGACGCGATAAGACCCTAACTGGAAGAGTTGATTTAGTTTGGATTCTGTTTGTGTTTTTGCGACGTTCCATCTGAAGCTCTTTTTTTCCCAAAAGATCCCAGTGCTCAGCATCAAAGACCATTCAGAACTGCTGGAGGGCTTTTAGCATTTCAGTCCAGCAGTAATAAGATCCTCAAGTTCATTATTCCCTGGCTCTGCAGGGACATTACAGATAAACTGGACTTTTGGCTCTTCTACCTGCACTTTAAGGTCCTCCCTCAAATTAACAGTAATTTCACCAATCTGACTTGCACATTTGTCATAGGTAAACGCTTTAGTTAATGGCTTTAATATGCTTATGGAACCATCAGCACATTTAAACTAGCAGCCAAACTTTGCTACTTCCTCTAACTGGAAGTAGCTTTAAAACTATGCTTGTTGTTTGTCCCTCCTTTCTATACGATTCCTTGCAAAAATCCTTGCAATTGTTTGGCCTTAAATGGCTCAGCATGCTGAGGGGGGTCAACCACTAATGCTTGAACTGTTTAAGTGTGATGACTGCATTAGCATTATTCGTCAGACTATGATGACTCTGAGGTTAGTTCTTCCCAAATGGTTGTCTATGCTTTGTCAGTTAACGTTGACCAGTCACAGACCAGATTTTAAACTTCAAACATTTAATCTGCAGTCTCTTTACACACTGAGAACCTGCACATGGTCTGCAGAGTGTGTTAATCTTGTAACAAAGGTCTGTTGGGAAATTGCAGCATTAAGAATATTTTACCAGGCCGTTCTTCTTGTGCTTTACAATCACTTTAAGACTTCTGAAACTTTAAATAAATTTAAAACTGTAAAATATACAGAGAGAAAGAGAACTAATGCAGTGTCACACATGATTTACATATGACTTTGTATGCCATATAATGGCATATGTGAAAGTTCACAGTGGAATTTTAACTGTAAAAAAATTGTAAAAACACTACAGAAAAAAACTGTTAAAGGGATATTTCTCCCAAAATTTTTAATTTTGTCATTTACTCACCCTCATGTTGTTCCAAACCTGTATGAGTTTCTTTCTTCTGTTGAACACAAAATAAGACATTTTAAAGAATGTCGGTAACCAGACAATTTATGGCATCCACTGACTTACATAGTAGAAAAAAAATACTATGGAAGTCAATGGGTGCCGTCAACTGTCTGGTTATTGACATTCTTTAAAAATATCATCTTTTGTGTTCAACAGAAGAAAGAAACTCATACAGGTTTCATTTTGGGTGAGCTAAAGTAAAGTGACTTATAATTATAATTTATAAATTATTTAAATTATAATTTACAGTGAAAAACTGTCAACTGAAATTCCCAGAATTCCCTGGGTGACACTTCACGTTTTAAAGTATTTTGTTTAAATAATTATGATTCTTAATTATTTTTGGTATCAGTTATGCACATTTGGGGTTTACATAACATATTCTGTTGTTTAATGCATTATTTTAGTGTCACGCGTGTTTCGTGATGGTGTTTTGTGTTTTCATGAATGACTGTGCACCTTAATTCAGCTTGTGAAAAGGCTACTTGTGATGAACTTCTTCATGATACTTCATGTGGCTTCCTCTTTTACTACCTGCATTATGGTGGTTGTCAGTATATGTTATAAAATAGATATTAGCAGTAGTGTGCATTGTTGGATTTACCAGTTTGAATTGCAATTCTCTTGTTTGTAAAAATGTAGTCTTCTCTGACCTGTAATCAGCACTGACTGTGAGACATATCTAGTACAATATCATGGAGGATTAGTTAGCCAACAACAGCAAACAAATAACAGGGAACTATTAATTTAAATAATGTGCAACACCGTCTGTAACTTTTAAGGAATAGTTCAACCACAAAGTTTTGACGCTGTCAGCACCTGACATATTTTGTTATGCACAGGAAAGAAAAAGCTAAAAACATGATTTTTAATGATTATTATTATTTGCTTTTGGGTTAACTATTCCTTCGAGTCAAAATGAACACACACACGTCCCCTTTAAACCCGGCTTTTCTTCGCTGTTTTCACAGACACGCCTCACCTTAGTAAAGCTAATGTGTGTATAGGAAACAAATATCGTCATGTGTCATATCATATATCCCCCAAATATAAATACCATCGGCTTAGCCTATATTTACAAATATGACATCAATGTCATTCGTTGGTAGCCAGCTGTTCCGCATTCAATAACGGCTGACACGTGCTGCTGTAATCATTATATCCAGCATCAATCTAAACTCCCGCCTTATCAATTAATCAAACCATTTGCTCTGAGAGTAACGTTACCTACTTGGATTAAAAAATACATAGCGCTAAAAATATACATCAATGATTTAATTTCTAACTAGGTAACTTACCTTAGCAATTTTGATTCCATCTTGATGCACGGCTTTGGCTGTAGGAAACAGACCGGATGATGAAAACTGTTCGACCCCCTCTCCTCTTGCCATAACACAGATCAGAGGTAATTTTATTGCAGGAGCAGAGTGCACTGCTTTATCCTTGTGTTCAGACTTAATAACACTATTTAACAGGGAGTTGCTTCCAAGGTCGAACAAAAACGAGATGCTGTTCAGTCTCCACTTCTGCCTCGTTTTGAATGCTGATGACTCTGAAGTGTCGTGGCGTGTTCACGCCCACACGCTTTTTTCCTCTTGTCACGCATCGAAAGATGTGCACAGTGCACACGCTGTTGCTCCAAAGTCACACACACACACACACACACACACACACACACACACACACACACACACACACACACACACACACACACACACACACACACACACACACACACACACACACAAAAGATGGAGTTTATGATATAAGATTTTTTCGATATGCAGTAGGGCACTTCACTATGGAAGTAAAATAATGTCAAATGTTTTTGAAATAAAAAAAGCCTGATACTTGAAAAAAATAGGCATTGCATTAACCATGCTTGCATTTTTATGGGCTGAAATTCAACATGGTTGAATATTTAAGCTGTGAATATTTCAATTAAAAACATTTCAAACACATTTTCATTATTAAAATTCAATAATCCATATTCACCTTTCATATTTCACTTCCAAAATATTCAAACTGTTTAAAAATACAACCTATAATATTCAACAGGCAATTTTCGGTCCATTTTATTTCGCTTTGCAAATTCGTTTCCACAAATTCAGTGGTTCAAATTCGACAGTAAATTCAACATTGACATCCAGGAACTGCAGGAAAAGCAGTAGATTGCTGAGCATACTCTCACCAGCAGGAGGTGCAAAAGCGTGTGTTGTTGACGAAGACCAGCAACAGTTTGAACAAGTAATTCGTTCATAAAATGAAAATGATTATCTGTGTCAGTATATATGCGGAAAAGATGATAAACACACAAAAGCTGTGTTTATGTTTCATTCAATAACTTCATTGTTACTTTCCCTGTGTAGGCCTACATGTTATCAGCTTTCTCTCGGTTTCCCTTAATACCTCATACTCAAGGATTCATGTTAACTCAGTAATGCACGCACGCACACACACACACAGACAAATGTTGTTTTTTCAATGCTATTGCGATCCATCTAAATATTCCCAAGTTTAGCTAACCACATGGTAGAATAAATAATGTTATAGTCCCAATGTCCATATGATGATAGAGATAGTATTGTACATAAATACATTTGTTTCATTCATATAATTTGAATAATTTTTTTACCTGGGTCATTTTTCTTTTGGGAACTGATGTAGAAGTGTTTTGCTGATATTCCAGCCATTTTCTTCTCACTGACATTGGTGTAATGTTGTGATATCACCACAAGATGGTGTGGGCAGTGTCCCAAAATGTGGCCAACAGGTCTAAGATTTACAAATTTGACTATCATTGTGTCAAGAGGCAAAAATGTAATGTCCTCATATGAGGTCGCAGGGTCTAATGAAAATGTGTTTGAAATGTTTTTAATTGAAATATTCACAGCTTAAATATTCAACCTTGCAAGCCTTAAAAATACAATGCATTAAAATGCAAGCATGGTTAATGCAATGCCTATTTTTTCAAGTAGTGCAATTCAACAGGCTTTTTTTATTTCAAAAACATTTAACATTATTTTACTTCCATACTTCATGCTCTGCATGTAGTAAAAGTGGTACATTTTTGCTGCACACAGATGGACTTTAATGAAAAGAGTAAGCAAAAAAGTGCCAGAGTGAGGGTTATGTTTATGCATTTAATTATTTTCTGCTTCTAATTTTAATATTCGAAAAAAAATCCATTAGTAACTCTCCCTTTTGTAACTACAGTCATTTTTTAACAGTTTTAGGTTAGCAGGTTTTGAAATAACTGTGTATGAATGTTTGGGAGGTAACGCAATACAAGTAACGTGAGAAACGTAATCAGATTACTTTTTCAAATAACTAGTAAAGTAACGGATTACTTTTAAATTTACAACAGAATATCTGAGTTACTTTTTCAAATAAGTAATGCAAGTTTCTTTGTTTTGCCATTCATCGACTGACACCTCTCCCGTCCTTATAGAGAAGTTGGGAGTAATGCAAAGGCGTTGTGTGCGACTGTGGATGGACTAAACATCGAGTGAACATGCATTTACTCGTTTCACTGGCACAAAAACAGATTCAGTATTCCTCAAAATTAATACATACAGTGAAATACAAACTCAGAATATTACACAAACCTGCAATGATTAAATATGTTAAATAACACAAATATTATACAACAAGTAAGGCCAGCCCACATGAAAAATGTAATACAAAAGTAACGTAATGCATTACTTTCAATACAAAGTAACTAAGTAATGCAATTATTTACTTTTTATTGAGGTTTCAAAAGGACGTTTTCACAGAGATGCCATAGAAGAACCATTTTTCATTCCTCAAAGAACCTTCCAGTTAACAGTTCTTAAAACAACCATTTGTTTTTCTTAGTGTGAAGAACCTTTTAATAATCTGAAGAAAAATTTTCCACTTTAAAGAACCTTTTTGTGCATTGTAAAGGTTCTGTGGATGTTAAAGGTTCTTCATGGAATCACTGATGCCAATAAAGAACCATCTGAGTTTGATGGATTATCAAAAAAGGTTGGTTGTATTCTTCAGTCGTTAATTGGATTTTGAGCTGTGGGCTTTTTACTCTAGAACTGAGGTAGATGAAATCATTCACCCTTATTCTACCTCTAAAAGTTGCTTCTCTCTTCATTAGAGTCCATCTGTGTGCAGTTAAAATATGAAAAATGTCCCACTTCCTGTATTTTCATGAAGGTTGATGAGAGAGCAAATCACGTACACTGCCCTTGAAGACCATGCAACATGTGAAGATCTGAGATGATGAGGGCCATGAACAATTTCCAAAAATCTGATTTGATTCCAAAACTCACAAGAAGAAATGTGGAAATTTCAACAATTTCAATTTAAGGAAATAATCGTATGACATAAAAATAACTTTTGTGCAATGCTAATAGCTATATTTGGCAAAGTACATTATTTCAAGAACATCTTTTATTTTATTACTTCCATATATATGATTATTTTATTACTATAGCTGAACAGTTCTGAAGATGTTTGTAAGGGGAATAGATGGAGCAAAGTACAACAATCTGGGTGCAATATGGTGGAGCTGGGAAGAATTTACCTTTCAGCAGGAAAATAAATGAAAACGGATAGCTAAAGCTGGAGTGGTTTAAAAATAAAAAGGTAATATCCTGAACTGGCCCAGTCAAAGCCCTGATCTCAATCCTTCTGAGCTGCTGTGGAATGACAGAATGTGGAAAGTTTACAAAAAACTGTATTGAGTATAAAGCTTACGTTGCATAAGCATTGCGGAAGACTATTCTACTGACTAAAGAGTGCATATTCAAGTTCAGATCACACAACTGATCCATGAATAAGACACCTAACAACCACGAGTTGATCCAGGGAGGCTGTTCCTGTATTAAGCGTACTGTATTGCTTTGGAAAGCATCTGCTAAATATAATTTACTAGGAAGTTAATGTTACTATTCTTACATGAGAATTTAAAACACTTAAAGAGACTGCTGCCAACAGAGGTCCCACCAACTGTTACCTGTGTGGATGATGGAATTAATGAGGGTATAAAATTAGTCGAATCTGTGTTTGCGGTGAAGAGGGAGTTTCAAAAAGAGTTCCAAAAAGACTCAATGTATCTATATTCTTAGATCGACTAAAACACACTTAGACTCTTAAAGAGCAACTTGCAGGTTAAATTTATAACTGAATTAATACTTGATATTGTCTGAAGAGGTTTTTTAAAAACACATATGTAGAAATTACTAATGAAATCTAATTGGTTGTAGAGATTTTGATGAAAATGTGCTAGGCTCTGGAATACGCCTTTCCCCCTATAGCAACGCGTCATATGACGTATGCCGAGGTAAATATGAGCTCGCGTTCAGCCAGCGCTCTCATTGTGGGTGTAGTAGTTAGAGCAGTAGTGAGCGACAGAGAAAGTTTTAGATCGAGTTTTAGAGAAGCCATAATGGTAAATGATTGTGTTTGTGCTGGTTGCACAAAATCCAGCCTGTCAGGACATCGTGTCCATCATTTTCCTTCTAGGAAAAACAAGGCTTTTCGTTCTTGGGTGCGTTTTGTTCAGGTGAAGAGAGCAGACTTCACTGCCGCGTCTGTCACCGCACACTCGGTCGTTTGTGGCGCACATTTCACTCCGGAGAATTATGCACACATCTTCGGGTTCTCCCGCCGGATGTAGGCGCGAGCACAACATCAACTGGCAAACGCAATGTAAGCGGAACGAAACTGAGCTACTCGTTATTGTGTTTGTGTGGACTGTTTATCAGTTTGGACCAGTGCAGCGCGAGCCTGATCAAGCAACACTGTAGCCTAACTGCGAGATCCAGTAAATAAAGCATTTGAATTCGCCACTGAAGTAATAACATCGCTGCGAGATCTAGTGAGAAATATTCACATTTCTCCGTTATTAACGGATCGAACAGTGCTGACGTGGAAACCAGGAATAAACATTGTGCAATGAATGAACGAACTATCCAGTGTCCACAGATCAGCAACATTCACCATGGCTTTACTGTAGTAACACTAACTGCAACCATGGAAGTTGGGCATTTTCCACTAAGGCCCAGTATGCATCCACGCAGGCGCGCAGATGGCACTGGGGACGGGGGGGACATGACCCCCCCAGATTCATAGTGACCCGATCCGTCCCCCGCCGTCACTATCCCTACGAAACGCGACAAAAATCGGTAAAACAGGGGATTAATCACTGTTTTCGCTATACATTATGTGTACACTATAGCCTACATAAACGTGTTTTTGCAAAACGGATTTAAATCCGATCTTCAATTCCCGCGCTTGGTCCCGCGTCTGTGACTTACTTTCACTTTGATTTGCGATAGTTTGCTTGATGAATATGTTCAGCTTCTCGTCTGCGGCGATGCTGTTCCAGTAGCGTCGCCATATCTGGCTATAACATTACATATAGCCTATAACACGCTCTCACACGTTTATTTTTTAGCATTTTTGGGAGGAGTAAAATTTACATATATGGTTTCAACAACCAGATGCATTTACACTTGTTCAGTTTCGTCTGGGATGCGGACCAGACCTCCTCCTGAAGTGGTTTGAGCGATCGGATTCAAATCTGTCTCGAATGCGTTTCGGAGGGCATTTACACCTGGTCTTTTCACGATCGGATAGCTATCCCATCACAGAAAACGCATGAAGTGGCCAGGTGTAAACAGCCCCTATTTCTGAGCTGAACCGGTGATTTTCTGAACTGAAAAAAATTGACTGTATAAATGTCATATAAAGGCGATGAAGAGACAAAAAACAATCACCTCGTTTTTTCAAAAACCAAACAATTAGTATTATTATTATTTGCACATAGGTTCTTTGCTTTTTGTTCATAATGATAGACTTTGTATGCTGAGATAAGCAAATGTTTTAAAAAAAACATACTTTGCTAAAGACATGAAGTTTTGGTGGGTGATTGGCATAGGCTACTAGTCAAATAACAGTCTGATCATGCATTGCTAGTGGTGATCAGGTAGGCCTTTGTTTACCTTTGGTCATTGTTGTTTATCCATGATTTCAAATAACAATCCCCCAATGGCTTTTTAATGCAAATCATTAGCCCAAATTATGCAAAGTTACTACTTGAGCACTAGTTAAAGCCCAAATTACGCAAATAACGAATTGAGTTTAAATCATTTGCTGACAGCTTGGTCCCCCCCAGTTAAAAAATTCTATCTGCGCCCATCCACCTCCCTGCAACACTGACTTTCCTCAGCTGTAAACATTGCCTCGCATTTCCCACACAAGCACCTATGGAACAAAAAATGTTTGCAGGAATAAATATCTCTCTGTCTCTCGATGAGAAACCGCTAAGTTATATCACGTAACGTTAGTCTGGGCGGATATTAATGAGCATGACAAACGCCTGATCAAAGCTTAGTTTCTGTTATTGTAAGTTCCAATATGTTCTGTCTAACATTAATCCTGGCCTGTCCCTGCTCTCTTGGCAGCCTAGCAGGCTCATAATTGTATGGCTGTGGTCCGTCAACAATTTCCTCAGCGTCCGAAATGTCATTGCAATCCATTTTTCTCTGTTGTTTGAATCGACCGCTCTCCCTCGTGCTACGTCACGACTCTCGCCCGTCACGCCCATTTTCAGATGCGGAAGTAAAATTTTCTCACAAAAACGACTCCAGAAGCCACTGTAGCGTATTTATAAATTTTTTTTTAAGAAAATCTAGTTCCTACATTATTTTTCTATACATTGACTTGTTGGGTCTTCTAACCTGCAAGTTGCTCTTTAAATCCCAGCCAATCAGGGTGTGGGTGATACATAGCCCATTTGCAGCTGTTCAGCATAGCATAGCCTACTTCAGTGCAAATCTTTCAAAAGCTTGTCGATCTGATGTGTAGGCTCTGTGCATTCAGCTTCTTTTTATACTGTTTGTCCAATATTTAGGACTTCGGATTAGTGTGTTAATCACTATTCAACTTTTTTTTTTAAAGCCTTTCTGTAGCTCAATCAGTAAAGCATGCTAGCAAGGTTATGGGTTTGATTCCCAGGGAAAGCAAGAACACATTTTTTTTAAAAGTGCACCCTGAATGCAATGTAAGTTGCTTTGGATAAAAGTGTCTGCCAAATGCATAAATGTGTAGAGGTCTGTAACTTTACACACACATTCTAAAATGAGTATGGTGTAGGCTACATGAACCTGATACTGTGGACATCTGTCGCCTCTAACTCGCACGTGTTCTCATAAGCATGTGCATGTATGTTCATTCATGGACACACAGTGTATGTTATCGTTAAGACAAGAAAATGCTTTGAATATATCACCACTGTATCTGTGTTCATAACAGTTGATTTCTGAAACGGATTTCTTGTCTGCAGAGCAGTTGTCATTTGCTACAGATGAGATTGATATATTCTGTATTCTTGTTCTCTATTATTATATTGTTTTGAAGAAGTAACATGGTCAGCATTTAATTACCTAAATTAACAATTAAACTTCTGTAGCCTACTTACTATCAACAAACACCGTGGCCATTTAGACAGTTTGGTCTCCGTTCCAATGACGAATGAATTTAAGGGTGTGGCGTCATCTGCTGGACAGCAATGCAATTACAAGCCATAAATAGACGAGCTGGCATTTTATTCAAATGGAAATATTATCAATGCAACTAAGTTTTTATTCAAATGAACTTGGATTAGATCATCGTATTTAGTGACAAAAAAGTAAATTATTTACCAGACATAGCAAAATTATTAAAAAAAATTCCACCTTTAGCGCGATCTCCGCTTCTAATTTGACTGTGAAAAAATCAGTATGAGCACATTTCCCTCAAGAGCTGTTGAATGTGTCGTGACACATTACATTTCCATGACAATTACTCTGATCTCTGTAGTTCACTTATCATGTGAATCAATCGTGCTGCTTGGCTTGTGTATGGCCCATCCTCAGGAAACATGTTTACCGCTAATGTATCTATCTATAAATTACAGAAATGTCTGTCTGTGTGTGTGTGTGTGTGTGTGTGTGTAAGTCTGTTAACCACATGGTTAGTCCGATGGATTTCAAACTTGACAGGTGTCTTGCCACGGGTAGCCATACGAGTAAGTGTAGTGCCAAGTTTGACGTAGGCTAGTTTGGATGAGAAATGCTAAAGATATCGTTAAACCTATCATTTTTAAAAGGTTGTGGTTTAAAAATAAACATTCTGACATTAGAGGGTTGTATCGGTCAAAGAAAGCCCCAAGAAGGTTGTGGTTTTAAAAAAAACATTCTGATAAGCTACACTGTTTACTTCTGAATATTATATTTTATTCTATTCACAGCCATCATTGTAACCTAGCATGCTCCCTGAATTCAATGCGTTCACAGTCTCTTACACGGGCATCAAATCAACAATTACTAAAAACACACACAAAAACTTATTTTGCACTAGTGTATTTAAATGAGACAAATGACACAACTGATACAGTTATAAACCAGTTATTTTGAATTGTAATATAATTTCACAATATTTTAGTTTTTACTGAATTTTGATTCAAATAAATGCTGATTTGATCCACAAGAAACGTTTATGTTGAAAACAGTTGTACTGCTTAATATGTTGTGGTAACCATGATACATTCTTCAGGATTCTTTGATGAATATAAAGTTAAAAAAAGAACAGCATTTGTTTGAATAGAAACCTTCTGTAGAATTATAATTTATTTTAATAATTTAAAAAATCATACTCGCCCCAAACTATTGAACGGTATGATGAGATAAACTTCATGAATGTGCAACATAAACTCATGTGCAACTCAAACTCATTTTCAGAGCCCTCACATAAAATCTTTCTGGTCTCTGAAACCCTCTGAGGTCATTGGGGTTCGAGGGGGATAAAGGTGAGATGAGGAGAATGGGGATTGAGGGGCAGAAACAGGAGTTGGTCTGAAGATCAGACTATTCTCAAACACACCTCTTTGAATGGCAGAGGGATTATTTTGTCAGATCTTTTGTCATAGCTTGTGTTTACATTAACTTCACATACTTTCATGATCAGTTCATTTCCATGTGTGAAAACAATTATTGTTCATGTACAGCATCTCATTTTCACCTAATGAAGTTGTATGCTCTTTTTTTCCCCTACTCCTCAGAGAGTGTGTGTAGACAGTGTAGTTGCTGAAAGGTGTTAAGCCTCCAACCTTTCTACACATGCGCATATGAGTCCGAGGCTCTGTAGAACAATACCAGCTCCCAGCACATGGAGCGCAGCTAGCCTGCAGCGCTAACCCTCCCTTAACCCTTTGTTTCAGGCTAATCTGTTGCCTTAACAAAGACGGTGGCCTCCAAGTTTTTGCCTCCATTGAAGAGGGGGATGGTGGCGTACAGAAGCAAGGGAGTGCGAGAAGAGGAGAGAAAGACAGAACTGAGTGGGGGATTTGAATACTACTGTCATGTCTTTGGGTGACTTCTTTTGTGTTAATAGGTTGTGTTGATGCTCAGAGAGGGTTGAGTTTGAGTTTAAATAGCCACAGATTTAAATAAAGACAATGGTAAAATATATCAATATATCTCAAATAACTAAAAAATTAAGATAATGTAAAATAATGTAAAACATGTTAACGTATATTAACTTTTATATATATATATTTATATATATATATATATATATATATATATATATATATATATATATATATTATACACACACACACACACAAGTTAATATATAATCATAATATATATATGTGTGTGTGTGTGTGTGACTGTTATAATTACTAATAAAAAAACAAATCTAATATATGTTATATTTTTATGGAATATGTTCTATTTTGTCTTCTTGTATTATTTTAATATTATGCAATTATCTGTGTACAAACCCTACAGGCAGGAAATAAGACGGTATGGGATTTCTCTGGGAATGAGGGATGAGAAACAGAAAAAAAAATCTTTTGTTTCTTTCATGCAAGCCAATGCAGGGTTAGGAAGTGTCATGTATCCTTTATGCAATAGGGGGCGCCTAAATGCAATCTGCGTTGAGTATAGACATGTGCTCCTTGAAAGGTGTGTGTGTGTGTGGGGGGGGGGGTTCTTTGTTTAAGTAGTAAGTAGCTACTGCCCATTATAAGCTTTTTGACCACTTGACTGGGTGTTTTGACTGACCAGACTTATACAACAGATGTCCAGAGCAGTTAATAGAGCATGCTCAAATGTGTGGGTCCCAGACTTTTAGTTAAAAATAATCTGAACATACTTTTAATAAGACAATGCTGAACTTGTTAGGACAAATTACTGTTCCAGAACTCTCATTTCTCCACCTTTCCTGTGTTTGTGTAGGGGTTTTATGATAATCTACGCCCAGTTTCCATAACTGCACACATTACAAAAGCCTATAAAGAAATATTGCACTCTTATAGTACTGGACACTTTCGTTGTCTTTCCTATCCTGAACCATACATAAGTATACCAGACACATTTCTTTTTGAGCACTGGCACTTTTTCCTGTAATAAATAAACTTTTTTACTTCTATATCTACAAATTATCTGTACACATACGTTGCTTGCTTGTGAAAGTATTTTCATAGAAATTTCAGTGTACTTGATAGACCTAAACCTTTCCCACTCAGTGCTGTATATCTGCTCGGGTCATTTGCGTAGAGGTGTGATGATCAAGCATTAGATCACACTTCTACTCGACTAGCGTTCACACTCTGCCCTCAGCGAGGAGTGTGTTGGGTGGAGGGGTTCATGACATTAACACAACCAATAACTGCTCTATACTAAATCTCAAACCTCTCATGTGAGTGCAGAATCTAAATTAAATGGAAAAAACATGGATAACTTGTCTCCAATAGATGTGCCTACATAGCATACAAAAGTAGAATTCCTGACTGAAATCATATAATACAAAGAAATGCACGACCAGTTCATCAACAAACTTAAAAGGATACACTGATCAATGAGTCTAAGTATGAGTCAATCAACTGATCAACTGAATAGATGTTTTATTAAACTAAAATGTCCATTTTGAAAGGAGCCATTTCATTGGATTGTATCGCTCTTGAAAAATTTTTTTTTTTCACAATATTTTTTATCTGACTGGACAATTCAATTTGTAATAGTAATAATACAAATTTGGGGGGGATATGGGAGCAGAGTGATATGGATGGACTGTATAGGCTATGGATTGATGCAAAATATTCCTTAATATAAACTTAAATTTTTTTCTATTTAGTTTTGTTGCCTATTCTGCCCCAAGATGACAAAAATCAGAGACCTCAATTCTAGTAAAGAAAAAAACATATTTTTTTCTTGTTATTTTATGGCTTATTTCCATTCTTTATATCGTCTTGCTTTCAAATTACTGTTATTAGAAGTTTATTAGTACTGTTTTTTGCTTTTCCCGTCTGCAACACTTTGGTGATGTTTAATAGGCCTACATTTATCATGCAATTAAGTACAAATAATTAAAAATAAAAAACACTTGCATTTAATCAACAGATGCTTTAAAAAAAAAACGTACAGAAGGCAAAAACTCCAGTGTTTGCATCTTGGCTTTCAAGGATTAGCGCGTGCTGTCCTCGCCAGTTCAGACGCAATATTGATTAGTGCGTCATGCATCAGAAGACAATTAAAAGGACGCATCAGCTCAATCATGATTATATTAGAGTAGTGACGTAGACGCTTCTATTTTCATTCAAATGCTTATTTTTGTTCTGCGAATTGCCTTCACATTCACATTAAGCGCGGTTCACACGCTCTCCCCGCCCCGTGATTCCGGTGGGTGGGTCCACGCGACGCTCTCGCACACAAAGACGCAGATCTGGCGCGAAAGCACTTTTACCGGCAGTGGGCTGGGGGAGGGTGCGGCTGCACTGCACCACGCGGATCGATCGTTGCTGCCGTTGTAACAGGACACCCGCTTTATTTCTGCAAGGGAAAAAAACTTTTCTCGTTGTTCAGGTTAAACGGCCGTTAAACAGAGGCGTCTGTTGTGTCTCGCGCGCTATTGTTTAGTGAGCGCGTGTGTGAGTTACGGGAGTTCTACCGGACGCTGCGCTTCTTTGTTCTGTTCTGCGCGTCCCGTAGACTCTCCCTGGACTGTGCAGGTCTGCGACCCCATGGTAAGTGCATTTTACATCAGAATTCCATAATTTGCTTTAACCGTAGCTTAAGTTCGTTTCGCTGTAAACTTTCGATTAAACCCCGTGGGTCGTTGAACATTTCCTGGATCCTTTAATCGGACTCGGGTGCTCCCTTTATTACCCCCCTGTTAGTGCGTTTAATCTTTATAGAAGTATAAAGCGCCACAAAATACGGCAACTCATGATTTCTATGTGACTTTTAATCAGTGATTTAATCCTGCTAGTGTTGATTACCGACTTTGATATGTTGCTTTGGTTGTTTTGTGGCTGCACGAGCGCTCACTAGGCGAAACCCCTGCAGTTGTGCGCGTGCTACAGAAATCAAATGTTTATAATTTTATAGTTAGTGCATTTAATCAATGCAATCGATTAAGAGCGTGCAATTATTAAGCATATGCGTTTACATGTGAAGATCACATTTAAGCTATGCATTTGGTGAGAATGTATTTGCATGTCAAAATTGCATGTAAATATGTATCATTGCAAACTTGCTTTAAAGTAGGTACATTGTGTCAGTTAAGAAATGAGTAACCAGCATGCATTGTGGGAGAGCGTTTTGCTTGTAATGTGCATTGCGTCGCATTTGAACTCCACGTGGGCACTCATCATTTGATCTGATGACCCCGTTGTCTTCACAGATAATCTTGTAGACGTTCTGCAGCAATGCTTGGAGTCAACACACACACACTGTACGGCTGGGACATGGAGCACTACTTTTACGATGAGATGGACACCGAGGAGGACTTCTTTAAATCTACAGCCCCGAGTGAGGATATATGGAAGAAATTCGAGCTGCTTCCCACCCCGCCCATGTCACCCTCAAGGACCCTTGTTGGGGACTGGTTACTGCCGCTACCAGGGGACTGGCTCGGGTGGGCACCGCCGAAGGTATTAACATGTGATGAGGAATACGAGGGGCTGCACAAATTCGACCCACTGGACATTTTTGGTAATCTGGGCTCTATCGTTATCAAAGACTGCATGTGGAGTGGTTTTTCCACGAGTCACCGACTAGAAAAAGTGGCTCATGGCGAGCGAGCACCGGTGGCCGCTCAGATTCAGACCCTGACCACACAGAAAACTGCTCGTGCTCCATCGGTCACGCCCGTGACTGGGACCCATGCGGCGCAGTGCGTGAGCCCCGCCGCAGTCCTGGAACTCCCTGTCCCACATAACAAGAAAGTGGCTGCGGGCTCCTCCGGTTCTGAGTGTCGCTCGGATTCATCCGGTAAGATATGTGATTACTGGCATGAGTCCACTTGTACTTCAGAATAATCCTGAGCCAATGAGGTCATATATCTGCTGTTACCGTGCCATAAAGATGGATGTTAACGGAAGTCATTTATCTAATAACTTCAATTCAGATCAGATTTGGCAGTTAGTTAGTGATTCTTCTATTCAAAAGAAAATTGATCCATAAGAAGCCAAAGCATCAAGCTTTGGCTGTGACCAAGCCACTCGCCGGCTAAAAGCTGATGTGGAGCGTCAAATGTTGGAGCGGATTCCTTTTTCTCTGCTCAAAGTTCTGTAGTCCGCTCCACGCCCAGTTTTCCTTTCCCACACCCTGCACACTAGTGAGGGGAAACTTCACTTTTATAAACCCAATTGCCACTGCAGGCAAGGTCATGCAGCGTTTACATTCATCATACAAGATGTTCTGTCTTGACTTTTTGTTTTTTCGTGATTTAATGTGTTCAACATGGTTTCAAATTTAAACAATATTGTTAAATTATATTTTTCATCTGTTTTATTTTGTAGTTAACAAAAAACTATTTTAATAGTTTAGGTTAACAATAATCAGAATAAGTTTGGGGTATTTTTCTCTATTTATACAAATGTGGTTTAAACTATCTTGGTAGTTTTATTATTTTGACCTCCGTTTTGCCATTTAAAATGGCTATAGAAGCTGGAATGGCATTAAAAACAAACTGGCTCATGTGGCTGCGTAGTTGGAATGCAACTTTCTTGCCAAGAACTGTGAAATATTCTACAGACTCACTTTTATTAGAGAGGTGACATGTAAACAACCGTCACTCATTGGTTAATTTAACCTCTATGCAGTGGATGCATTCAGTTTAATTGTAGGTTTCTTATTCCGTTTTCTGTTTCAGACAGTCCAGTCTGGTTTTCTTTTTATTATTAAAGTATGTTGTGCTGGAAAAGATGTCTCAATTAATTTGATATGCTAAGTGCTTTAGCTAAATGTGCCAAATGTTTTGTGGTCTCAGATGACGACGAGGATGATGATGATGTGATTGACGTGGTTACAGTGGACAACCGACCGAAGCGTGGTCGCCCTCCAAGCCGCCGAACGCCTGTAACCATTACAGTGAGTGCCGATCCATTTGGACCATGTCCCAAGCACTTCCACGTGTCTCTACATCGGCAGCAGCACAATTATGCTGCTCCTTCCCCTGACACGGATCCTGAGGATGACTTCGATGAGATTGAGCCTGTGAGCAAACGGCCACGCCTGGAGCCTTCGTCCTCTCCCTCGTCTCCACTTTCCTCACCTGCCACATCGGACTCTGAGGACTTCAGCGAGCAGCGTCGTAACTTCCTGGAGAGAAAGAGGAGGGATGACCTTCGCTCGAGGTTCCAGGCGCTCCGGGAGGAGATTCCAGGTCTGTCCGGATCCTCGAAGACCTCGAAGGTAGCGATTTTGACGCAGGCGACGGATTACTTGCTGAAGCTTCACGGGTGCCAACGGCGACAAGCTCAGGAGAAGAAAAAACTGAAAGCCAAACAACAGCAGCTTCTCCGCAGGATCAGTGCGTTACAGAACTCATGAAAAAAAAAATTTGTCTGCTTTAACACTGCACAATATTTCCAAAGCTCATTATGGACAAGGGAACTCATTGTTTGTCAATCACTGAAATGACACTTAAAACACTGCAGGGAGATCTTTAAAATCACATTGAAATCTGCCCTTCTTGAAGGGATCTGTACATGTGTGCGTGCTGGCCTCTAGACTTTAGTCGACACATGGACAACTTTGTTTGAGAAGACAATGACAGAAATGTGCACATGCAATGCCTTTATAAACCTCAGCAGATGGTGATGAAGAGGAAGTTGATACATTTACCTCCATTGCAAGAAGGGTGGGTGGTGTTTGTGTGCATGTGGGGGTGGGGGGCAGGTTATTATGAGTGGGGAGCATGGTGTTTGAACGTGTAGAAAATATGAAATGTCTTGTTCATAACTTGATCTGTACAAAACTTGTTGTAAATACTGTATTAAGAGGATGTTGTCCTCCTGGATCTACTCATCAACTGCACAGAAATTCTATTTTGTTAAAGAATAAAGCATCTAAAATTAAAGTGTTTTTTCCTATTTAATAAAAAAATTGGACCAGGGTCTAAAATGAACACTATAACAGTTATGAACTCCAGACGTCTTGTAGGAATAAACCAAAGCTAGAGTAATACCGTTTAAGCTAAATTGTTAATTTCCTGATTCCTGGTCAGTATTGTATTAGTATGTATAGTATTTTTTTTTTTTTTTTTTTTTTTTTTTATTACTTTTTACATCTTCTGAATCTTAAGAGGCAGTAAATTAAGGCTCATGTTAAGATTAGTTTTTCAGATCCTTTCCTGTGTGTGCCTTCTGTTAAAGCTGAAAGAGGAAGTGTTCTGTATATTTACTGCAAAACCGGTAGTTCAAAAATCACCTTTACCCCCATTATCCTGCACAACAGGTTAAACAGTGACATGGTAGAGGTGTGAAAACTGTTTTGCGTTTATGGGAGGCTTATTCTCTCGCTCATATATATATTAAATTTAGTCCCATATTTCATTTCTTCAAATGAATTCTTAAAACTGCAGAAGTGGGATGCAGGAAGCTGAAAGAGGAAGTGATGCAAGCAGCCCCATGCATTTTCATGTGTATCTGAATTTCTTCACCAAACTGGGAACAGTTTAGTCCATCAGATTTTACTTCATGATTGTCTAGAAAAAAATGTTTATTTTGAGAGCGAGAAATGAATACTTACGCAGCAAGGACATGTTAAATAGACCAAAAGTGACAGTAAAAGCATTCTTACAAAATGTTCTACTTCAAATAAACGCTGCTCTTTTGAACTTTGTATTACACAAAAAATGAATTAGCTTAAAATAATTTTCAACATTGATAAGTGTTTCTTGGGCACAAAATCAACATATCGTTAGCCTCATAGCATAATTGCCTAAGTTGCCTTTTTTTAAATATGACTTAGGCAATTATGCTATGAGGCTAACGATATGTGACCCTGGACCACAAAACCAGTCACATGGGTCACTTTTTTTTAATTGAGATTCATACATCAACTGAAAATTTAATAAATAAACTTTCCATTGATGTATGGTTTGTTAGGATAGGACAATATTTGGCCGAGATACAACTATTTGAACATCTGGAATCTGAGGGTGCAAAAAAATCTAAATATTGAGAAAATCACCTTTATAGTTGCAGGGTTCTCAAGTCTCACGCATTGGCCGTGAGACACACGCAATTCAGCCAGTTCACACGCTCACACGCCACACCGTGTATTTCTCACGCTGAAAAGGCAATGCCAACCAAGTTGTCCTGCAAGCTTTATATATAACGTTGTATACGAGGCGCGGGCACACAAAGTGAAGTGTCCTGCCGCCAGCACGTATCTCGGCCAGATTGCGTTCGTTAATAGGCGCGCGAACACACGGAAGTTGACGGAACATTCTCGGCCACCGTACGTTCGTTACTAGGTAACCAACAACATCGCGCGAACACACGTCGTGATGATGGAGAAGGTAAGTTGGAAGAAAGCTCGTCTAACATTTTTAGGTTAGAACATTTAATATAACCCATACATTATTATTGATGCAGTCAAAAACTACTTTGCAACCAAGCTTTGGCTCAGTTTGGCCAGCTTACGTTATCTGAAACTAAGGGAAATGTTAGTGGGTATGGGAAGGAATGAAGATGTATTTCTTAATTTTATTTTAAATAAATTTAAATGTATTTATTTTATTTTAAAATATATATTGTACTGTATTAATAGTCTTTCTAGTTACATTAAGGCTATGTATTAAAGCAGAGTGCTCTAATATTTTATATCCTGTCAAAACATATTAATTGCCATTTGTATTTTTTTAAACACTTACAACACATTTTTCAAACACAAAACACATTTCATAAGCTGGAGTGTGTACTCTTGTACACACACACACACACACACATACACACACACGCACACACACACACACACACACACACACACACACACACACACACACACACACACACACACACACACACCTTAATAGTACTCTAATATGTCATTTGTTCACAAAGTCCCACTACACAATAAATCATTATACCATTTCAACTAGACACTGTTCAAACTGTGTGCAGCAATTTGTAATATTTTTGTAATTTTTGCATAACTTATTTGTAATTTTGAAATATAACATTAAAGAGTAGGCTATATTTGATGTGATGAATTTCTCTGTCATTTATCAGATTTACCAATTGTTATATTTTCAATTTGTGCTGGTTAATTATGAACAATGGGTAAAATTGGGGGGCGGGGACAAGTAGGGGCGGGGCTCCATTCGGGCTCCTCTCCCAACCAAATGTGATCTCACTCCAAGCTTTTGATAAAACTTGAGAACCCTGATAGTTGTCCAATTATGTTCGCGCGACTGCTGCATTCACTCACAAAAATGAATGTTTTATATATTTACGGTAGGAAATTTACAAAATATCTTCATGGAACATGATCTTTACTTTAGTTAAAGGTATAGCGGAGGTTTTTTTTACTTCCGGGTGGATCACCTATACTATTGGTCCTCCTAATTGTCAATCATTCTGGTGAATCAATCAAACTTTTCAAAAAGTGGAGAGGGCGGGTCTTATCTAAAATTCGGAAAGATCCTCCGCTATACCTTTAAGTAAAGTTTTATAAAAGGATAACTTTATCTACATTATCTTGTTATAGTGCAGCTATTATTGGTGTTTGGTGTGTTTATTTTCAAAGAGGCCATATCACTCTCTTTTCCCATTATTCAAAGTCTGTTACATAAGAATCCACACATAAACAGTAGCTCTCTCTCAGACATAAAGCCCGGCTGTACCAGCACCATCTCTGCCAAGCGCTGACCCAGATTCCATTCCCATAGAATCACAGGAAGTCAGACAGCTCCTAAACAACCGGTGACCCACTGATCATAATAAAACTAATCTTTGCCACACATACTCACTTATTTAGTTCCCACTTCCTAATCCCCATGTGTGTGTGTTTTTCTCCAATCTCTTTCATTTCTCCTTTTCTCTCTGTCAGAGAGTAACTGGAGTGTTTATGTCTCTCCGTCTCTCGGTCTGTCTGTCACCTCACTGTGGACGTTATGGTCTGGGTGTGGCACAGAAGCAAGTTTATTGCATTTGACTTGCTCTGAAACTGAATCTGTCTGCCCAAACATTTAAGTAAATCAGGAACAGCTTTTATTTGGTGTGCTTTTGGCTCAAATCTCAAGAGGCAATTAACACGAGCAGTGCAGGTATACGAAGTTTCAGAGCATTGTTTAGAATAGTACAAGCTAGAACATGCAGAGATTAAGGAAAAGTAAAAGCATAGGGGAATGTTTTTTTTCTTCAGCAGGATACAGTTGAGATAGAAGAGATGAATCTTCAGCTGTTTCTTCACTTCTGTTTCTTTCAGATAAAGGGTTAGGTCTCTCAGTAAAGGTACCATGAGGTGTTGCTCATTTACGGGCCTCAGGCTTCTGGAGGGGATGTAGACTCATAGGAGTGGAGGGTGCAGAGCCGGCTGTTCTATATGCAGGCATCTTGAACTTGATGCGAGCCGTAACTGGAAGCCAGTGCAGAGAGATAAACAGAGGTGTGACGTGGACTCTCTTGGGCTCATTGAAGACCAGTCATGATGCTGTGTTCTGGATCATTTAGTGGTTTGATCGAACATGATGGAAGTCCAGCCGGAAGACATTTGCAATAGTCCATTATAGAAATGACTAAAGGCCTGGACGAGAAGTTGTGCGGCATGTTCAGTTAGGAAGGGTCTGGTCTTCCTGATGTTATGCAGTGCAACCTGCATGATCTTTGCATTGTGGTCTTTGAGGGCTGGTCATCAAAGATTACCCCAAGATTTACATTTACAAGATTTACAAACTCAGAACATTATGCAAACCTGTATTAACCTGTATTTGGAAAACAAACAAGCAAGCCAAGCCCAGATAAGAAAAAGGTAACGCAAAAGTAACGTAACACGATTAGTTACTTTTTTAGGGAGTAACGCTGCAAAATATTGTAATGCATTGCTTTTAAAGGCACACTATGCAAGATTTGTACCTTAATATAACAGCTTCGAAAACCAGCAATGCAAGTTTGAGAGGTGGTGCCCAGCCAAATTTCGCGATAATCACGATTTGCTTTACGACATAAGCAGCCTCTATGGAAGACACTAGCACGCATTTCAGACGTGAATCATGGCAGAGTCGACGAAGAAAGCGCGGTCGGAAGAGTGCAGAGACGGCTCTGCGTGAGTGGTATTTACAACAGTAACATTAAATACAAGTACTCCACAGCGACTCTGGGGGGCGCTGTTTGAGAAAACGGAAACTGCATAGTGTGCCTTTAAAAGTAACTTTCACCAACACTGCATAAACACACTATTAGACACTCTTAAAGTCAGCACAAAATCAAAATTGATCCTACGTTTTTTTCTTCATGCATGTTACTGAATGATTCATCCATTAATTCATTTTTAAAAAAAATTTTTTGTTGTTGACAATTGCTTTTTGATAAACCAATTGCATTCAGATCTGCCTTCATTCCAGTATGCAACACCCTTGTTACATGATGGAAAACTTTCAACTTTATTTTGTATTATATCTAATTAACAATTACTAAATGAAAGTGTTGTCTTAAATACAGGAAATACATGTCTGTACTTGTGGTTATTAGATTGGATTTCAGGGGTTTGTGTGTCTATGTGTGCTCGTTGGTAAGGAACAGCTGTTGCATTGTGTTGATGCACTCTCAGATGAATGGAGAGAGTCTTCAACTGAACCTAGAGACCCAGTTGTATCATTTGAAACCGCCCCTCTGTGCTGTGATTGGCTGAAGGAGTTGTATCCCAATCATTAGATTGGTGGGGGGTCTTTGTCTTTGCTTTTTGTCTTTAATGAGATTTTAGACTCCTAGTCATCAAACCAAAGCCTCAATTATCAGCAGCACCATGTCTGCACTAACTTCAATGCATTATCATTGATGCAGTTTACAATTTGCCTGGATCTGCAATATTAAATGAGAGGAATTCTGTGTGCTTGTTGGATATAATACAGCAATAATTCTTAAATTTGTGATGGTGGGTGTGAATAGCTAGGCAAATACTTTTAATTTCCACAAAAAAGTTGAAAAAGGTGCTACTCTGCTAATTGTTTTTATGGATCTATGAATGTTATGCCTATGGGATCTATGCAGCATGTACAAAACTAAGAACCGTACTTTTGCATTGTACATTTGCATTTTATTCTATTTTTGTTCTATGCAAGCACTATAAAAACTCCAAATAATTCTGAGACTCAGTGCACATTTAGATTATAGATTAAAAATAAACCTGGGAAAGAAAAGAAAGTGTGTCATTAGGCATGTATGGTTAGTGTGTATATGTATCCTTGTGTGATGTAAGCTGAATATAGGTCAGTAGTGTAGGGAGAGGGAGCTCTGGCTGACCTCAGCACAGACATGCCTTTGTTATGTAACTCTCTTCTCTTCCCTGCCCCTCCCTCTTTCTCTCGCAATTGCTATTTTCTCAGATTCAGACTCAAGCTTTTGGCATGATACAATAAGCTTAAATCCGCAACGGATTAATAAATATTTTTATATACATATAGTCCATATATAAACATGCACATAAACATATAAACGCATTCTTCTCTCCCAACCCATGGCTAACGCTTGCTTCATAAAGTACGAAATAATTAATGATCCGATGCTGCCCTCTGGCGGTCGAAGGACACATAACTAATGGTCTTGTTTGTGAATAAAAGACAAAGGGTTATTATATGCACGATTATATACGCCTATTAATGCAGTAAAGGTAAAACATTTCAATTCTGCATAGCTCTTTAGCAAATAAACTTTTTTCTTACCTGTGTAGTCACAGATCTCTTTATAATTTCTGTTGTTTGTGCTATTATGAGCTATTTTATAGTTTTAATGGCTACAGATCACGCGTATTTATTTTTATTTAAATACACAACAATAAGCTATAATAATCTATTTTAAGTGCTTTTCATTAAAGGTATTGGTAACAAATCACCCAGTTGCAAACCTGTTTCATAGTTAAAAAAAAAAAAGAAAAAAAAAGGATAGTGAAAGTAAATTGTGACATTAACATCCAGAATAAAAATAAAATAAAGTTTATCCCTCTCGTCAATGTGTCCTTTTAATTATAACGAAACAGTAGGACAAAAACAACACAAACACTTATATTTAATATTTAAAATGTAACTGACGTTTTTTTCTAGTCCAGTGGTAAAAGGGTAAACGAGGTCGTATTTATCTACCTATCTGTCTGCGTCAATGTTTTTTCCACCCATTGGATGATTTGGATGTCGATCAAAAGAACATCCACTAGGACGGCAGTTTCACGCGCAATGTTATTGGTCATTTCATGTGATCGCCCCGCCTGGCAAACGCCGAATCTTGCTTTTGATTGGCTAAGACTGCGTCGTTTAAATTTGAACCGTTTCAAACAGCGGAAAGTTTATAGACGCACAGCATCTCTGTATGTGTGTGTCGCGCTGTCTTTCACTGAGAAGAAAACGTTTTTTGTGTTAAATTTGAGCAGTTTGAATAAGGTACGTATTTTAGGAAACCGTGTACACAGTTATAGGATACCTATAATGAAATATTGCGCGACATCGAACAGTAAAAGACGTTGCTAATTAACTGTTACGTTTTTTCCAGTGCTAACGTTACTAGGACGCTGGTAATGTTAATTGTTATCGATCTAGCACTAATTGACTTATGCAGAGATATTCACACTTATTGTATTCACGAAATGTGTGCAATTATATTTGGATAACAAAAGCAAGACAATGTAGTATTGGTTTGGAAAACAAATATACATAGTTTGAGCTTTGTTTGAGATTTAGAGACTGCATTTCCAATAAAAATACGTATTTTGCTTTTTTATTGAAATGTATGGTTCTTTAGTGTTATTTTTAACGAACCCTGTGTCATCCATGTGGGCGCGTGGCTGTTAACTTTTAGTCTTAGTTCAAATCTTCCTGGTTGTTCTTGTTTGGCTTCTTTAACGTTAACGTTACGTTATTGCTTTCATTTCGATTACTTGATCTTGGATTTAACTGTGTCCAGGTTAAAACCTGATAATTTTATTTATGATGGTGGGCTGTTTATAACCTGTCCAGGTAGGCTGTAGGAGAGAGAAGCTGTCAGAAGTGCCTGTCATTACAAAGATGACAATTTTATTGTCAGTCCTACATAGTTGAGCAGAATCCAGGGAAGGACAGATGAGGCCAAAATTGGTAATGATTCTTTGAAAAATTTTACCAGTCTCTTGTTCCTCCTTGTCATAAAAATCATGCCATCAAGGGATTGCCATAGTGTCTTGTAGACCATTATGTCACTATAAGCCAAATCACAAGGCTGTGTTGCTGCCATCAAAAAAAAAAAAAGCTTAGTTAACTGCTGGTTTTCTTCTGCTATATCCTTTGACCATCTCTCTAAGGCATGATTCCTTCACAGATAAAGAAACACTTTGTTCCCTCAGCACATGGCTGAATTGCACCGGTTAATATTACATGCTTGGGTTGTTAGTCACAGTGGTTTAGTCTGATCTCTGTCTGATGCTCGAAAGAAATCCAACAGATTTGAGGTGTCTCATGAGTATCAGTGTCTCTGGGTGTTGGGTGAGAAGGTCAGATGCCCGCCTCCGGGTCTTATCAGTAAAACCAGCTGTGAATGGTACCCGCTGGGCGTGGCTTTCCATAACCCATGTTGTCATATTCTGTGTGTCTCTTATCTTGCAGTATGAGTTCTGAGGCGCTAAAGGAGAATCAGGGAGCTGTATGGATGAACGGCAGTTCGGAAGACGCTTGTGACATTTTCGCATTGGAGCAGCCGACTGGCAGGCCCTCGATCCTGCGGCAGTCGCAGGCTGACAACATCAGCAGGACTGCGCATAGAGGGGCAAAGGTGGGTTTTCCAAATGTTTCCATTTGTGTTTCTACCTTTTGTTTTGTGCAATAAATTCTCAATTGTAATGTTTTCTATTTGAATATTATATTAAAATATAATTTATTCCTATAATGGCAAAGTTGGACTTTCAGCAGTCCTCATTACTCCTGTCTTCAATGTCGAATGATCATTCAGAAATCCTTCAATATGCTGATTTGCTGCTCAAGAAACATTTTGTATTACTATCAATGTTGAAAACAGTTGTGCTGCTTAAAGGCCCCCTGAAATCAAAATTTAAGGTTTTTATTTTATTTTAGTTTGAATATGTTAGCCGTAAATGGTTAGTTCACCCAAAAAGGAAAATTCTGTCAGTAATTACTCACCCTCATGTTGTTCCAACCCCGTAAGACTTTCGTTCATCTTCGGAACACAAATGAAGATATTTTTTGACGAAATCTGAGTGCTGGCTCATTGCTTCATAGGCTGCAAGGTAATTTCATCTGTCAGCCCAGAAAGGTTAGTAAAGACATCGTTAAAATAGTCCAAGTGACTACAGTGGCTCAACCTTAAGTTTATCAAGCGACGAGAATACTTTTTGTGCGCAAAAACAAACTAAAATAATGACTTTATTCTACTATTCATTTTCTTCTGTGTGGGCCTTTGACGTGAATTCACGAGAGCGCTACGACACATGAGCGAGATCTGAGAAGATGACGCAGATGGGTCTCGATGTAGTGTTTAAAATGGTTCTAAAGTGTGCATTTCCTGGATGTCCGAATCGGGAGAAACCAATGAGAAAACGTAAAAGTGTCTTACCAATGCTGCAAAATGAATGGCTTACCTTTCACCCTTTCCCATCAAATGATCGTGAGCATCATCTTCTCCGTTCTCGTGCATGCGTCGTGGTCGCTTTGGCCAGGTGGTATTTATAGCAGAGGGGGCGGGAAGCTTTAGATTCTAGAGAGCATTTGATTGGACAGAAGATGTGATGTCCACGGTGATGTTATAAAAATTATGTGACGTCACGAACGCGCATCACAGAACAGAGCAAGGCGAGTTGAGCAAATGACCGATCGTTTCGCTAGATAAGACCCTTATTCATCGTCTGGTATCGTTTAAAGCCCTTTGAAGCTGCACTGAAACTGTCATTTGGACCTTGAACCGTTTGGGTCCCATTGTAGTCCATTATATGGAGAAAAATCCTGGAATGTTTTAATCAAAAACGTTAATTTCTTTTCGACTGAAGAAAGAAAGACATGGACATCTTGGATGACATGGGGGTGAGTAAATTATCAGCAAAAGTTTTTTTTAAAAGTGAACTAATCCTTCAAGGTTGAGCCACTGTAGTCACTTGGACTATTTTCTACCGAAGATGAACGAAAGTCTTACGGGGTTGGAACAACATGATGGTGAGTAATAACTGACAGAATTTTCATTTTTGGGTGAACTAACCCAAAAATTACGGTTATGAATAAGCTGATGTGTTCCAAAACAATGACAAAATTTGCATTTAGGAGATATAAGCTTTCAAAACTTAGTCTCCCACTTTCGCTAAAATGGATCACGGATTTTTATCACATCACCGTGGACATCACATCTTCTGTCCAATCAAATGCTCTCTAGAATCTAAAGCGTCCCGCCCCCTTTGCTATAAATACCACCTGGCCAAAGCGACCGGCGTTGAAAAGTCACAGAGCAATATGGGTTGGAGATGTGTATTCGGTTTTTATTCCATTTTCCAACTGTACGTTGGTTAAGAATGAAATGGCTAGAATTTATTCACACCTGTACTGTTGAATCCAACCTATCATCAGTGCTTGGATTCGCTTCCATGGTGCTGTCAAGTATGCATGGCAGTCTGTGATGTAAACTAAATGCTATTGGCTATTTGAAAAGGGCGAGGGGCCATTCAATATGACTTTTGTAATAGTGCTAAACTCTTTTGTACTTAAGAAGTTAAGCATTAGTTGATCGTGCATTGTCGGACATGTACTGTAGTTTAAATTTACATGCGTAATTCTTTGTTGTTTTTGCATAGGTTTGTTTTCAAACTCCACGGCGAGACCCAGTCACAAAGAAAATCATGTCCCCAAGCCGCACCAGTAGGCCTGCCATCCAAGAAGGCAACACTAAAGCACTGGAGACTCACTCAGCCTCTACTGACCAGTGAGCAAATTACTTGCAGCTCAACTTGTTTAGGATTTTATTTTTATTTTATATTATTTAAGAATAGTAATTTAACAAGGCATAATTTTTTAACATCTAGTTTAGTTCAGTGTCTTTATGCAATCATAAGCTGTAACAGTCATTCATAATAATCTATTTAAATTGAAATGACAATCCACTAACATTTAAAAAAATAATAATAATAATTAAAAAAAAATTGTTTTACAGGAGTTCATTGTTGAATAACACCTCCACCACACCGATTGAAATGCAGAGTAACTGCGTTGCCTACCCTGATGATGACATTCCTGTTCAGAGCAATGGGGCCTATACCCTCGATCTCGACAATCCAGATGCTATCAACCCTTTCCAGGGGTCCAATAAAATGGCGAATTCACCTCCTAAGTCTTCTGCTTTTCCTGAGGCTTGGATATCAGAGCTTGTAGAGTCGGATACAACTCCAGCCCTTGTTTCTGCACCTCAGGCTGAGGTTCCAGAGGTGACCAACATTGCACTTGATGAGACTCTTCCTTTTATCTCATCAGTGGATAATTCCCTTGCAGAATGTTCTGCCAACATATCTTCAGCAGAGGGTACTGTCATCCTCAAGACAGATAATGTTGAAAACAGCATCACAGAGACAGAGGAGACTGATATGACTGACCCAGCCCCAGCGTCACAGCAGATTCCTACTACAGAAGATCAGCTTGAGGCCCAGGATTTGCCACTTCCCCCCGCAGGATCATACAACTTGGATTTTGACAATCTTGATTTGCTCAACCCATTCCAAACTGGTGGCTCAAAGATCCCAAACTCTCCTCTGATTGGCAAAGCATCAGCTGTTTCTGATCCACCCCTGCCAATCCAAGAAGCCAAGCAGGAATCCGAGCTCTCAGTCCAGACCCCAGATGTCCCATCCCTGACAAGCCAAGAGGCCAAGCAGGAATCAGAGCTCTTAGTCCAGACCCCAGATGTCCCATCCCTGACAAGCCAAGAAGCCAAGCTGGAATCAGAGCTCTCAGTCCAAAGCCCAGATGTCCCAAGCCAAGAAGCCAAGCAGGAGTCTGAGCTCTCAGTCCAAAGCCCAGATGTCCCAAGCCAAGAAGCCAAGCAGGAGTCTGAGCTCTCAGTCCAAAGCCCAGATGTCCCAAGCCAAGAAGCCAAACAGGAGTCTGAGCTCTCAGTCCAAAGCCCAGATGTCCCAAGCCAAGAAGCCAAACAGGAGTCTGAGCTCTCAGTCCATAGCCCAGATGCCCCAAGCCAAGAAGCCAAACAGGAATCTGAGCTCTCAGTCCATAGCCCAGATGTCCCAAGCCAAGAAGCCAAGCTGGAATCAGAGCTCTTAGTCCAGACCCCAGATGTCCCAACATCCTCCAATGCCTCAATGCCACCTAAGGAAAACCAGATGCTACTAGAGTTTAATTTTGACGATGGAGCTGAAGTCAAGCGCAAACCTCCAAAACGCCTAGGGGTCAAAAGACCTGCAGGTGCAAAACCTGTGACCAAGAAAACAGTCACAGAGAAGAAAGAACCAGAACCCAAGAAGTTGTCCCCCAAGAACCCAGAGGAGACAAAACCTGTGGATGTTCCTTCTGTTCAAGGTTCTTACACCTTCGATTTTGACGACCCAAACTTTAACCCCTTTGGTACAAAGGCTGCAGTGGGTAGCTCTCCACCACGTGGGGTCCAGACCAGCCCGGTTTTGATGAAAGCACGATCTCCTCTTCAGCAGCCTGAGGTTCCTACACAGGATAATCAGCCTGAGAATCGGTACAGAAACTAGAGCTAGAACAGCATCTATACACAATGCATGTCATTTTAAAGATAATTTTCAGAATCAGAAGCGTGCCTGTATTATTGGTTTGATTCTCAGATGAAGTGATTAAATGTATTCCCTAGGGGTGGGGGATAAAATCGATTCTTAGGTGCATCGCGATGCGGACATGGACGATTCTGAATCGTATCACTAATGTCAAAAATCGATTTTCAAATGTTAAATGATAACGTAATGTTGACGGAACGCAAAAGGCACCTGGACCGTCTGTGGCGTGCAGCTGTGCAAATAACAGAGACGCATGATGGTTAAGCGAGAAATCCGACCGGCACCCTCTGCATTAAAATCTAGTGTAACTTTGGCTTCAATGAAGTTGAAGGGGAAAAAGGACCAGGATAAGAGCCACACTTTATGCAAGTAGGGTTCTAGACTGCAAGCAAATGGGCGACAAGAGGTCTCACTGGTGTGACCACTACGTTGTCCAATTAATAAGAGTAGCAACTTCTGTTACATATGACAAACGTAACGAAACTGCACTATAGAGAATGAGAATCTGACGTCATGCGTTTCACTCCGCGTTGCATTCCGGGAAGGTGCCGCCATATTAGGTGGTTACGCTATCCGTCGCCATGGTAACTTTGACAGTGAGAGCGAGAGAAATAGCGACAGAGATATACCAAGTAGCCAAACCGTAAGGAAAAAAAACTTTATAGAAGAAAAAGATGCATTGATAATCGTTTTATCATTGCATCACAGCCCTCTGAATCACAATCGAATCGTAAGGTGCCTAGTTAATCCCACCCCTAGTATTGCCTGAATGCAATGAAATGCACTTTGGATAAAAGTATTTACCAAATGCATAAATGTAAATAATTGTTGAGCTCAGATTTTTTTTTTTTTCTCCTCCAGATCTCACCAAGCAGTTTCTGAAGGCAATAAAAACATGGCAGAAACTCATCTTCCTGTCACCAAGCAGGTAACTGCCTTTCATTTTAAGAATTTCCAAAAAATCAGTCTTTTTCCACAAGTTATGATCCTGTTATTTCATATAAAATAATATTTTACACTTATTCTCCTAGCAGGCAGAAAATATAGAGTCATCTGCTGTGTCCCACACTTCACAGGAGCCAGAGATCATGGCAACAACTGAATCTTTATTGGATTTTCAGAACCAGACCTGTGATCTTGGTGTGGTGACACCAAGTGAAGATGAATTTGTGCCAGGGGCATTGTGTGAGTAAACATGGTTGTATGTTTTAAATGACGCTGACTCATAAGGTGCAAGCTTTTAACATTGGGAGCAAAATGTTTGCTCTTTGTCTCAGTCATGCCTGGAGGAGATTTTGATGGGCAGATGGATTATCTGGAGCAGTTTGGATCTAGCACTGTGAGTGTTTCCATTTATGAGCCTTAAATAAAGTAGAAGTAAATGAGTTTTTAAAGGAAATGCTGCACCAAATAGTGAAGCAATTAGGTTATAGAGGGTATGCGTGTGATGTCACTGTTGGCCGGGGTGACTGCGGTTACACCCACTGAGTGGCAAAAAGACTGAGCGGCAGCATTTGTTTTCAGTGTGAATGCCGCCAAAAACACAAAGACATCTAACCCGGAAAAGAGCTTTGCGATTGACTGTACGTCTAGTTTTGCCTAGAAATCTGAGGTATGTTTTTACCGTCTGCCGAACGCTACAGAGAAGCAAATGTATTGCTGCAATTCATAGAAACAACTGGACTCCAGGCAGTGAAAGGTGGATTTGCAGTTTGAATTTAGGGGTAAAATCATACACTAGGCTATATATTGTATTGACAACTCATCAATTAAATATTTACCATCGTATATTCTGCATAATTGGATGTTTTTAAATAAACACTGGCAAAAAACTTTACAAGTTTTAGCGCTGGACGATATGACAATAGGCCTATATACAGTGGTCAACATTTGAAGTGGATCAAAAAAGTTCTAAGTTGTCCTAAGACAAGAATGGGTAGTTAAATTCATGTATAACTTTGAAAGGATTTGATCCACTTCAAATGTTGACTACTATATAACACTGATATAAGTGATCTGAATTTAGACCTACCTATCTTGTATTTATATAAAGCTTTCACAGGCTAATTTGCTTTGTTTTTCACTGGCGTCGAAATCAGGCACAAATAAATGTCAGGAAACGCATTTCGTGGCTGCATGTCAATATCCATAGATCACTGAATCTTTGGTAAGTTGTAAGAAACACTATATCCAATGTTTAAACCTTTTGTTTAAACGATAATCACTTTTTTTTTTTTTTTTTTTGCAGTTTCCCCTATTAAATACTGTCATGCAGCAGGCTCTTTTGCCACTCAGTCTGGGTGAGGGTGTGTTCCGGTTAGGGATGCGCCGGTCCGATATTCAGTATCGGTATCGGCTCCGATACTGCCATTTTGGCCGGATCGGGTATCGATCAGACGAAGCCGATCCAAATCCGATATTGTGCGTAATATTACTATTCTGTCATTGTTAGGCCCCACAAAAGGCACAAATGTATTATAAAGCACTATAAAGTTTTGTGCACTATATTATAAGTGTTCAGAAGCCATTTAATAGTCTAATATGAGGTAGAAATGAATATTTAAGTCGTTAAATTCAAGTTCACTTAAACTCTTTCCTCCGCTGCAGCTGTCAATCATTCTCCAGCATTCAAACAGCGCGTTCGGTTACGTCAGTCTACGCGATGAAACTCTCAACAAGATGATTCAATGTTAATATTATTGTACTTGATATGTAGATAAAGTTCTATGGTTTTGCATAAAATGACTTTATCTTGCTGGTCTGTATTGCTGTACCTTAATCATGTTACTTTCTACCGGGTGTCTGTTGGATCTCAATGGAGTAGAGCAATATGACTGTTCTTCATGCGCACAGTAACTGAAATTTAAAACTGTTAAAAGAAAAGGCTGAATAAACTATTGCAAAGATAGATACTGTATAATACACTACGCATCAATATGTATTTCCTCAGTGCTTTGAACTGTGTTTATTGTGGACTCGACGGGTTGTGCATAAGCGCTTTGTGCCGCACTGTATTGGAGCCTTTCGTATTCTAATACTTTTGCGCAATGAAAGATTATTAATAGCCTTTCTTGTTCTGCCCTATCTTTCATATGTTGCTGCTTCAGCTGCGCTATAAAAAAATAATTCTTAATTTTATAGTAGCTAGCCTACATTTTTAAAATCTTTTTGATCTTGTTTTTCATGAATGTATTTTACAACAATACAAATTGCAATGTCTAAAGTTTTGCCAGATTTATTACTAAACTTGTGATTTTTCTAGAATAAATTTTACTGATGAATTATCCACTAATCTAGTTTATAATAGCATGTTTGTCATAGTTATAAAGAAAAACAAATAAAAAATGTATGATCATAATCTAAGTTGTCTAGTCTGTATTAAGTAGATTGTGTTTAACACAAAATAGTGATTATCAGTTCAACACACAGAGTTACAGAAATTCTACTTGATTTAAAAAAAAAAAACTGCACTGGTATCGGATCGGTATTGGTATCGGTCGATACTCAGAATTTTTGTTATCGGATCGGATTGGATCGGTTCTGAAAAAACTGGTATCGGAGCATCCCTAGTTCCGGTGGGAAAGTGACTTATGCATACCCTCTATTAAGCAACATTTCAGATTTTCAGTGCTTCACAGAAACTCTTTTTATAGTTTAAGGAGTCAGCTTTGCGGAAACAGTCACTGTATTTGAAGTTTGACCCGCTGTTGAAGGAGAGTCCAAAGAAAATTGTGGTGGACGGCGGCAACTCTGGATTCAGCCTGCCACGGCCTTCTCTTGCCATCAGGTCAGTATTCTCCACAAACACATTCAAATTAACTTTTCTAATTTTCAAACCTCTTTTGAAATGTTACTGAAAATATTACAATTTGCCTTAATGCAACAGATCTGATCTACATTGTGATCAAAATCCAGAGTGTACACATGAGCGATCATGCAAACTTATTTTGTGTGTTAGGATGATGGAGGCTGCAAAGTCTGAAGTGAAGCAGAAGTCTCACTATGACAGTATGAAACTGCTGGATGATCTGCCTCCACCAGTAAGACAACACAAACTCCCGTAATCCTTGGTTTTGTAACACATTCACTACATTAGTAGGCACTGAAACAAGCATTTTCCTTTGCACACTGGAGTCAATTTTTACCATGTCCATTCTTCTTCAGGCTGTGGAAACTGTGGTACCAGATCCAACTGTTCTGGACTTACTGGTTCACACCTTAAAACAGCCAGTGAAGACTGAGGACTCCATCATAGAGGTTCTGAAGTACAGTCAGAGAGACATGGACGCTATACTACAGAAAGCAGACAGAAAGGTCAGTTCCCACACAAGATTATGAGCACATGTGTCTCATTGGCCTCTCTAATGCTTTGTTTCTCTTTTCTTAGGCGGCAGAACGGCAAAAAGAGATGCAGACTCAGATTGAGAAATTGTGTCTGGAGAATCAACACATGTTGTAAGTCCTATTAAGACAAACACTTTCACATAGGGGTTACCATGATCATTGCCTTTCAGGATTGGAAAAGTGATGGAAATATCTTGAATGAATATTTAGTCAGATTGATCTCCCTCTTGTGATGTTTGAATTCTGAACAAGTTGTTCTTTGAACTTGTTCTTTTAAATTTAATTCTTAAATAAGTAGGGCTGTGTATCGAGTTCGATACTTTTTAGGCACCGACCAAATTGCCTCTACCATAGAGTATCAAAAGATCTTGTTGTTCGGTACCAAATTTCGATACCCTAGGGGTTAATCTCGTCAATGTCAGTTAGCCAATAAGCATGCAGCAGGATTGGCTGTGGCAAGGCATCAAGGAAAAATACAAATTTACGCCAAGAGACATGGCTCACACATGAGGCTGTAGTGTGTAGGTGTCCCAACCACCATAGATGTAAAAGATGTGGAAAAGATCAAAAGTGTAGCACATTTCACCAAGCTCGATGCCAAGAGCGCGCGATGCAATATTTGCGACAAGGTAATTGCTGCCAAGACCGGCAACACGAAGCACTTAACAGTGCATGTAATAAACTTTAGAGCAGAAAGTTGTGCCGTCTTCGACTAAGAACTGGAGCACATCATAAATTAACAAACTCAGCGGATAGGCTACTTGCCTCACAGACATGAGAAATAGGCAAATTAGAAATCTTGAAAGTCTACTTTTAAACAAACCAATTTGAATAGAAAACAAATAATCTGATTATGTAATCCCAATGAAAGGTGCATTTCTCTCTGTAGCGGCGCGCGTTCACTACTTACGGAGATGAGTCAGCTATGTCATCATCTTTGCAGCCATCACTGACTCAGAAGACACTAGTTTATTAATAAATAATTAAAACGTCTCATTGCTATTATGCGTGTGTTAGAGCGCAAGGCATATATTCCGCCCCCCAGTGGCCTATATGAGTCATTGAGTCTGTAAAAAGTCAACAAACTGAAAAAATAGTTTTTTTTAGGTAATATGTAATGTAATCTTGTTAAAACAGATTTCATAAAATTGGTATAGAAAAAAAGTATCGTTCAGGAACCGGTATCGAAGTCAAGTTATTGATATCAAACATTTTTGAATGATACCCAGCCCTACAAAAAGTCAATTTAAAGAAAAGACACCAAGGAATGATTTGCTTAATTCAAATATCTCAAGAGCAAGATAACGATTCAAAGTGTTTTTAAAAAAATACTTTTCCACTCAGTTGGGATTACTGATTCAAAAAGTGTGAAATCCATAATGAATAATTGACATTTGAACAGTACACCAATAACACACTCTCTTCCTCCTCTTCTCAGGTTCATAGTGTCAGAATTCGAGGCCACCATCACTCAAATCACAGGTGTGACCAGATTTTTTTTGATTAAGCACATTATTTTTAGGGAGTATGTTGGATATTAAAACACACCTGTGTTTACAGATGAGTATAAACAGAAGGAAGACTTGGCTAAAATTGAGTTGCAGCGAGTCCTTCAGGAAAAAGATCAGCTGTCTAAAGAATTGAATGAATTGGAGCAATCCTTCTCCTCTGTTGTCAAACGTCTTGACAGATGCAAGGAAGTTATTGAGGGATTCAAAAAGGTACACTCTGAGATTTCTGCAACAAGACTGGCAAACTTAATCCCAAATCAAGATGTTATTTTAGTGTATAACGGTCTTCTTTTTTTTCTCTCTCTCTCTCTCTCTCTCTCTCTCTCTCTCTCTCTCTCTCTCTCTCTCTCTCTCTCTCTCTCTCTCTCTCTTCTGTCCTATAGAATGAGGAGACGCTGAAGCAGTACGCTCAGAACTGCATGGACAGACTGCAGAAAGAGGAAAAGCGTTATCAAGCTCTGAAGGCCCATGCTGAGGAGAAACTAGATCAGTATGTGCTCTTAAACAGTCTGTAATGTCTGAAATATGTCCTTTCTTATGAACGTAATAGTACAGTAAACCTGGATCGATTAATATGGCTAAAAAGTCTCACCAATGCCACTGTTTCAGAGCAAATAAGGCCATAGCCGAGGTTCGCACTAAACTGGGCGCAGAGGTGGCAACACTGCAGGTGCAGCTCAAGAGAGAACAACTGAAAGTTCAGTCCCTTGAGAAGGATCTGGGACAAAAGGTAATTGAGTGCACACAAGAGATGTCACTCTTGCAGTGGTGGTACAGCAGATTTGTATGGGTGTAGGGCTGAATTACTTGGTGTGTTGAACATCTGTATTGCCTTTTTTGTTGACATTTACTATTTTCTATTTTCAGGCTAAAGAAGTCAAAGATGTCTCAGATCTGTGTGATGAGCTGCTGATTAAAGTGCAAAAGCATGGTTTTTAAAGCACTTTGCCCTTTGTGTTCATTATTTGTGTTGGTTCGTTATTTGTATTTGTTGTAAGAATGTTTAAATAAATAATAATGAAAGTATAAACCTTTGTTTTGACTCTTAATATTGCAATTGTTAGAGCTGTTGGCTCATGGGGACCCAGGTTCAAGTTCACATCCTACTTCCTCACACCACTGCTTTGTCTAAAATATACTGCCATATAAAAGTGTCAGTGCTTAAATCTGTTAAAGACTTGGGTAACAGACAGGATAGGTTAAAAGCAGCTAAGTGCTATATCCTATAGTCTATTTTTAACCAGTTCTATTTTTATAGTTCCATTGAAAGTTTTTTTTTTTATGACTGATTCAATAGTACTTTATATCTTTAGTATTTTTTTGTGTGTTTTGAATGTCACCCCACTTCATCATTGTTATATTTTTCTCAATCTGAGTCACACATTTTACTTAAGACTTCCAGTTATTCCAAAATTGTATTTCAATTGCACTCACAAAAAGCAATTTAAAGATGGCTTTCTGTTTGTTACAGAAGTCCTAAACACTCATGCATTTACACAATATTGTATATATATATATATATACATTTATAACATTTATATTTAATGTTATCAATTAAAAAATATATATTAATTGCACATTGTTTAATGGCATCTTTTTTTATGAAAGAAAGCATCACTGATACCAGTACCACTATGTCTTGTGAAACTGATTTATTTTCTCTCTCTCAATTTTAGCCCATTAATTATAGGCATTTGGCATTACAGTATAATTGAAAGCTTTTCTTTTCTTTTAAAATACATTTATTGGGCTGTTAAAAAAACTTTTAATTTAAGTGAACTTAAAACAATCTTCACATAAACCCATTATAATAAATGCCACATTTACCTGTGCCTTCAAAATAGCAGGGCTCAATTCTTTCTATTGACCCAGTCAGACCAGTTCAGATTTTTACTTGTCAGTCATAATGTTATTTTTACTTGTGTTTCACTGTCAGAATGCACACAAAGTTATTGTTTTTGATCCTTGTAAATACCGTTGTGCTTTAAGATTTTTATGCAAGATATATATACAAAAATTAAAGAGATATCAAACACTTCAGTTTTCACTGCATAAATTATAAATTAAATATAGATTAATCCTACTTAAAGCTATAAAAGCAGTCAGTGATTTTCTGTTTTTTGTTATTTGATTAACATTATGACTAACATCATTTTAAGACCTGACGCACATGACTCATATCTGACATCCTATTTTTTCACCCTAACTGTTTACGTACATTTAAGAGTTAATTTAAGTGTGCTTGCAAGGATAACGTTAACGTGTTAATTTATGACAGCACTAATATATATAATAAAAAAAATATTATTGCACTGATTTTCTGGTAATTTTTTAACATTTAAAAGGATTGGTAATGGTGATGAGTTTTCCCTAAAAATAAAATAAAAAAATGTTTGCAAGGCTATATTAATCCAGTCAGGATTTTTATCTATTGAAATGACAACATTTATTCACCAGTATTTCACAAACACATCTTAAACAGAGAACAAGACCATATGCCCTTGTGCATTTCTAAACATACTACTGAAAATCAATAACTAATACATACATGATTTTATGCTGCACTGATTCAATGTTAAGACACTGTAGCTGATCATACAGAGAATAATGCAGCAAAACACCAAGGGCAAATAAGCACAAAGAATCCAGCACTGACATCACAAAGCATTTCATTATTCACACAATAAATATGTCACATCAGCACATTCAAGTTCCCATGGCCTGAGCTCGGATTCAGCATGTTTATTAATATAAAAACAGCACTATCTGTAAATAATCCCTACAGTCAGACAAAACAGCTGTTAAAATGAGTCCTTAAAACATTCAGCTTTTATTCTATTGTGATAAAAATGTCATGACATTCTACTGTGGTGATTGTGACACAACAAATCTGCTGTACACTGTGATCTTCCAACGGGACCTTAAACAGTAGTCATCAGTCTGTGCCTACAGTCATTCTCATAATACAAACACAAGCATTCTGTCGTAAACAACACTTCAAGCATGTTTCAAAAATATAATTCAATCTTTTATGTTTATTAAATAGCCACAAAATTGTTTTGAATGCAAACAGTTAAAGATCTGGATGATCTAAGTTTTCTACAGTCAATTAGTCGATAATACTGAACCAAACTTCAGAAATCCTAGATTTTCGTCAAACATTTTTGGTATGCAAAGACATTGTGCTGGATCTCAGTAGCTCAAGACAAAGACACATAGAACCAGCCTTGGATTCAAAAAATCCATGTAAACTGAGATTGACTTGCTCTATCAAGCGTCATAATATTGAGACCAAGGTAAAATATCACTGTTTTCACTGTATCAAGACAAGAATACAGTATGGCATGTTTTTTTCCCCCTTTAAAACACCTTTAAACTCTCCTTTAAGGTAAATGTTACATTTTCAACTGTCATCTAAAACGTGTAATGACTCCCCTTTAAGTATACATTTTTTTGCGCTTCGACACCGATTTATGCTACAGTATATGCTGCATTATAGTGCATCATAGTCTTAACATTTGAATGCATTAGAGCAATACAGCTTCATGAGATTGCTAGAATATTTTCGTTAGCCACTTGTAGAAGATATCATTTAAATCTTAAAATCTAAATCTTACTGTTAGCAAACTCACAAGGTAGATCATGCGAGTCTGAAATAACACTTAACAGATGATGGATGTGCAACTACTATGTTTGATGACAGTCTCCAACAATATATATTGAGCACTCACAACATATTTATGAAGATCTGAGAAGACAGCGGTCTTTATTCGAAGTTTAGATCACGGCAGGAGTGCTTTACGATTTACGAGTCTATTTTTGAAAAATAATATTCCAGGTGCAACACAAGTTTAACCTAAATTTGAGGTTACAATAAGGGTCTTACTATTACAGTAAATGGGTCAAATTTTTTAAAATTTAAAGTGACAGTCCACCCAAAAATTAAAATTCTGTCATTTACTCACCCTCATGTTGCATTTCTTTCTTCTGCTGAACACAACAATAGATATTTCGAAGAATGTTGATAACCAAACAGTTTTGGTTCCCATTGACTTCCATTGTATTTTATTTTTTTTGTCCATACAATGATAGTATATTTTATATAGTATTAAAGTAGTATTTTAGTGTTTACGAATTGGCCCCATTCACGTCCATTGTAAGTGCCTCACTGAAACCCACATTTTTGCTTTCTTAAAAAAAAGTTTTTGTGGTAATCAACATTATACCACAAATGCTGTCGGGTTACTTCTACCATTTCGACAATCTCAATAGACAAGTACATACTAGATTTTAGCGTGCAATTATGTATGCTTTTTAATCTAGCTCCCGGGTTTTTATGGGCTAGGCCTAAGTGTGCTTATGATCATTTGCAGATATTCAGTAAGCACACTGAACGGTTTCATCACGTCAAGAAACAGGAAGCCAGATTGCCATCGATTTGTAGAGGGCTGTTAAATACGCAGAATCTCAAGTGATATATTCAAGTAATTTTCACAATTCTGTGGCCAGCAAGTCACACGCGAGAACCCTCGGCTAAAGATGTCTTCCTCGATTGGAGGTTATGTTGATGGAAGCTAACACATCTATTTGATCATGGGGTCATCACCTCCCGGAGAAGTTAGGACAGGGAAGTCCACAAAGGGCTCGGTTTTATCTTCCTGGGGCGAGTTGATGATACCGTCTGGCATGGAGGTAAAAGCCAGGTGGTCATGTTCCATGATGGCCAGGCGATCCTGGGGCTTCTCCTTCTTCAGATAAAACATCTTCCTCAGCTGCTTCAACTGCTGCAGCTCACAGAAGGTCTCCAACACCACCAGCATGGCAATCAGACCGAGGAGGAGATACACTGTGGGACACAAAGGGGAGAGAGATGGAGAGATGAAGGAATGTAAACTTTTTACCGAGTTTATGCTAACTAAATAAGTTTAATGGTGTGTTTCACCTCAAACATTTCTCTGTATGCTCTACATGTCTGTGTGTGTGTTTCTTGCTTCATTGTAGCTTGAAGGGAGTTTTCTCCAGTCTGGCAAAATGTTACAAATGGACACTTAAACATCTGATATTAAAAATGTCTTTATATTTTTTTATAATAGGGCAATAAATTGCTATAACACAATAAAAATGTTTTTACTTGCAACACCCTTCCAACCACCTATCTTAAAGTGTTAGTTAATCCAAAAACGAAAATTCTATCATCATTTACCCGTGTGACTTTCGTTACAGCATTTACCACTTTGTCGCTTCAAAAAGGTTCATCAAGAGATCGTAAAACTAACCCATATGAATTGAGAGGTTTAGGCCAAAGTTTCTGAAGATACTCGATCGCTTTATATGAACATTTAAACACTGAAGCTCATAAACAGAAGCTCAACCGAACATGCTTGTTGCGCAAGAACAAATCTCATTGGTTCTTCTTGTAGAAGCTCAAACGTGCTGCGTAACACGAGAATGAAAAGTCAAGAGAACATCCGTTTAACATAACTGATGTGCAGTGCCGGCCCGTGGGGTTGTGGGGCCCTAGGCAAGATCATGAAAATTGGCCCCACTGGAGTAAAAAACTCTCATAACAATTTTATGAAGGAAGAGAAAGCACATGATATGACAATTTCAATATTTAAGTTTGTAAATGTGTATTAAGTGTAGCATTCAAAAATGAAAAAAATATTTACATGAAACTCAAATAAATGAAGTAAAATGTGTGAATTGTACATAAATTTTAATATATATATATATATATATATATATATATATATATATATATATATATAAAATTAGGCTATAGATTGCTCAATATATAAGTTTATAAAAGTGTAACATTCAACGTACATATGAAAAAACACTAAGAAACTAAGAGATTTTTAGCATAGCCCTAGCCTAGTACATAAAAGACAGAAAGCACACATAAAAAAATAAAGCATATAAAATAAAGCATAAATTAAAGGTATTTTTGTAAATGCAGTAGTAATTATGCATAATGACTAGAAATGCAGTAGGCTACTACATTTTAACTTTTTACTGATGATCACAATAATAAAAATGTTTTGTATTATTTAGAAATGTTTAAATATTAATTTGGAAAGAGTGAGAAACCTGTTTTTAGCGGTAAGGGAGAATGGATGGGGTGGGTTAGGACTGCATGATAATAATGGAACTGATAATCACAATTATTTTGCTCAAAATTATAATAGTGATTATTAATGACCATTATTCTCAGTTGAGAAATTGCAGAAAAAGAGACAGTTAATATAAATTAATTGCATAAATAGCCTATCAAAAGGGGTAAAACGGCCATTTTGAGGTCTGAGATGGTCCACCTTAATTTAAAAAAACTACGATAACTTCATCAGAGGATTAAAATCTATACAAAATGCATGGGTAGATAATTCTTAACACGCTGAATGTGGCCCAATTTTTCCATGTCTGTCTGTCTGTCTGCGATCATGGGCATTGTTACATTTATTAGTAAAACTAATAATACAGCAATAAATAACGCACTTTTTATAGAAGTCAGAAGAACACACCTTTACTTTGAGCTTGTCTTTATTCCTCAACCATTCTCCTCTTCCTTTTTTCAGCTCCAGAAAGATGGCGTTTGGATGCCATTTCTACCACAGTTTAACATATTATTATTTCAATTAACTAAAAATAGCATTGCTGTATGACTACGACTCTGACGAGACTTCGTGACGTTATTACCATAGAGATTATAATATTTGGTATTTTATTTTTGACAGCACATTTTCTGTCATGCAAAATGCCTCATATAGGCCTAAGAAATTAAGCATTACTAAAGGGTAAGAGCACCACAAAAAAAAAAAAGTCTCTTGTTTCTAAAACGTGAGCATTTTGGAGAGAAGTGTGGTGGAATCCGTGTGTGTGGATACTGTGATAATTACGGTACTCGAGGTCTCCCACTATATCTCGGGCGGTATTGTGCAAATTAGCATGTGACGAGCTACTGTGCATATTTCTTATGTTTTCGTATTTTATTCGTTCTATTGTTATGTATTTATTATCTTTTTCGGAAATTTGTCATGTCTGAACTATACAGAGCTATCCTTTTTATGTATGTTGTAGGTCTGGGTAATTTATTAGATACTCACCGTCTCTGTGAACTGTATCATGATTAGTCAGGTCCATGCAATGCGTCGGGCTTCTCTGACTGCGGAAGTCGAGATGCACGCACCTAAGTGAATTTTAAATATTATGCTTAATTAACGATTTATGAAGTATAGTTATTGTTAGATACAGGGGCCCCCTCTGGCAAGGCGGGGCCCTAGGCGACCGCCTATGTCGCCTAATGGACGGGCCGGCTCTGCTGATGTGTGAGTTGATGAATGTTTATATGTGAATAAAAGCCTAAATTCGATCTGTTCATCATATAAAGCGATCAAAGCCGTGTTTTCACCGTAGGAACTTTCCCCAGGAACTAGGAACTTTAATTCAGGAACTAGGAACTTTAATTCAAGGAACTAAAGCTTAAATTCAGAGGATGAAATCCAGTGGGAACTGTAAAGTCCTCCTACGTCACCAGACTATTTGCCTGGTAAAGTTCCTGGTAAAAAAGTTCCTGGGACAAATTGTTCCGGGTAATTTGGGGTGGTAGTCGGTGTGTTTACACCGCAGGAACCAGGGTCTAAATGAAGTTCCGGGTAAATATTTCCCCCTCCGAAAGTCCCTGCTCGCGAGGTAGTACTTTTTCAAAGTTCAGGAACTTTCAGGGGTGGGACTTGGGCGCTGAACATGCTGATTGGTTGAGTTCATGCCGCATTTTGATTGGGTGACTCCACGCAGCATTTTATTCAATCACCATCTGTTGCGGTGCGTGCAGTAACAGTCGTCTGCCATTCGAATCAACAATGGAATTTAAAAAATACAACCAATTTTCACTTTCTGGGGTTTTTTAACATTAATATGACTTCCCCTAGCCTGTATATGGTCCCCAAGTTTCTAGAAATTTTAATCGGTGTAAATGGAGCTTTTGCTATCTTTCTCTGCCTTTGAGAAAATGGACGCTCAACCGCGCTGATCTTGAATCTCCTCCTTATGACGTTATAAGGAGGAATGTTACCTCCCTTGTCTCTGCTTTGCCCGCCCAGAGAATATTTTCCTCCCATGAGAAAATGAGCTAGGAAGGAAGTAGGAACGCGCGCGCGATTTTAGTTTGTCCACGAGAGATATAATGGCTTTTGAGCGAGCGAAGCATAATAATTGCTCAATAATTGGATGTAAGTTACAAATGAACACCGAGGGGTTAATACAGAGCTGGGCTTGCTGAACGTCTGAAACTAAAGTCTGGATCAGTACCAACTCTCTTTGGCTCAGCTAACGTTACACACCTCGGACAAGTAAGTCAACTAATAATACAAGTTGTTGCTTTACTGTTTATGGTTACCTAGCTTGTTACACGTAGAATGTGGCTGTAACATTAGCTATGCAGTTACTTGCGCTAATGTAATGTTAGATAGCATCAAGTGTGTGTGAATACACACACTGTAACGCGAGTGTTGTACACTTCTTTGTTATTTGGATAGCGTTTTCCTGTTGGTTATACGGTGTGCGCGATATCCGCATTTCAAGATCGCAGAGCTTGATGTAATTGTAATAAGATAAATTACAGATGTTACAGATCTCTCGTGAAAGGCAACAGTAGGTTAGCGTTAGCTACATGATAATAACTAAACCATCCGAATAAAGTCCAGACATAATATTTTAAACTAACCATTCGGAAACGTCCTGCTGGAGCCGCTGAGTTGCATAACTTCTTCATCCGTTGTTTCTCCATCTGGATCAGATTCTGGGTCAAACTGAAATGCTTGAACGACTGCGTGTCTCCGTGCCATTGCAATATATCCAATGTAAACATGCATTGTCTACCGTTGCCGCAGATGGTCAAGGCCACACCCACCCTCCACCTTACGCCGCCTTTCTCCTCCTCATTAACATTTAAAGCTACAGACACCGAAACGGCCCGTCTGAAGGAAGCTCATTCTGGGACTGGCTTATAGTGGCTATAATTCTGCACTGAGACTGAATTTTTGGAAAGAGATTTCAGATACAGTACTAGGGACCACTAAGGCCTATATTAAAGCCTACAAAAAGTAGCATGTCATGGGACCTTTAAATTCAGAGGATGAAATCCAGTGGGATCTGTAAAGTCGCGCGCAGTCCTACGTCACCGGACTATTTGCCTGGTAAAGTTCCTGGCACAAATTGTTCCGGGTAATTTCGGTGGAAATGTTAAACTGCTCAATTCATATGGATTAGTTTTACGATCTCTTGATGAACTTTTTGAAGCGTCAAATTGATAGCTCCGTAGCTGTCTATGGTGGGACAGAAAGCTCTCAGATTTCTTAAAAAAGATCTTCATTTGTGGTTTGGAACGACATGAGGGTGAGTAATTAATGACAGAATTTTGTATTTTTGGGTGAACTTTTCCTTTAAGTATGGCATATAATGCCCATTTTCACAATCCGATTTTTGATGGATAGGCCTAAAGTTAAAGGAGTAGTTCACTCTAAAATGAAAATTCTGTCATCATATACTCACCCTCATGTTGTTTCAAACCTGTATGATTTCCTTTATTCTGCTGAACAGAAAGGAAGATATTTAGAAGAATATCATTAACCAGGCAGTTTCGGGCTCCCATTGACTTCCATAGTAGGAAAAAAATATACTATGGAAGTCAATGGGACCCAGAAACTGCCTGGTTACTGACATTCTTCTAAATATCTTCCTTTGGTGTTCAGCAGAAGAAAGGAATTCATACAAGTTTGAAACAACATGAGGGTGAGTAGTATATGATGACAGAATTTTCATTTTAAAGTGAACTATTCCTTAAGTCCTGTTCTAAATTTCTTCATAAAAAATACATCACATTACAACATGCTAAATAAAATAGGTTGCAAAATATGTTGTGTTAACTTTAAAGGAAAGGTGTGTATATGCCACTTCAATGATCATGAATAAAATGCTTTTAGACTGCAGAGAGTCAGAGCAAAAGAAATATGAGACTTCAAGCCAACTCAGCATGTGTTGGCCTCACAAATGCCATATCCTCCTCCACAATTACGCCACGACAGCAAATGTGGACCTTTCTCACCGACTCCCACATACTGAATAGAAGGATGGCGCCATCTGCATCAACTAAACCCACACAAGTACGCAAGCCATGTGGGATTTTCATGCAACTTTTTAAAAAAAAAGGAGAGCTGTACTGCTTCATATTATGTAATACAAACACTAGATGGAGCAGTAGAGCAGCAGTGGAAGAACATTTGAACCCTTAAAACACATGCACTTCCTTTTACCTTCCATCTGTTCCTATGACAACAGGCCAGACTTACACATGAAGATATTCAGATATACAAAAGGAAGTAAGCGGAGTATTTTTACTTACATATTGTACAGTTTCACTAACGACAACAGGAACTGAATCGACTAGCGCTTACTCAATAAAATACGTCACTATGAGAAAAAAAGGCTTGAGTAAATATAAGGGCCATTAAATTGGACCACAATTTTAACATTTTAGAAACCAAAAACTACAACTAGAACATTAAATCAGTTTAGATTACAAAAATACCACAGAACATGGTTATACTGACATATGTTATTCATGTCAGCATTTCTGAGACTTTTTTGAGTTTTTTTAATACACACAAATATTTATACTACGGGGCAGCTTGAATCTGATTGGGTGACACGTTTTAAGGTGTGCAATTATTTTCAGGGAAATGCACGGCTAAGTAGTTCCAGGCAGGGCTTGAACGCATTACAGTTCCATATCACCTTGCCAAATGATTTCAGGTATTTCAAAGGTCCTTACAACAGACAACAGCAAAAGAACCAAAACCCACAATGACACTAACCAAGAAAATAAACATAGTATACAACAGGATAAAAACAACAAATTATTTCCATGTCTATTTTGCCACAAAATTACGTTTTATGTATGGAAAGCACATACTCTCTCTCTCACTCTCACTCTCTCTCTCTCTCACACGCACTCAGCATTGCTCTGAAGATTTTATCAGTGAAACAGTTTAACAAAAAAAACGACATGGCATTTCTCACTAGCGAGGTAATAACAGCACTGTTCTTGGAGATGATCAACTTACAGTTTCGCTATTGGTAGAGGCACTGTTGCGAACACAGTTGAGAGACACAGAATCTTTAATCTCTCTCTTTTTCTCTCTCTCTAATAACTGCATTAGTCTGCTATCAGTGGCTCGAGCCTCCGTAGCTCTAAAATGATGTTTTGGAAATAGCAACATCTTAAGATGATGAGATGAGTAAGAAATTAGTCCCACACACAAGAGTGTTTTAAGGACAAAAATCTGACAAGTGTCTTGAAACATCATCGAGACAATGTGTGGTAACTAGTATAAGTGGAATAATTGACTGAGGTGAAACGGCCATTATTCCTTACATATTTAAGGCTTTCAGTCAAGTTTAAGTCCTCTATCTTTTGCACTCTGACAAAAATCCACACTTCAAGATGTGTTTCCATTACCCTTTAAATTGTGCAAATTGAAATTGCACCCAATGGAAACACTTCAATTTCGCAAAAACTCTCATATATCATAAAAAAGCTCGCATGAGGTATTTTTTCAGGCAATTCACAAGTTCACACTAAAATCAATTAAACAGAGCAAAGATTATGCGTATTTGGCGTGCTGTCCAGGGGGAGGGCTCCGAGCTCAGAATTTTTGTCCGAACCCAGAACCCCCATGGGGTGGTGGAGGGATGCTGTTAATCTGTCGACGAACGGAGGCAAGTTTGCTGTATATATATATACACACACACCTCTTAACTCGTTGATTGGGTTGATTAACAGAGTGTGCTCCACTCGTGTCTAATTAGGTTTGATTATCTGAATGTGCTCCACATGTGTTTAATAAGGTTTAGTTATCTGAACGTGTTCCTCCAGAACTTTGTTAATAAAACATAATTTTGAAAAAGGAATATTTCACAAAACTGCAATGGAAACTTTTTTCGCATTTACAGGTCAGAGACAGAGTTCTTTATTAAAATCATAAAGGATAAAAGAATTACGGGAATACTGGATTCTAAACAACAAAGAAATGCCACAATTAATCAAGACCTTGGCGCTCCTAAGTATAAGGGGCTTTCGTTGCCATTAATGCTTGGATAACACATCTACGTCTCCTTATCGCGAGAGGAAAAAATTAAGTTTTAGTCACATAACATCGGTTAATGGAAACGCCATCTTTTCTCAATAATTTTTTATCGACATTTAGAAAATATCGCAAAAGTTTTGCGCAAATCTGTAATGAAAACACGGCTGCATCAACTGTGATTTTCTGAATTTTCGAAAAATAAACGAATAAAAACTAAATAAACTCCTTAGCATGTATAGGTATGAAACAGCTTCACAAACTGTCTCGTTATTTCTGTTACAAATATTCATATTATCAAAGAAGTAGGCCTACTGGGATAAAAGTTTATATTAAAGTTTGAATATAAACACTGATGTCTATGGAAGTGATCAAAATAGAGCAAATCACCTTTTGAAAATAACTTGACGCATCACGATTGTATCGATTACATCATTACACCAGTAGTTGGCGACAAGTGACTGTTAAAAATGTATTTGTCACTGAATCATTAATTTAAGAGATTTGTTCAAAAACGTTGATTCATCCATGAATGAAACAAGTGAAGTATTTATGAGTGAGTCATTGAATCATTCACTCAAAAAACAAACAAAGAAAACATTTGGATTATTTAAACGTTTTAAACAGACTGCAGCAATTATATTTTGTCAGAACCTCTAGTAAATTTCATGTTATTTTGTTTAGTTGTCTGTTCAGAATCGTGGGAGAATCGTGATTTCTGTTTGAAACAAAAAAAAATTGTGATTCTCAATTCATCCAGAATTGTGCAGCTCTAAGCCAAAACAAAACAAAGCACATAGAAACCACACCTACCAGTGATGCCCAGTTTGTAGAGCTCACGAAACTTCTGGTTGAAGGCCTCTCCAGGCACATAGTCACCCAGACCGATAGTGGAGAGTGAGATAAAGCAGAAGTAGAAGGATTCCAGAAAGTTCCAGTTCTCTTCTAGGGCAGAGAAGATGGCCGCGGGGATGAGGAAGAAACAGGACACAGCCACGACGGCCAGCATGGTTGCATGTACGAGGGCCACCAGGGGTTTAGACAGACCCCAGCGCGTGTGCACGTACATAACGGGCCGCCATGTGCTATAGACCATGATCCTTTGCACCACAGCCGTGAGGAAGAGGAGGGTGAAAGGGATGCCAATCACAGAGTAAATGATGCAGAAAGCCTTCCCACCATCAGAGAGAGGAGCAGTGTGACCATATCCTGTGAATTATAAGGTGAAAATTACACATTAAACATTCCCATTTACTTAATGAAAACGTTTCCTTCAGAAGACTAGCATATACCCATGGATTAGCACACACTATCCTTGTCACTGAAAACAAAACCATACTGTCTCAAAGCCATTGCCAGACACAGATTAACACGTAGATTAAGTCCCATCCTGGATTATCAACGAATTAATCATTTAGTCAAGCACTGTAATTTCATTTCTGTGTGCTTGTCCCTGAGATAAACAGATTATATTGCTCTCAGCAGTTTGATGTCTCCCTAGAGCTCACAACTAATGGACAATCTCACATTATGAGCATCAACAATCAGGTTAGTTTGCAGGGTCTCTAAATGCCTCGAGCCTCAGACACAACCGTGCTAGAAGGATTTGCGTTACAGAGCAAAGTCAATTAATAAGGAAGCAAGGACATAAATGCCACTTTGAAAAGGAAATGACCAAAGAACAATTTCTAGTGATTACCATAAGTTTATGCCCAAAGTCCTGAACTCTTTCATGGAAACCATCTATAAACCTTAATGAAACAATTTAATAATCAATTAAAAAGGAATTAATGCCTATTGAGAGTGAGGAGTCACGTGCCGACTTGGGTTGATTTGGGCGGGGTCTGAGCCTGTCGGCCATGATGGAAGGAGACGCTATCGGTTGCCAGGGGCAACGCCTTCAGAACTACACAGAAGCGCGACTAAACATTCCAGAGCTCTTTCATTTTTGCGCATTTATTAGGCTATTATTATTAGGCTATTTATTATTTCAGCGGGACACAGACTGATCTACGAATACGAAAAAGAAAAGGAAGAAAGTAAAGCAATGCAAAAAGATAAAGCGAAAGAAAAGGGACCTTACAGGAACAAGCTCACACCAAGCGCAAAACAGCGGTATTTAGAGAAGATAACATATAATTCGTCTTGTGTTGACCTAACGGGCGATCTTTGGTCTTGTGAATCTTGTTCCCTGGCCAAACTGAGGGCTAAGTGAAATTTCATAACTTTATATTTAGGCTATTTAACTTTACCGTTGTTGTAATATTAGACTAGAGCGCTGACTTTGTATGTTTGACTGAATCGTTTGCTTTATTTCTTATTGTATAGCTTCTTGTACTTTTTACTTATAGGCTACTTACTTTTATAATGGCTATTATTGATAAAACTGAAATTCAACAAAAAGAGACAGGGTTTAGTTTTTTTATTATTATTTTTTTTTTATTACAGTGATGATCAGAGTACAAATGCACATTATATATTGCCTGAACCATATTAATAAGTTTAATATTTTTAAAATTTAAACGGAAAGAACAATTTAAATATAACAATTTAAAAAAAAAAGTTTTGTTATAAATATGCTAACGTTACATGTAGTGAATATAATAAATATGCGTTGCCTGAACCACATTTGTGTAATGTTTAAGATTTCTTTAAATGAAAACGAAAAGAGGCAGTGTAGTGTTTTATAACATATTTCGTTTTATTGTTGCCTAAAATGTACATACAGAGTGAGATAACCGGAGTAGCAGAGCGAGCTGAGTGACGCGCGTCCTCGGGAGTCATTCTCCTGAGCTGCACTTGACATTGAAGTCCGAACTTTGCGTACTTGCTATTGAGAAATGCCTAGTGTCGGCGCTTGGCTTCTTGTGACAAACACTGGAGCAGTTTTTACTTCCAGGCATGGTAAAACAGTGCGGAATTGCGAAAACCTCCTCTACTACCGAGTTAACAGCACACGTAAACAATGATGTTTTGCCGCTGGAATCCTGCCAACATGGCGGATCGAGGGGAGGGGCTCTATACCGTGACGACAACTCCTCACTCTCAATAAGATTTAACCAGAGAATGTCTAATATGGCGAGAAGTTTCACTCTCAGTACACTTCCGGCTTCTGAACTGGTTGCAGTTCCTCTCTGATTCCATATGAGGGCGCTCACAGGACGAGTGCAGAATGAATGGAGGTCTATGGCGCTATACCAATAAAAATCCACTTTTCTCAGGATATAATTTTTTGTCTTGTAATTTGAATGTTGTATTCGAAAGGAGATGCAAATAAATTACACATTGCTGGGTGTTAGATTTTTTTGAGTCACGTATTTGCTTTAAAAAGTCTTTTAAAGTGTCAATGACGTCATATACATGTACGACCAGAGATACTGCTTCACGGCAATCCTTCAGTCACTCTGGTGCGTTCGCGCTGTGCACTTTCTTTTCTCTCGAGGCATCGACAACACAGCTGACACAGGTAAACACACTTGTTAGAAGAGTTTTTGTTTTGTTTGTTTCTGGTCCCGCTGCGGATGACACGATGCCATCAAGCGGTATCTCTGGTCGTAATCAGTCCTTCACTGACCAATCAGCGTTCATTAGCAGAATGCTAGCGTGTTATGGGCAACAACAACTCAACCTGTAAGAAAACGAAAGGACATAAGTACTCGTTCGTTCAACTTTCGACCTAAAACCCATGTTGAACTTGCAAAATCTACAATCAGATTTGAGATTTATCAACGGCAATCGGGTGAAAGAGACACATTTAGCTGTCTAGCCCCATTGACTCCCATTCATTTTGCACTCATGGCGATCGCCCCCAGTGGAACTCTGGTGGTACTACAACCAAAATTCGGTACAATAGAGCTTAATAGGGAGTGGGCAGGCTCTCCGTAGACGGGCTCTGATTTAACGCTGTATAGAGAGCCTAAGTCCCGCCCCTCCGCTTCCGGCTCATGGGACCTTACTTCGGAAAAAATATGTATGGAAGTCAATGGCGAGAGATAACTTATCTTTTTATTCCGTCTGAACTGTGCCCTGAACTACACATATGATGTTTGTCAATTTAAAAGGTAATTATGAAAGTCAAGAAAGTCGCAGTTTGTCATAAAACAGAAGAGTAACGTTTAGTTTTATGTGAAAATCGCTCAATGAACTACATCTCTCGTCTCGCACTATGTACGTCACAAGATCCGTTGCTCGTATGTGTGTATTCTGGCTCAAAACACTCAGGCATGACGGCGTAACGTTACGATTATAATGTAAGACTATAGAATAAAATGACAGACGTTAGCTTCAGTAAAGTTAGCTTCATTCATTGAGAGAAAAGGTATGACGTCGCATGTGCGCCTTCTGGGTTTGTAGTCTTTGTAATTACGTATTTTCACAGTCTTATACCTCAGCAGTTTTACATCAAGCTGCGACTTTCTTGACTTTAAAATGTATCTTTTAAATTGACAAACATCATATGTGTAAATCAGGGCACAATTCAAACGAGATCAAAATATTTGTTGTCTCTCGCCATTGACTACCATACAATATTTTTCCGAAATAAGGTCCCATGGTGGTCGACCGGAAGGGGAGGGACTTAGGCTCTCTATAGGACCAGTGGTTTGGAAAATGGATGGGTGATTCATCTGCGTGCGCCATCTTCTGGTCAGACGTGGAAATTCAAATTAATTACGTGTGCGACTCTCACAGTGCATTCTGGGTATTCTCTAGCCATTGAGCATGAGTATTCTCTAGCCATTGAGTTTCCACTTTCAAAATGAGGAACATGATGTCCTTTATGTGATGACTGTGCCATATCAGGTTAAAAAACTGTGGTTATACTTCTATGGCCTTATTCCGCTCTCTATCAGACTGTCTTGTTCAAATTTCCCTTTTTAGATAAAAAGAAAGAAGATTTGAAACTATCTTTTGTGCAACATGCATACATGTAAAGGGGAAATAGATATTGAATATATCTTCAATGATATATTAATGATAAAATGGTTGAAAACAGAGTTTTCATTATTATTACGTTAATGATAAAATGGTTGAAAACTTTTTTTCCTGGTAAATCATCACAGTGATTTTACTCATACAACCCCATTTTTAAATTTTATTTAACACATATAAATTTTGATTTTGATGATTGCAACACCCTCCAAAAAAGTTGGGACAGTGGCATGTTTACCACTGTGTCACATCACCTTTCCTTTTAAGTACACTTTTTAATCACTTGGGAATTGAGGATAATATTTGTTGCAGTTTTGCCAGAGGATATTTGACCCGAATCTCGCCAGATACAAGACAGCTGCTCAACAGTCCGTGGACGTCGTCTGATTCTCCTTTTCATGATGGGTCATACATTTTCAATAAGAGACAGATATGGACTTCAGGCAGCCAGTCAAGCACATCCACTGTACGGCGTAGTGTCTAGCAAGTGCAGAATGAGGCCTGGCATTGTCTTGCTTCCCAGAAAAGATGGTTATTTCTATGAGCACACATCTATGATATGTATTTCAATGAATTTTCTCTGTACAATCTTTCACACATTTTCAAGTCACTCAAACCGTCTGCACTAATGCACCCGCATACCAAGACAGATGTCAGCGGCATCACTGCAAAGAACTGATGTATTTCTCCTTGCGCAACAGTGATTGAAGTTCTTGATGCACAAGTATACTTTAAATGACAACGGTTTTCCAAAGTACTCCCGAGCCCATGTGGCTATATTTAACACAGTAGCATGATGGTTTCTCATGCAATGACATCTGAGGGCTCAATGGTCACGCACATTTCCTGCCTTGCCCCTACATGGACTTCTTTGAGGAGATTTCTCTGGATATCCTGAATATTTTCATAAAATTATGTATGGTAGATGGTAAAAGACCCACATTCTTTGCAATCTGGCATTGAGAAATGTGACTTGGATTGTTTGACAATTCTCTCATGAAATTAGGAACAAAGTGGTGAGCCATGAGTCATGACCATGACCCATTTTTGCTTGCAAAGACTGAGATGCTCCTTTTATACCACTAACCCTCACTTATTACTACATGCCTTCTACCCTCTTAATAATAGTTCATACATTATAGTAAGTAAATGACCTTTTAGTATAATTCTAAATATGTGGTCATGGAGACGTGTCTTTTTGCTATGAAATCTTGAATGTTTTGTAAACTAATATTGTTATTACTTTTGAGATTAAGATGAACATTTACTGGACTGAAGCATCTTAGATTTACTTGATTATCCTTTTTTTTTAAATCATGTTAAAATGTATAAAAAATTATACATCAGGCTTTTGAGAAAGATTTATTTATTGTATTTCATTGCATTATATGATTTGCCCACCACGATTAAAACTACAGAGCTTTGATCATAAAAGCATTTAAATATCATCTTACTAAGATATATTATTGTAGGATATAAAGTGATAGGCCTAACTGATATTTACATGCAGACTTGATTTTCATTACAAACTCAAAAATTCATTTTTTTTAGCCATTTAAATAAAAACATCTGCACCAAGTTGCATATTTTTGTTCAATAATGAATTTTATTCATAATTAATAATTATTTATTATGTCAGTCTTTACAGGGTTAAAGAAGATAGTCTTTCATGTTATGCTGGTTTGGATAGTTGCACATGCTGAGGCTTGTTATGAATGGCGAGTTTCATAATGAGAGAAGAGGTTGTTTTCATTTAAAGTTTTCTTATTTCAGGGGAACACTATTGAGTCCACCTCAATAGAACAGAAACTAAAAATTGTTATCTGCATGTCTGAGCTTCCTCTTCTCTGTATATTTGAGCATGCAGGCCCATTTCAGCCTAGTTCACAATCTGAATAAGACCAAATTGTAGAGATCTTCTATAAAGTTGTTGTTGTCCGTTTCATGCCCGTTTGAGAATTAGATACCTGTCTAAGGTAACATTTCTGAGTTAAGGCAGGTGTTAAATGACAGACGAGACAGCTTCTCTCGAAGGGAACAAAGAAAATGGAGAAAAACAAAGGAGAAGAACTTCTCTGTTATTATCAGAATTGGATTAAACTTATTTGAAAAAGAGTCGGAAAAGGCAAATGAGATGTCTGTGTTGTGTGTTGTAGTTATTGATGCCTTGCTGAAGCCTTTAAAATAAATATAGGTCATTGTAAATATATAGAATCATCAATGGTGCACCATTAAAAAACATGAATTGCATCGGATCTTCAGAGTATCAAGTATGCAGGTTAGTTATTTAATGTCATGCAGTCATATAACTTTATGACTTTATCCGCATTGCTCAATGACTCACCTGTGGTTGATAAGACAGTGCTTGCAAAAAACAAAGACGAGGTGAAGTCCCAGTTCCAGCTGGCCGATGCGTTGTTGAGAATAGACACCCCATAGTTGCTGGCCTCCAACGCTTTGGACAGAAACCTCTCCAGCCGCTCCTCGGACAGACATTCGTGCTCCTGGAGGAACTGTCGTTTGATCTCTCTGAGCTGCTGGCGCAGGAGGTCTTCATACGGCAGCTCCACAGAGGAGAACACCACCGCACCGAATATGAGATATAGAATATAGCCGAGCACCAGAAACAGAAAATACCATGCCGATTTGTTGCTCTGAATCAAGCGCACACACGAATTACCGGCGAGGGATTGGAGCATCTTCAGTTTTCCCTATTAGATCCGATGTTGATGATGTCGGGCTCGCGTGGTTTAGATGCGTTTTAATGCCCTTGTTTAATCGAGTGGCTCCGAATGCAGCGCGAGGAAGATCGAGCTCAGCTCGTAACGGGGACGTGACGTCACTGGCTCTCGCCCACCAGGTAACACATCAAGAGAGGAAAGAGCATCACTGTCTGTGCCGAGTTTAACACCCTCCTACTTACTTACATCATTGTTGCAATCTCAGGCAGAGCATGGTTGCTGTGGAAAGATGCTAATCGATTTTGGTTCCAATAATGATCCCTTTGCTTATTTTGAGACAGAAATATTTCAAATGAGTCTGCTGCCAGCCATTTAATCGGTTTATTTCCACTGAACAGAACACATCAGAAATCAATGTATTAGACCTACAATTCTTGCAACGATTGGGCTATTTAATTTATTTTCAGGGACGTTTTAGAAACAGCATTTAAATGCAATTCAATAATTTGTCCTTATGTTCTACATATTTAATAAAAGTAGCCAACTCAAACGAAGTGCAGGCTAACATTTATTAATCGCCGTTTTTGATTCACTAAAAAAGTGAATCATTAGAGTCAATAGACCGATCGGTAAATGACATCAAAGTACCGCGGGAGCGAATAGAAAGTAGACGGCTCCTTATGCTTTTGAATTGCTCTCGCGATACTTTGATGTCATAAACCGATCGGTCTGTGCAGCGCCGGTTCAAGTCGAACAAGCCTATTCATTGGGGAATTATTTTGTTGTCGTTTTGTTGTTGAGTTGTTAGGTGTGTTTAAAGCGGCACTGTGCAGACCTATTGGTGTATGACATCAAAGTACCGCGAGAGTGATTATAGAGCAGACAGCTCCGTATGCTTTCGAATCGCTGTCGAGGTCATTTCAAAGGCAAGTCAAACACACAGGTAGGCTGCATCCAAAATCACATACTTCCTTATATAGTAGGCGAAAAAAGTATGAGACAAAAGAAGTAGGCTATGTCTGAATTCACAGTAGAATAGGCTACTCATTAAGGAGTAGGCCAAAATATGCGGATTACCTACTTCTTTCGATGAGATTCTGAGGTGTGTAGCCTATACGATGGACACTTTACTATCCCACGGAGAGGATTTGTGAATGGCAGTGAAGCAGGTGTTGTGCCAAATTTCGACCCCCTGCCAAATTATTACCCATTCATTGAAGTCAGTACCTGATTGCCTAATCCTAACCCCACCCCTAATCCCTCCCCCACAACTAATCCTAAACCTACCAATACTAGGGGGGTAATAATTTGGCGGGGGTCGAAATTCAGCACAACACCAGAAAAAAACTGACTCTGCAGGTCACATGAAAATGACAACATGGCGAATGTAGTACGTCCGGATTACATTCATACTACAGTAGTCAACATTTAAAGTGGATCAAAAACTTTCATCAAAGTTATACATGAATTTTGAACAATACCCGTTCTTGTCTTAGGACAACTTCGACAAACTTTTTTGATCCACTTCAAATGTTGACTACTGTACTTTCGCAACTGTCTTGATAACGTTGAGCAGGGCCGGAGTGGGGCCACTTTTCAGCCCGGGAGTTTCAGGCCCAAGACCGGCCCACTTTTTCCATGGTGGAATTCCAAATTAGCACTTTTTTAAAATTGGATAAATGAAGCAACAGTTCAGCTCGTACTATTGTGTAGTTAGTATTAATACCATGGGTTAACAAATAATGTAAAGGTTAAATAATAATTCACTTAGACTTTATAAGAAGCATAAGAAGCAATTGCAACTTTTTCACACAATTCTGACTTTATATTTCGCAATTCTGACTTTATATTTCGCAATTCTGACTTTATAACATGCAATTGCTACTTTATATCACACAATTCTGACTTTATAACACGCAATTGCTACTTTATATCACACAATTCTGACTTTATATCCAGGGCTTAAAGTATTCCGGCACCATGCCGGATCTCCGGCGTGCGGCCGTGAGGGGAAAAAAAATTGGGAACTTGCATGCGGTTTAATATTTTCGAGTCAATTGATTTCACCTACCAATCATATGAGAGGATCGCTGCTCTAACTAACGTTACAAGCCTATCAGAAGCAGAGCAGGGCGGGTCCTGGCAACACAATGTGATCACGATCCATACGTTAGCGTCGTCGGTGAAAGCATGGAGCGCAAGTTCATAAAGCCCGGGGATGATGTCTTACCCACGGGTATAATTTCCTATGCGGACGGGGGGGTATGTCCCCCCCCACTTTCAAATTCGTTTGTTGTGATTTTTAACCGCACGCCGTCATTGCCACAGAGGAGCAGGACCGAGCCTGTAAAATTAGTTCACTGAAAGTTCTAATGCGCAGGTATAGCGGTTGCGACCATAGACTATAAAAAAATAGATTGCGACACAGTTAGTGATGAAACGCGAGAAACAACAACAGGCTAATGTCATTATGGATGAAAAGAAAGAAAGGAGATGTTAGTTGGTTGATTCAGGAAATTAGCTCAGGTCAGGATAATGGGTAACTTCAGACTGTTAGATAAATATTAAATGTAGAACATTCTGTGTAGCTTACCGGTTAGCTTTCAAACCGCAGTATTTTCTGTCAGCAATGTATGAAAAGTGCTGTCAACGTCAACGCATGCGATTCATTTTTGTCCAGCTTTAACGTTTTAAAATATTTAACGCAATTAACGCAGCATCCATCCGTTCTTTCTTTCTGACATCCTTTAGCTAGGGTTATGATCACGCTCTTATTCACGCAAATGCTTTAGAACCATTCCTGCGCGACAAGACAAAGAGAACGCGCTTTCAGTGAATGTCCTGACACGTACGACGCACAGAAAGATGCGCGCCAGTATCGAGTTCTCTTTCGCGCTTGAACGAACAATAACACACACATTTATGCCAGAATGTCCTCTTTGTCGAGTATGATCACAAGAACAGTCTTAAATGAGTTAAATAAAATCTTAAATGGTAGAGAGAATGAGATGTGAGATCCTGTCAACAGCGGCAGATCTTAAAGTGACAGGAGCCATTCATTCTGTCTGTCAGTAAAGTTGACCTAAAGAACAGAGGGAGCAGAGAAAATTACTCACTGTTCTTGACTAAAGAACGCTTGTAGCTTTGATAAGGATTAATCTATATTTAATTTATAATTTATGCAGTGCGGACTGTTTTATAACCTTATTCAATTTCTGTATGGTACAGATAAATATGACATGGGTTTAATGATGATTGTCTTAAGTTCACTTAAATTAAAAGTTTTTATTTTTTTGAAGCCTAACGTTTAAAATTTTGGGGGAAATCATTTTCATCGAGATATAAGTAGCTATAATATTAGTGATACTGGCTTTCATTCATAAAAAGATGCCATTAAGATACAGCTGTAATACTTGAAAATAAGTACCCCCCCCCCCCCCAAAAAAAAGTTCAGGCTCAGGAATTTTTTTCACTTTAACCCCTGTATATCTTGCAGTTCTGACTTTATAAGCAATTGCGACTTTATTTCACACAATTCTGACTTTATAATTTGCAATTCTGACTATATCTGGCAGTTCTGACTTTATAAGCAATTGCGACTTTATATCACACAATTCTTACTTTATATTTCGCAATTCTGACTTTATAACACGTTTTATGACTTTATATCACACAATTCTGACTCTATATCTGGCAGTTCTGACTTTATAAGCAATTGCGACTTTATTTCAGGCAGTTCTGATTTTATATCTTGCAATTCTGACTTTATAAGAAGCAATTGCGACTTTATATCACGCAATTCTGACTCTATCTCACAATTCTTTATAACACGCAATTGCAACTTTATTTCAGGCAATTCTGACTTTATATCTCACAATTCTGACTTTTTAACACGCAATTGCGACTTTATTTCAGGCAATTCTGACTTTATATCTCGCAATTCTGAGAAAAAAAGTCAGAATTGCGAGATGTAAACTCGAGATAAAAAGTCGCAATTATCTTTTAAAATGTTTTATTCTGTGGCGGAAACAAAGCTGCATACCTCCTGGCCTCTTCCTCCCATCCATCCTCCCTGACGCGTACCGTTACGGCCGGCCCAGCTATCAGTAGGCGCCGGCGGAGCCGCGGTAGCCTCCCTGAGAAAACGTTTTGAAAAGACGGGCTATGGACCCAACCATTTCTATAGGAGGGGAGGGGAGAACTCCCTCACATGGTACAACCCATGCAGAGTTGCGCGCTGTGGTGGCAGAATGCGGAACGTGTGTATCCTAATGTAACTAATGTGACATTGAAATGTAAAAAAAAAAAAAAAAATTCCTCGACCGGCCCAAAAGTGAAGCGGCCCGCCGGGAATACTCCCGATTCTCCCGATTACCCACTCCGGGCCTGACGTTGAGTATGTAAAATCTTTGAAGTGACTCCCATGAGCACAGAATTGAGACCTACACTGTAAAAACTAAAGGAGCCTCAAGTATCCTGTTGGATACTCAAGGAACTTCAAAATGTAATTTTGGTGCCTCAAAGCTCTTTTTCCTATAGTAGGGTTACTGGAGGAGCATTGACAATCTTTGAGGTTCTTGCTGGAACTTATGGGATCCTTTAAGCACTTTGTATTTACTTCAGAGGTTCTGGAGTCACCTTTTCATTACCATGAGACCTTGAAGTGCTTTGGGGGAAAATAGAGGAACTTAAATGCGATAAAAGGGTTATTGGAAGATCTTTTAACATTTAAGTGGTTCCTGGAAGATCTCTTATGTTAAAGCCAGCATCTGGAGGAACCCAATGGTTCAGTGAGGACCGAATTAGATTATTATTCTATTATTATTATTATTATCCTATTATTATTATTATTATAGGCTACTTAAGTTTGATTCAGTATACATACCCAGGTGAAAAAGACGTACTATTAAATGTATTAAAAATGTACTTGAGTGTGTTTTTAGTAGACCTACAATACAAATATAGCCTACTTTAATGCATTTTTATTATTATTATTATTATAGGCAAGTTTGATTCAGTATACATACCCAGGTGAAAAAGATGTACTATTAAATGTATTAAAAATGTACTTGAGTGTGTTTTTAGTAGACCTACAATACAAATATACTTTAATGCATTTTTAATACATTTAACAGTAACTATAGTCTTTTTCACTTGGGTAGCTTACATATATTTAGTATAGGCCTATTTTATTAAGTCATTTAAACCTTAAACAACAACACTAAATAATAATAATATTATATGAAGAAGAAGAAGCAGGAGGAGAAAAGTATTATTCTGTCACGAAACTGCTGCTGTTCCTCTGCTGTCGTCGCTTCAGTGATGCTCGCGCGCAACAAAGCTCAGCTGATCGTCATCAGGAAACTAAGTAACGGCTCCTCTCATCAAAGCTTCCGCCGTTTGTTCGGCTCTCCATTACAAGGTTTGTAAACTCGCCAAATAAATATAAATACAGAGTCTATTCACTATATATTTAAACACACATATATATAAACTAAATTTATTATACATTACTACGTTTTTACAGTGTTTACCACTCGTTTATTGCACAGTATCTGGTATGAAGGTTTTAGCCGCGATGCTAACTACGTTGATCTAACGTTAATGAACAAATGGAAATGATTGACTTATTGTCTTAGATTGATTTAGTCATTCAATTCAACATATTTTGTACAACTGTGTCTTCAAATTGCTGATATACCCTAACTAATTTAGAAAATTCTCTGATTCTTGGCGTTTGTTATGAATAACAAAAACAGGTTATAGTTTGCTCTGTTTTTGTTTAGCCTAACGTTAACTTTACTTACTACAGGTGCCCTCATTCTCTCTCCATTTACTGGTCAATAAATATTATGTTGTGAATAATCAGCTTTGTTCTTTTGTTTCCCCAGAACAACCATTACATTTCTAAAATAATCTGAACATTTCAGTGGCAACATTGAATTACAGTAAGTTACCTGCACCACATGCAAGTACTTTATTACTATGAACTTTCTCTGTGTGAAATTGTATTGTTTGACTGTGTACTTGTGTTTTTTAATCAGTTACTCTCTGAAAATCTTTTCTCATGATCTCAAATCTCATTCATGTTACTCAGAAAAATAATATCACAGGTTTGATTCACAAAAAATGCAATAGACATTTTAACTCTGAATTATAACTTCAAGTTTAGTCTTTTTCGACAAAAAAATAAATAAATATGAAAAAGCAATTAGGCTTCAGAAGACTTGCAACACAACCCATAACACATGAGTTGTGAACTCATTGATTATTTTTAGGATCTTTTCTGGGACATTTTTGGAGCTTAACCATTTTTACATAAATTGTTGCATTGAATTGAACTAGACAAGTGTGCATAAGAATGGTTTCATGAATGATTTACACATTTTTTTTCTGCTTGTGTTTCATGCAGTGTCAGCGATCGGTGACTGGGGTTGCATTATGCCTGAGATCTGCTTTTGGGTTCCACAGACAGAAAGTCAAACAGGTTTGGAACGTCACAAGGCTGAGGAAATTATTTAAATTTCACAACTATCACTTTAATAACATTACTAACAGTAAATTTTGTACTTTGCAGGGATCTCGGAAAGCTGAAATACAAGTTTGATCAAGAATAAAAATCCTCCTGTAGACCTGAAAATCATTGAAGTGCCTGGACCATCCACCAGAAAAGAGGAAAAACAAACGGAAAACGATGCTGTACCTTTTCACTTTTCTAACTCGTTAAGTACCTCACACCAACTTGGTCCCATAGTGACATTTTTGACCACAAACGAAATTGCTGATCGTGTGAATTCATATTGAAATGACTGAATTCACCAGTGAACATTCACAGAACAACAGATAATTTTACTGCACCTTAACTCTGTTTCGGGTCGAAGCCTCTACTTCTACTTCCTCTATCTTGTTTCATGAGAATACTCAACAACCATTTATGAACACTGTTGATTCAAGTTGATTAAAAATGTCCATCATACTTAACTTTAAAACATTTGTGTTTCAGTCCGATGGTTAGTCTGACATCACTGTTTCCAAGTCCAAAAGCTTTATCAGATGCCAAAAACAAACAACAGTGCTTATATACACTCATTGTGCTGTAACCTTTATCTCTATACTGAAATCTCTGATGGTTAGTTATTCAGCTATTTTGAATCATAAAATGTTTAAGTCTGGGATGCCGTTAGACTGGAGACTGTAATGTACACTATGGCTTTTGAAAAGCTTAAATGTGTGACTTGAATAAACAGTGTTCATAAATGGTTGTTGAGTATTCTCATGAAACAAGATAGAGGAAGTAGAAGTAGAGGCTTCGACCCGAAACAGAGTTAAGGTGCAGTAAAATTATCTGTTGTTCTGTGAATGTTCACTGGTGAATTCAGTCATTTCAATATGAATTCACATGATCAGCAATTTCGTTTGTGGTCAAAAATGTCACTATGGGACCAAGTTGGTGTGAGGTACTTAAAGAGTTAGAAAAGTGAAAAGGTACAGCATCGTTTTACGTTTGTTTTTCCTCTTTTCTGGTGGATGGTCCAGGCACTTCGATGATTTTCAGGTCTACAGGAGGATTTTTATTCTTGATCAAACTTGTATTTCAGCTTACCGAGATCCCTGCAAAGTACAAAATTTACTGTTAGTAAGGTTATTAAACTGATAGTTGTGAAATTTAAATAATTTCCTCAGCCTTGTGACGTTCCAAACCTGTTTGACTGTCTATCTGTGGAACCCAAAAGCAGATCTCAGGCATAATGCAACCCCAGTCACCATTCACTTTCACTGCATGAAACACAAGCAGAAAACAATTGTGTAAATCATTCATGAAACCATTCTTATGCACACTTGTCTAGTTCAATTCAATGCAACAATTTATGTAAAAATGGTTAAGCTCCAAAAATTTCCCAGAAAAGATCCTAAAAATAATCAATGAGTTCACAACTCATGTGTTATGGGTTGTGTTGCAAGTCTTCTGAAGCCTAATTGCTTTTTCCTATTTATTTATTTTTTTTGTCGAAAAAGACTAAACTTGAAGTTATAATTCAGTTAAAATGTCTATAGCATTTTTTGTGAATCAAACCTGTGATATTATTTTTCTGAGTAACATGAATGAGATTTGAGATCATGAGAAAAGATTTTCAGAGAGTATCTGATTAAAAAACACAAGTACACAGTCAAACAATACAATTTCACACAGAGAAAGTTCATAGTAATAAAGTACTTGCATGTGGTGCAGGTAACTTACTGTAATTCAATGTTGCCACTGAAATGTTCAGATTATTTTAGAAATGTAATGGTTGTTCTGGGGAAACAAAAGAACAAAGCTGATTATTCACAACATAATATTTATTGACCAGTAAATGGCTTTAAAATGGTATTTGAGAGAATGAGGGCACCTGTAGTAAAGTTAGGCTAAACAAAAACAGACCAAACTATAACCTGTTTTTGTTATTCATAACAAACGCCAAGAATCAGAGAATTTTCTAAATTAGTTAGGCAATATCAGCAATTTGAATACACAGTTGTACAAAATATGTTGAATTGAATGACTAAATCAATCTAAGACAATAAGTCAATCATTTCCATTTGTTCATTAGATCAACGTAGTTAGCATCGCGGCTAAAACCTTCATACCAGATACTGTGCAATAAACGAGTGGTAAACACTGTAAAAACGTAGTAATGTATAATAAATTTAGTTTATATATATGTGTGTTTAAATATATAGTGAGTAGACTCTGTATTTATATTTATTTGGCGAGTTTACAAACCTTGTAATGGAGAGCCGAATAAACGGCGGAAGCTTTGATGAGAGGAGCCGTTACTTTCCTGATGACGATCAGCTGAGCTTTGTTGCGCGCGAGCAGCGCGAGGATCACTGAAGCGACGACAGCGGAGGAATAGCAGCAGTTTCGTGACAGAATAAACTCTTTATCCTCCTGGTTCTTCTTCTTCATATAATATTATTATTATTTAGTGTTGTTGTTTAAGGTTTAAATGACTTAATAAAATAGGCCTATACTAAATATATGTAAGCTACCCAAGTGAAAAAGACTATAGTTACTGTTAAATGTATTAAAAATGCATTAAAGTATATTTGTATTGTAGGTCTACTAAAAACACACTCAAGTACATTTTTAATACATTTAATAGTACGTCTTTTTCACCTGGGTATGTATACTGAATCAAAATTAAGTAGCCTATAATAATAATAATAATAATAGGATAATAATAATAATAGAATAATAATCTAATTCGGGCCTCACTGAACCATTGGGTTCCTCCAGATGCTGGCTTTAACATAAGAGATCTTCCAGGAACCACTTAAATGTTAAAAGATCTTCCAATAACCCTTTTATCGCATTTAAGTTCCTCTATTTTCCCCCAAAGCACTTCGAGGTCTCATGGTAATGAAAAGGTGACTCCAGAACCTCTGAAGTAAATACAAAGTGCTTAAAGGATCCCATAAGTTCCAGCAAGAACCTCAAAGATTGTCAATGCTCCTCCAGTAACCCTACTATAGGAAAAAGAGCTTTGAGGCACCAAAATTACATTTTGAAGTTCCTTGAGTATCCAACAGGATACTTGAGGCTCCTTTAGTTGTTACAGTGTAGGGTGCTTCTCAATAATCAAATTGAGGTGTACTTGTACTCCAGCCCGTGACCAGGAAACCAATCTAACTCAGCCATCTTGAAGGGCATCTCAAATTGCACCGCGATAAGGTGAGGAGAGAGGCTGCTTACTGCAGCAGAGCAAACGTCTCCCCCTCGCTAGATGTCCAGCGAGGAGGAGAGAATGTAACTTGGGTCTAATGGGTGGAGCTAGAATATTCAACCACACCCCAACCCACAACTCTATCCCTCCATCCCGTCCAGAGAGGTGGAGCTGGACGTCATTTGACTGGTGAGCACCACTTGGGCGAGGAACGGCGAGCAAGGACACTTTCTGAGGAGTCATGAGTGAGGATGCACAGGTGTATCCTTCCTTCGCATCCTAAGGGGGTGGAGCTAAGATGTTTTGGAAAGAAAGCAAAAAAAAAAGGAAAAGAGAATGCGCAAATAAGAAATGAGAAGCACCCTTAGGCTGCATTCGAAGTCGCATACTTTCCTACAATAGTAGGCGAAAAACAGTAAGTTACAAAATAAGTTTGTCCGAATTCAAAGAGTAGGCTAAACCAAACAAAATAATATAGTAGCTACTCATAGTACGTCCGGATTGCATTCATACTACACACATTCATACTAGAACCTATAGTACCTTCCAAAAAAGTATGCGATTTCGGACACAGCCCTATAGAATATTATACTTTCCAGAATCGGACTACATCCGTGGCGCTGCATTTTTGATTCACTAAAATGAACCGACTCGTAAGAGTCATTCTTTCGAGAATCAAACTACTGTAAATCTCTGGCGCTGTGTTTTTGATCTACTCAAATTAACCACCTAATGAGAGTTATTCGTTCAGGAATCGGACTGCATTGGTGGCACATTTAGTTTTAGTCTAACGGTTCAAATTACTCACGGTTCGGTTTGTGCCACTGTTTTAGGATCATGGATTTGTTATGTTATGTTCAGGGGAAAAATGACTAGTGTCAAATAATAAAAAAAGAAAATAAGAACAAAATCTAACTACAAGCAACAGCACAAATAAATACAATAGAGTAATAAAATAAACAGTGATAGGTATAGGTCTAACAGTAGTTTTCAGGTACAGTAATTGATTAAAATAATCAAATGTAAAATGACACCGCATATAATCTTCACTGTATAAATCAAATAAATATGAATCATTGAAATTAAAAAAGCTAGCAGTGGGTAATTTCTTTGTCTTTTGTTGTTTGATTAACATTAAAAACACAGACAGCAGGAATATTAGGCTGCTGTCACTTTAAGAAATAATGCACGGATTCAAAATACTGATACACATGCGTTGTCTTTCTAAACTTTTTACATTAACTTATGTTTGCTAGGATACTCACCAAGACAGGCATGTTGACAATTTTTGTGTGAATTTTTCCATTCAAGCGCAAGACTTGAAAGAGAACTTTATATTGAGTGCACAAATCTTCTCACAGCGCGCCCGAATTCTCTTTCACGTGCGCTCGCCCGCCATCAACACCTGGGTGATGGCATTCCTATTGAACAAAGTTTACAAAGTGACTGTTTGACCTCTCGTTTCACCATTCAGTCTAAACTTTAACCCTATGTGGTAATAAAGATATATAAGTTTAGTGATAAACACAATCTAACCTGTCCCACGCTACAGAATATGGCCCATATTTTCTACACAGTGACAGTTTCATTCTTATATGGCCTTGTTTCTTGAATATGATGTAGACACATGCGGGCGACTGTTTCCAAGGTAACAGCCTGTGTGAAGTTGGTGAGGTAGTGAAATCTGGGCTCTTGTAGGCCAGTTGGGAAAAAGCTTCCCTTTTCATTCACCACTTTTAGTTACACTTTCTCACAGAGGGGTGGACATAATCGTTTTTCAATGCCTTGAAATTAAGTGCATCAATGCAGTGATTTTAAGCTGCTAAATGGCACAGCCACAATGACTTCAGGATAGAATCAGCTTCTTTTGGACTCATTTTTAACAAACACGTTAACTTTATTTCAAATCTGTTTTTCAGAAGCCATTTGTATAAAAGAGATAACCTGCGTAGGACTGCAAAACCAGAGAGACGCATGCAGTACTACTTTCTTGTAACTGATATCTGGCCTTTCACTTCTTTAGTGGAACATGCAGTTTTAAAGTTGGCAGGATTTTACCAAAACTTTAAATCCTGAACAAAAGCAGATATGCCTTCTGTGACTTTTCAATATTGCTTTTTTATATCATCTTGCCAGGCTGTTGAGACTCTGTGTGATATTTCAGAATTCTGAATTGGGAATTTAAACCTCTGAGCAGTAACAGGAGGTGGATTGCTCAATGTTTGTTTACTGCTGGTACAATAAGTACAGATTATCATTTTGCACAAAGCAGGATTTGATCTGTGTGGTGCCATCATAGACTTTGAAGGGGACTCGTATTCAGTAAGAATAGGCTTTATTAGTGACATTAACAATTAGACTGCAACAGTGTTTCTAATAAAGTAGACATATATTGTCTACCTCAAGCAACGTTTATGTAACAGTGTAAAATAGCAGCATGGAAAAATGGCGCCACTTAGTGGGAAAACTTGATACAAGACTTATTGTTATTGACGTATTTTACTTCTGTTAAATAGGTTTTTTTTTTCTGAACAATTTTGAACTCCAATTCAAACCAAAGCAATACGTAATTGTCTTTGATGTGGTGTGGTGATGAAGCAGGAATTCCTTCTCAACTGGTCTGAAATTGTTTTAAAAACTTATTTTTATAGGGATTATGCATGCTTTAAAAGGTCAATATAATTGACTAACAAGGTTGCAATTATTATAGAATTATCAAAGACAAAACAATGGAGCATTCAAAAAAATATTTACATTTATGACCACATTGGTCTGTACACATTTTCCTATTTATTATAGGTTTAGGTAAGTAACCTGGTTGCCTTAAAGTTAAAATTTAAAATTCAGAATGACATAGTTGTGATAACAAATCTTGAAAATAATTTTTTACAGTGTCTATCTCTGTTTTCTCTAACAAGTTTAAGATTTTTCATTTGACCATACATAGTTACAGAATCCAGAGAAATTACAAATATTAGACCTAACGCTCATCAGATACATTGTCAAAATTATTTTCATGATTTATCACAACTTTTTATCTTTTGTCAAATCAGCTTCAATAATTAGTGTGTTTTAGATAACAAAATAGAGTTTTTATTAAACCGATCTCCATTGTATTAATTCACATTTTTTAATTTCAATCACCTCAAAATTAAGGCAACCAGGTAACATTTTGTAAGTTAAACCAACAATAATTTTTTACAGTGTAAAATTGTAAATTCAGTCACATAGTCCTATGATTGGTGAATGATACATCCTACGGATGTGCTGGGACGTATCATCAGTGATGGGTTAACCGGGTGTTTCGGGTCTCACAACATCATACACCCTCACCCAGGCGACCCAGCCGGGGTTGATCAAGCCCCGACTTGCGTCCCAGCAGCGTTAGCCCACGGATCTCCCCTCTTTATCCACAGCCAGCTAGAAGCTCTCTCTGCTGCTTCTGTTGCAGCCCTGATGGCTGTTTTCTTCAACGGCCCACTCATGCCCAGCTGGGTGTAGGCTCTGTAGAGAGAGCGTCCATCAAAACCTCTACATCCTACTTCTACTGGGTGGCAGTGTGCTCTCCAATGCTTCTTCCAAGCGGTCTTCCAAGGACACAGTCAGTTCTATCAGGGCAAGCTGTTTGTGGCCTCTGACAGAATGATGTCAGGTCGCAAAGATAACACTGCGATATGTGTCGGGAACTTGAGTTGTCTGCCTAGATCGACCATCAGCTGCCAGTCCTGTGCTGTAGTGAGCAGGCCTTCAGCAACTCTTGGCAGTGGTTTGGGCTTCTCTCCTGCCTTTATGAATGACATGTACTTTCTGGGGGGTGGTGGTGCCTGCACTTTGTTATGGCTGTGGAGACATACTCGGCCACTACCTTCAGCACCTGGTCGTGCCGCCAGCGGTATCGGCCATCCCCCAGGGCCTTTGGGCAGCTGCTCAGGATGTGCTCAGAGTTCCTCTCCCAGAGCAGAGAGGACAAGATGGTGTGTCAGCCTTGCCCCAGAGCTGGAGGTTTTCCGGGCTAGGAAGGGTATCATAAACGGCTTGGATCAGGAATTTTATGTGCTGGGGCTCTGCTCGCCAGATGTCGGTCGAGGTAAACTTTCACTCCATCGCACTCTCCCATCTCATCCAAGCCCCCTGCTGTCTCATACCTGCCATTCTACTTGATCTTATTTCTCCCACAGCTGCTCTCACTTCCTCCTGAACAAGCCACCTTCTCTCCTTGCCCTGGGCCTTGCTGTACTTAGGCGATGGAAAGCTGCCGAAGCCTGCTCTTCCCTTCGCCACTCTCCCCACCACTGCCTTGTGCCTCAGCCTCACCTCTGCCGCCTCCAGCTCCCTAATGTCCTTCCTAATTTCCTGCCTGTGCAGATTTCAATGCTTGCCGCTGAGACTTTTGGGTCTTTTGAGTCTCGGTACTGCAGTGCCTCTCTAGTGCGGGAGACCTTGAATTCTTCTGTGATGCTTTTAAATGAAAGCTGCAGAATGTTGTCCGTACAAGCTGCGCTGCTGATGCTGCGTGGCAATCCTAGCCACCTGTGAAGGTCCCTGCTGATCTTCCTCTCCATTGCCTCTACTGATGTGACTGGTACATCATACACCAGCAGAGGCCAGAGAATGCGGGGCAGGATGCTGTGTTGGTAAATCCAGGACTTAAATTTTCCTGGCAGCCCTGACTTGTCTACTCTGCTGAGCCAGGTCTCTAACTCTGTATAACTGGACAGCTGCCACATCTCTATGTCTCTGGTCAAAAAGTTTTCCCAAACTCTTGATTGGCTTCTCAGTGATGGATGGTATCGTGGTGCCATCTAGGGCGAAATGGAACTTGTTGGACACCCTGCCTCGCTTCAAGACAAGTGACCTGGATTTCATTGGTTTGAAGCTCATTCACGTCCACTTGTAATCCTCTCAAGACCTTGAAGTATCCATCTACTGCCTGGTACAGAGGATGTAGTGATAGTGAGGTCATCCATAGGCCCTGATAAGGGGCAGCCGCACGCCAGACCTTGTTAAGGGGCCTCTGCTCTCCACCTCTGCAGCCTTCACTACCATGTTCATGGCGAGGGCGAAAAGAGTGACTGATATTGTGTACCCGGTGATAATGCCCTTCTCCAGCTGCTGCCAACTTCATGTTTTTGGCACAGATGTGACTTTCAATCTGAAGTTGTTATAATAGTCCAAGAGGAAGTCCTTGATCTTGCTGGGAACATGGTACCGGTTCAGCGTAGTCTCTACCAACTTGTGTGGTATTGAACCGTAAGTGTTGGCCAGGTCTAGCCACAGCACAACCAGATCTCCTTTCCCTTCGCGTGCGTCTCTGATCAACTGTGTGACTGGCATCCCTGGAGTCCCTCCCTTCTGCATTGATGTGTCGATATAGTTGTTCTTTAGCAGGAATTCTGTCAGCTGTCGAGATACGATGCTGAAGTAAATCTTCAACGCTGAGCAAAGAGATGGATCTGAACTGCTTAAGATTTGTGGAATTTTCTTCCTTAGGAATCCACACCCCTTCAGCATACCTCCATTGCTTGGCAATGACCCCTCTGCGCCATATTGTACACAACAGTTTCCAGAGGCATTGGAGCAGTTCTGGGCAAACCTTGTAAACCTTGTACGATACTCCGCTCGGTACAGGAGCTGAACTGGCTCTGGCTGCTTTCACCACTTCTTGGATTTCTTTCAGGCTCGGCTCCCTCATATCAAAGTCGACTTCTGGGGCTGGTTGATCCAGAAGGGCCCTCTGGTGTTCCAATTCCTGGTTTCGCTGAGGATCCTGCAGTGTGGCGTGGAGATATTGGTCAACCTCCTTCTTGGAGCATGTGAGGCGTCTGTTTCGCTTGCTGCCAAGCAATTCCCTTGTAAAACCAAAGGGGTTAGCTATGAAAGCAGCTCTTTTCCTGGCTCTCTCCCTGCCCCGTCTCCACTCTGTCCTCCGCAGTGTTATGAGCTTTTTCCTGAGGATATCCGCAAGTGGTGGTTTCTCTTCCTCCTCTGCGCTCTTGAACCGCCTTGTGAGGGCCCGGAGCTCTTGTCGCTCTTCGATTCATGATGTAAGGCGCTTTGCCGGATTTCTCCTCCTCCTGTCAAATGCTCTGCTCCATAGCTCACAATGACTGCGGACATAGCTTGCGGGTGGCTGTCGACATCCCCCTTCCACATGCTTGATTTTATACGGGCGGTATCCTCCCCAAATTGTGATTTTATTTACTGGCTGGGGGCCATTTCACTCACGCCTTTTGGACGACTCTGCCCGGTGGAGGAGCTTCTGGTGCTTGGAGGAGCTGGGCTCTGTGGGGTGACTCCGGGCCGGGCTCCTCCTGTGTCTCACCAGGGACAGACCCTGTGCGCTGCACTGTGGGCTCCTGCACCAAACACTTTGTCCGGGCCTGATGTATTTTTAGACCGCGCAGGTTTTGATGCATATGAAAATATTTGCATCAAAATTTAATGGTATTTCTAACTATGTCAGTGTATACTGTAAAAACTTGTAAGACTTATTGCAAGTTTTGCACCCAATTTTTAAAGTAGACTTAGCAACTGTGAAACTAAGTAAAATCTATACTGTTTATTTTAGTAAATTAATCAAAAGTTGTAGGCATTTTTATTTTATTTTACATGTTAAGTAAATCTCAAAATGTGATTATTTAAAATAAATTGGAAGTTATGCATGCATATCATTTGTTAATTTTCTATAAAATTAAAATGTATGAGTAAATGTAATTTGATCATTTTATGAAAAACAAAATCATTAAAAGTGAATAAATCCAACTTTGATAATTTAGCAGTGGCTATAAAACAATCAACCCTTGTTAAAAAAAATTGACGGAAAAATGTCAGATTTTATTCAACCTTTAATGTGAAATAGAAACCAACAAACTACAAATAATAAACTAAAAGAAACTTGTACACATGAAATTAGATCATGTAAAATAATGCGAATGCGTTTCATTAGGCTACAAAATATAATAAAAATTAACTATTATTATTAAAAACAGAAAATAGTTATTACTATTAGTATACATTTTCATCTTGTGTCGCCTACCGAACTTTGAGCAAACGATATGAAACATGTCCTTTAAATGTGTGCTGTATAAAAGTGCATTATTATTATTTTAGCACTCATGCGCCCCATGTCCTAGAAACGTCAAATCTGGGATCTTTTGTGAGGGGTTTTTCTCTGCAGTTCCTGTGTGCGTCTGCACGGGGCGGCCGTGATCCGGTTGGTGGCAGCGGGTCTGGTGTACTGCACGAGCTGCCGTAGAGTGTGTGTGTGTGTGTGTGTCTATGTCACTCCCTCATCAGCGGCTCGCTGCTGGAAACATGGCGTCAGTGCACACACGGGCGAGCCTCAACTCTGCAGACGGATAGAGAAATAAAGTGTGCACCGGGACTCATATCATACACTAGTCTTTGCAAAGTCGACCTCTATTGTCCTGGACATGTTCTGATTCATGCACGGGTGAAAGGAGAGCCATCCCGTCAATTCATAGCCGGTTATGGAGCCTCCGGATGAGATCAGGTAAGAGAAGCGAATCGGAAACAGTGGGTGCGTGTTTGAGTCTGTGTCTGTATGCATATAATATATAAATATATATGTGTGTGTGTGTGTGTGTGAGAGAGAGATCACGCAACTATACAGCCGGGATTCAGGACACGCCGCCAAATAGTGCACCCATTGAGACCGTATCGGAGCGACTAGAGCGCATGCGCGTAACATCTTCAAACCGCTAGTGAGGGGAAAACGAGTCATTTCCGCGAATCGTTAATTTCAACAGAACTAATTTAGAAACTGATTCAGCAGTCTTTTTTATTACACTTTTATATGTTTTATAAACAAGCCATGTTTAATATGTTTTTAAAATAGATTTATTATGTTTATTGCAATTGTACGTATCACAGTTCAGTTTGTTGCTGCCATGATTTAGCTAATCAAAATCTTGGCTTGAAACGTTTTCTCACGTTATAGTAAAATGCTGCTCATTAAAACTTTTTTTTGTATGTGTGTTGACAAAACGGACATAAATTATAATTGTTAACATTTCTGCTATTAAACTTACTTTGTGCTCCATCAGGCGAACCCTCTGTTCATTCCAAATGCTTAAATTCATCTCAGTAGGAATCACTTATTGGGTGCTTCTCATTTCTTATTTGTGCATCCTCGTTTCCTTTCATCGCTTCCTGTCCTCGCGTCTCAGCTTCCAGAAAATATATATTTTTTTACTGAATACAAAATCTGAATACAACAAAATGGTATAAACAGTCAATATACAGAGAAGAAAAAAAAACGCATGGAAGGCTCAACAACACAGAACCATATTGAATGCAAAATAAAATAATAAAATAAATTAATTTCTGAATATAGTAATAAACAAAGATCACTCGAGCGTCACAAACGTTGTAGTTTGGTTATTTTAGAAATTAATACATATTTATTACTATTGTTATTTTTAATTTTTTTTTGTAACAGTTGTAATTTAAAGACAGAGACAGTTGTAAAGGGGGAGGAGAATTTGTCAGGTTTCTTGACAACAAAGACTTCCGCATGCATGAGATAGCCTACACCTGACCTGTGCATCTTCACTCATCGCTCCTCCTGAAGCTTCCTCACTCCTCGCGGTGCACTTGGAGAATTGAGACGTCCTTCAAGATGTCTTTCTTTGATAGGTTTGAAACGAGGAAGCATCAATTTTAGTATTGAGAGGCACCCATTATGTATTGATACCTTACGAATCTGAAAGGTTCAGTTAATTAATGAGTTGACTTGAGAACAGATTCAGTCCAGTTCATATCGGTTTCGTGAGCGGTTCAACCGAATCATTGAAAAGATCCGACTCACTAGAATGATTTGTTCACGAATCGGGCATCGCTGCAAATCGCTTCCTGCCACAAAGTGATCCTCCTTTGCAGCGCAACACTAAGCAGAATTTCACATTAAAGTTGCAAACTTTTATTGAATTGAAAACGGTTACCTCACAGCAAGCGTATGCATGATTACACCTGTTCCTGAGGGGAAAAACTCAGTGTTAATGGAAACAAGCAGACCTGTGGGAAAGGTAAAGAGACTGTGCGTCTATGTGCAAGATCATTGTACTCCGCTAGCGCGCGAGTTATGTACGGCGTCTCTCTCTCTATCTCTCTCTTTCAAATTCGGCAATGTGCCTTTTAAAGTTTCAGGGTTGTGACATTTTTTTTTCAGTGTATTGTTATCCGAACTCGATATCTGGGTGTGATTAGAGATATTGAGACTGTCGGTTCAATGTTTATTTGCATCATTCCTCGAGTGCAGCTTGAGTTGCACAGAACTCTGAACAAACATCACGCACAACGAGTAAAGTTGGAAGTTAATCCCATATCAGGGATGAAGTCTGATTGAAAATAAAACATCCAGTCGGTAAACCACGAGTCCTGGGAGCCAGATTGACACACACTCCCTTAGTGAGTTGGTGAAATGTTTGGTTTGCAATTCCCAGAAATCACCTGTCTGCGCTCAACTGAGCTGAGTTTCTTGGATTTGACGTGCAGCATCTGATTCTGGGAATTGTTTTTTTTTTAAAGCATTATTTATTCACTGATGTTCGTGGTTCTTTTGAGAGAGATATGTGCACTGTACAGATTGTTCTGCCATCTTATTTTCCCACATATCTCTTGTTGGCCTGTGGTCAAATGCCTTTTTTTTCTTTTCTTTTTGCAGTGCATTATTTGCTGTCATAAATGTGTTAAACCTTAATGTCTTCCTGCATTTGAGCCCTTCTGTTTAAGATAAGGTTCAGAAAGTTTTGTTTTCCCACTGCCATGTGCACAAGGCTTTAGCTGATAAAGCCCAGTGGAATGTTCTGGAGCGTTTTCATACTTTTGTCTCTTATGACCCCACGCAACGTCACCGAAAGCGTTTGCCCTGAACGCCCGGCGACAGCTTCTCAAGAATGCCTTGTTGTGTCTCTCTTCCTGCTCTCCCCGCCCTTCCTAGCAATTCTTTGTGATAAACTGCTTTCTTTGGTAACTGTTAAGGATAGAGATAACTTGTTTAAAATGCAAGATCAGAGATTGTGCATTTAATTTCTTGTTTACTGTGTGTGCACTATATATGAACTGGGAGATCTATGAGGTGAACTTTAAAATCAGCATGCATGGCTTTTAGGGTGAAATTGCTTAGTGCGGCAAGAATGTATTTCTTGGCCTTCGGTGGTGACTTAAGGTTAAATTGTTGCCTTGGAACATTTTGGAATCCTTAGTACATAACGTATGTTATTCAGAAATCTCACGGATCACTCTGCAAGTATGCTATTCTTCAGTATGGTTGCTGAACATGCACAGTTGACATTTTGACGTTTTACGTCATTGTATAGCACGCTGTAAATCCTATCCCTGCTCATTTATGACCACAAGCATGCCTCAATTCCAGGATGTGGTGCACTAAAAGAATGTTGACCCCACGTCCTGGTGGCACCCATGGCTGGAACTCATTAATTTATTTCTTTGCACAATCCATGGTCCAATGCTTCAGATTGCTGTCAGTCCCACGTCTTTTCTGACTTTTGTAGAGCTATCATTTCAGCTCTGGTTACCAACAAGATTCATAGATTCATTGGGCCTCATTTACGAAATAAACGCATGACAGAAAAATGCGCAAAACTTGGCATTTATCAATATGGACGTGAGCGGTGATTACGATCAAATCTCACATCAGGTCTCAGCTCGTGTACGCAAGTTTTTAAGTTAATGTGAACTTGCTTGCAGCGTAGTAAATCTGGTGGAGAGTTGTAATGAGAGCATTTTGTTAATTTAGATTGGTGGGTGTCTGTGACACATTAAAAATGACCACAAATGTTTTTTTCCCCAGAGGTTTAGCTTTACATGCACAAATAGCAGCATAAACAGCAGAACATGAGGATTCACAACATCGTCACATCACGCACCTGCAGCGCTTCTGTGAACCGAGAACAGCAGAATAAAAATAACTATAAAAGGAATAAAATAAATAGGACTACACTAAATATTTCACTTAAATAATTTCTAACTTTTATAAGATACTTTGAAAAATATCGATATTCAATGCTGTTTTCGATACCATGGGGAAAACTGCCACACATACTGCCATACAGATAATTTATCTCATGTTTTTTTGATAATTTGGGTAATTTAGCTTACACACAGCAGAGGGGGGCTATATTTGAATCGTTAAACTAAATTGACAAAAAAAAAAAACAGTAGACAGTCTGTAATAAAATAAGAACAAATAAACAAAATGCAAACGATTGCACAAATAAATACAATAGAATAAAGAGACATCTCATGCACGCACGCACACGCACACACACACACAGCATATCAGTTCTAGCGTTGCTTGCTAACTAGACACTACAGATATTCATCATCAAATCTTGCACAAAAAAACCCCATTATATTGCACTTAATTTTAGCGTTTACTCTCCCTTTCGAGCACCATGGGCAAAGCATGCTGGGAAATAGAAATCCCAGCCCAGTTTCAGTTAAAGGTATAGTGGAGGATCTTTCCGAATTTTAGATAAGACCCGCCCTCTCCACTTTTTGAAAAGTTTGATTGATTCACCAGAATGATTGACAATTAGGAGGACCAATAGTATAGGTGATCCACCCGGAAGTAAAAAATTCTCCGCTATACCTTTAAACTTTAGTTCGTCTAAATTAAAAGAAATAATTTCATAAAACTCAAAACAAGAAAACATTAAGAATAATAAGTTGATAATAATGCAAATGATTATTAATAACTTAAGTTTAATTTAAAATATTTAAGTTTACTTCAAATATATCAGTTCTGTGAACTTGAAAGAAAAAGTAAATTTGACTGAACTAGTTAGTTTAAGTTTGTCCTACTCAAGCCAATTTATTATTTTGAACATTAGAGTTTACAGTGTGTAGTTTATAATATAGTGTTATTTCACAGCCAAAATAGTATAGATTATGTACGAAATATTGGAAATGTGATCAGCCCTATTAGCTCACACAGCTGTTCTCTTAAGCCAAATTGGATACACTTTTGGTTTATCTGCGTTTTTCTGATTTTTCTTTCCTCTTTGCAAGGTTAGTATTTTTGGTGTGTATGTTGGCTGAGCACCTGCATCTTTTTGGCCAGCTGAGCTTCAGCCCACTGTGTCCTCTTTTTGACTTCAGGAAGGAAGTGCCGAGATGTAACGCATATCATCCTAAAGCGATCACTTGTCTAGCTAAACTCTCAAAACAGTCTTTAGTTTCTCATGTAATATCTTCAATTATGCTTTCAATTGTCCAGAGAGGGTGTGCACCAGGGGTGGAAGTTAGAATAGTGACTTATGTTGAGTCCTTCATGCAGAGGTATTGGCTAGACAAGGTTGGTGGTTTTTCATTGGTCCCTCATGCAACTCTCACTCTCACTCCATTATGGTCCACATGCTCATATCTTAATGTAACACACACACACACAGTCATTTTGCCTTGCGGCCTCAAATGGTCATTATGTGGACACAGGAAATGACATTGTACAAATCTGTGGCATAGTGATGGGAAATAGAGCAAAGCTTGTTTTAAAATTAGAGGAAGTCTGCTTTAGCATTCCTGGAACTCACTTTTCATAATGTGACTTTGTGCTATTATGCACTTCATTCATCCACAGCCAACATCAGTCACTCCATGCATAAGTTGTATAGGCTGCAATTATAGCAATGAATCATAGATCTAATTTGTGCCTATCGAGATCTTATTTAAGAGGCCAACATTTAACTCAACAAGCAACATTACTTTTATCTAGTTTGAGTCATGCAATTTATAGGAACCATGAAGACGTTTTGTTTTCTTCCAGATATATTCTTAGCATGGAAGTATGCATATGTTGAGACGAGGATGCAAATCAATAAGTCCGAAACCTCAAAGTGCTGCTTTTACAATAAGGAAAATGTGCAGGAATGGATGTCTTCTGGATCTTGATAGGCTTGATAATACAGTTTAGTAATGGCCTGAGTGCATCACTCTTGACTGCGCAGTACAATATAATTCTGGCAGCTAGGTCAGAAACGCCAGTTTACACATTAGTAGACACTTATCCAAAGCAGCAACAGTGCATTCGATTTACATATTATGAATATTCACAAAATAACTGTTTTTGCAATGTTACAAATCTCTAGTGTAATATCTGCACCAAAACACCAGCAAATAAGGTTGATTAAACTTAAACTTCAATCAACAGGTGATCCAATGTTGTTCTCTTACTCTGGTTGTTCAGAAAAATGGTTTGCGATTTAATTTGGTACTGCTAGTGACGCAGAAATTACCCAGCTCACTTTTAAATTTGTTTGTTGGTTCAAAACCAGCATATGCAAAAACCCAAACCAGAACCATTACACTTGTTCCTTACATTGGAGGAGATTGGACCTTCATGTCTATGAGAAAATATTGAATGTCAATTCCAAGAAACCACGAGCTCAGAGAATAACACTCAAGGGAACATCACAGGCCAGTGGAGTTGTTTACCAACAACATTCTGGATACTTTATTTCTAGTGCTTGTGGGGAAAGGTCATACGGGAGCATGTTTGGTGCCTGGGCTGCAACTAACAATTTTGATAATCGATTAAAACATTTTCATTTCAAACTATGCTGTTCTTTCGAACTTTAGTCATCCAAGAAATCTGAAGAAACGATTCACGGTTTCCATGAAAATGTTAAGCAGCACAACTGTCGACATTGATTGTAAGAAGAAATGTTTGAGTGCAAAATCAGAATAATATTTTAAATCGTAATAATATTTCACAATATTGATGTTTTAAACTTCTGAACAATTGTGTAAGTGCTCATTTTACCGGAATAAGAATATACCATTAAAATGTGAGTGCATATGCTATTTCCGTAAAAATTCACTTCATTACTTTAAATCTTTGTGAACAGTGCATAGAATGGTTGATCAATAACATTGTTTTGATTGATAACTTGTTGCAACACCTCTTGGTACCAAACAGAAGTCTGGATGGATGATTGGTCTTCGGTTACCTGTGTGTCAGTGGTGACCTATAGGGTCCAATCAGGCTTTTGTTGTGTTTTGCACGGCCTCAATCAATAAGCTCAGAAGGGTTGTTGTCTGCCTGTTAGAGAAGGAAGTGTGTGTGTGTGTGTGTGTGTGTGTGTGTGTGTGTGTGTGCACATGCCAGCGATACCAAAGCATTGCTCACAAGGCCTCATGTCAAAGGTAGTTTCTGGCATGACTTACTGGTTGTTCCTTGTCATTGGTAACATGATGTCCCTGTGGGTTTTGGCTGAATCTGTGAACATCCTTTGAAAAACTGTTCTATTTATTTCTATTCTCTCCTTTGTTCATTGTTAGTTCATGTTTCCTCTGAAAATTTGTTGTATTTAATTTTTTTTCATGGGAAAACTAGTCAGCTTATTGCTTTTCTGCCTGAGTTAATCTTACAAAATCTTGTCAATAAATGACAAAGGAAAGAAAAGAAAGAAAATTTGAAAGAAAATAAAGCTGATTTTAGGACAATTTATGAAACATTCATTTAAGATGATTTTAGTAAAAAAAACAAATGTGTACAGACAGGATGATTTGTTGCTGTATTACAGTAATAATGAGATTTTTTTATATATATATCATGCATTGCAGTATTAAAGGACAAGTTCGGTATTTTACACTTAAAGCCCTGTTTACAGATCGTTTCTGATGAAATAGAACGGTTAAGATTAAAATTTGGACACATGCTGCTGTCCCGAGAATTTTAGGTTTCTTTCGCATTCCCCCCCACCTACAGAATGGCTGCATAGGTGCACTGGAACAATCCTTCCTAAAACGCATTAAACTTTCGTTTACAAAGATGTGAAACTCACCGAGTGGTCAGGGGTGTTTACTGATATGTTCACACAAAAATCGCTGCAAAAGATGCTTTCCAACAGGTTTTATCGTAGTTTTTGTCCAACTCCATTGACTTGTATTGGATATGCTGTGAGGTACGGTATTACTCCGCCACCAACTGGGCTGGAGTGTCTATTATTCAAGCTCTCAACGGAAGAATCTACGGGTGTGAGGCGTTTGGAAAAATAGGTCCACAGTTTTACAACGAATGGTAAAACACCTGTTGGAAAGCATCTTTTGCAGCGATTTTTGTGTGAGCATATCAGTGAACACCCCTGACCACTCGGTGAGTTTGACGTCTTTGTAATCTAAAGTTTAATGCGTTTTTAGGAAGGATTGTTCCAGTGCACCTATGCAGCCATTCTGTAGGTGGGGGGGAAAGCGAAAGAAACCTAAAATTCTCGGGACAGCAGCATGTGTCCAAATTTTAATCTTAACTGTTCTATTTCATCAGAAACGATCTGTAAACAGGGCTTTAAGTGTAAAATACCGAACTTGTCCTTTAAGAAAATGCTGTCATTTGCAGGAAAGGGTTTGCTCAATTGTAAAATGTTTTTGAAAGAAGTCTCTTATGCTCACCAAGACTGCATTTGTTTGATAAAATGCACAGTAAAAACAATATCATTGTGAAAATTTTAATTTCCAATTATAATAACTCTTTTTCTATTTTAATATATTTTATAGTGCAATTTTATTCCTGTGATGGTAAAGCTGAATTTCCAGCATCATTACTCCAGTCTTTAGGGTCACATGATCCTTCAGAAATCATTCTAATATGCTGATTTGGTGTTCAAGAAACGTTTCTTAATATTATCATTTGTAGCTTAATATTTTTATGGATTTTTTTAATTTTGATGAATAGAAAGTTCAAAAGAAGATAAAAAAAATATATCTATCTAAATAATATAGTCACTTTTGCTCAATTTAATGCACCCTTGATGAATAATAGGATTTCTTTAAATAGCAAAAAAAAAAAAACACTGGACCCAAGCTTTTGATTTTTTAATTCTTTTAATTTTGGGGAGAAATTTTGACTTAACATTGCAAATTCAACTGTCAAGTTCTAATAAAGAGTTATACACATTTTCTTTACTGGGAAACTTCATGGGTCCCGGGACCTTTTTTTATCTTCTTCTTTTTTTTGAGTGGCCCAACTTGTAAAGGGCCTTAGACAATGTTTTCCCCCTGCCTGACAACACTTCTTATTCTGATTTCGGAATAATTACATTAAAATATCTATATACAAAATATGTAGTGTTGTTGTCAAAAGTCTTAAACATATGAATAGTTTCAGCAATATCATCCATTCCTATCACCAGCTGCAACCAGCCATTAGACGTCGAGACAGTTGTTCCACGTGCCGCTCGCACACAATGAAGCGCTGCGGGCTACAACAATGACTCCAGTGGCGGGAGGGGTCAGAGGTCACGGCCCTCTCTTGACTGCAGCGAGGCAGATGTGGTCAGCTCTGTTTATGGCCCTCGTCAAAGGCTGTAACATTCCTCTGCTGTATAGTTTGTTCCTGATAACCTTGGATGAGCTATTCAATGGACCTGAGCTCCATATGCAGCCGTAAATCAACAACATGTATTGCTTTTGTGGGTTATGGGGTTGCACTCGGCACTGCCCTGGTGTTCCTGCGGGTCGGGAGCCTTTGAATGGGGTGATAGCAGCACAGAGGCGGAATTCTCTAGACCTTTCCACTCTAGTGCTCAAGCAGCGTTCAATGAAGATACGTCATGACAACCAACCAAACAAACAGCCAGAGCCTGGGTGATTTCACCATTTCCTGTGTCATTCCTGAAGGGTTTGGTAACAGTTAGACTCTGCCCAGGGCTGCACCTTCAAACACAAACATTCTGTCACTCTCCCAGCAAGCTTTTCAGAGTTTTACTAGGCTGTTTGAGCCTACATTTTTGCACAAAAACAACCTGAAATGCATGCAACTAGTTTGCTTTCTGTAAATGTAACTGCATATATTTACTCTCAGAACTTATGGGAACTCTTATTTCTTGTGTTGGTGGGGTTTTTATGAATTATAACATTTGCAATGTTCATTACTGAAAAACGCACATCAGTTTGCAGTGTCTGTAAATGGTAGGACTGCATAATTGTGATATGACTTAGTGCGACTATCAAATCGTAAAGGTTGCGATTTAATTACATATGTGCTGCATGTTTGATGCATGGTTTACAGTAATTGCTGGTCCACACAAACTCATCTCTGCATGTGCATTTCGGGTTGCTTTATAATGTGCATTTGGGAATGCTATATGCGCCAAACATCTTCCCAAACTCGTATTGAGAAGCGATTAGAAACCACCTGTTGTCTAGTAAAGATAAGGTTTAAGTACTTGCGGTTTTCCATCAAAACAAAAACTCTGTGGTTTAGTGTTTGAAAATGAAGAAATTAAGACGGTCATAAATATTAGTACTGTAATTGTACATTTGTACTGTAAAATAAATTGGTATTATTATTATTATTAATATATTTTCTCAACTCAATTGTTTTTTTTACAGTGAAACGTTACAATAGTAATATTTCAAATTTTAATTATTTTATAGTCATATCTGATATATTATCAGAAAATGTTTGGCCAAATTGTGTAGCCCTATAAATAAGAACGGCAAACATGGAGCTTTAAAATAAAATTCTTTTTTGTGATGTGAGTAAGCTAAATGTAAATGATGGGTCTTGTGGTGGTATCCATATGTTAAGTGGCGGCAACGGTGGGGTGCGGGGAGTCGGGCCGTCTGTGTCTGAATGTTCTGGCACGAGGACCACAATACCCTGCAGCAGGTGTCTGGGAGGACTTTTGGTCTGCCTGGAGACTCCCTGGGGGATTGTGGGGAATTGATGTATGTGTGAGGGGCAGATGGATGACTTGGGCTTTGCTCAGAGTGGTCTTTGTGAGTGAAATCACAGATTAAGTCAACCAAAGTCTGACCCCACTGTGAAAGTGATCCTTTCCTTCTTTGCTTGACAATGGCCCCCGTATCAGTATCATTTTCCTCCCACACAAACACACAGACATGCACGTGTCCAAATACACCTACATACACAGTTTGTCTCAGCATGGTGGGGAGTTTTGCACCAGTTTGCTCCCTCCCACTAGCAAATGCAGTCCTTTTTTGTTTGTTTCATTGTCTATGGGATGCATGTCCTCTACCGATACTTTTTGTAATCCTCTTAAAATACTTTTATTAGCTCATGAATATATTTCTTTTAAACATAGGCCTAACTCAAGTGGTCACCCTCAGAGTTTTTTTTTTTTTTATTAAAATTTGGAGACAGAAGACATTGCACGTTTGTATTTTTTTGTATATCTTGTTGTACATAAGAGCTGCTATTTTGAGGCATTTTTTCCGTTTATATCCAAATCTGTATTTAAGCCTTAGCAATATGAAATGTTAAATGTTGATCTTATGACAGTTTAAAGCGCAGTAATCAATATATTTGAATAATTCTTGCAACTCTAAGGGTCAACTTAGGTTTTCCCTAAGATTTCCTTAGCTATGTAGAGAATATAACTTGCTTCTTGACTTTGCAATGGATATCTGTTCTTAAATTATTCCAATTATTCTGAAATGTGGAGTTTACCAAGGCTATTCATGGCCATAATCATATTTTGGATTGTTCTGATTTCTGTTCAGGCTCAAGGACTCGTCCAAAGATGTGCCCCAGCAGAATACTGAGGTGGATGAGTCTTGGGACGAGCCCAGCCAGGAAGAGGAGAATCTCTACAGCACCTCCCCTCCCCGCACTCCTCGACAGATAAAACGTATGTCCAACAAACACCAGAGAAACAGCCAGGGGTCAGCCAAGGGCAAAGGTGAGAGCCCTTAATGTGCAAATATCTGAAACATATGGTGTTAGGGCCCCATTCTAAAGTGACATTCAAGCGCTTGAGATCACGTTGAATGAAAATCGATGGATTTGACGTTTAAATGAAGAAAAGCCACTGAAGTTAATTCATAAGGGGGAAAAAAAAATATGAATAAAAGATGATATTATTCAAGAATAACAACTTGGGCTAAAACAACTAAGCCAAATTTAAATAGTCAACAAAAATGAAAATTGTCAGTCAATAATTGTCAGGTTTTTGCACTATGCACAGATATATCGGTATATAAATCAGGGGACGGAAAAGTAAACTTTTTTTATATATATATATATAAAATAAAAAAAGGCATGTTATAATTTTATTTAAGTTCTATTGAATTGCTTGTAAAAAAAAAAAAGAGCGGAGTAAATGAAGTAGATATAGAAATAAGATTTATTGTAATAAATGGGTTTGGTTATGTCACCAACTTTCATCTCTTTCATCAGCAGAGAAGCCGTGTTCCTCCAGCCCGTTGTCTCAACGAGAACGTGAAGGAGCCAGATCAGCCGAACCTCCTGAAGAGCACAGCTACAAGCAGGAAAAGAAGCAGCGCTTCAACCAGCGCACCAACGAGCGGGACAGCAAGTTCGAGGGCACCTTCATGCTGGATTCGGTGTCCAAGTCCAGTACCATCGGCTCTAGAAACATGGATCCCCGCAAGCCATACCTGAGCCTGGGCATGCTGCCTGTGCGCACCCACCGGCAGACCTCACGCACAGACTGTCCGGCAGACCGTCTCAAGTTCTTTGAGACTCTGCGGCTGCTGCTTAAACTCACCTCCATGTCATCCAAGAAGAAGGAGAAGGAGCAGCGCGGCCTGGAGAACACTGCCTTCATGGGCCAGAACAACGAGGTCATCTGGCTGGAGTTGCAGGCCTGGCATGCCCGCCGTAGCGTCATGGAGCAGGACCTGTACCTGTACACTGCCCGCCAAGCCATACCTGACATCATCAACGAGGTTCTGCACTTCAAAGTGGATTATAGCAGCCTAGCCGGGCTTGAGAGCAAAGTCTCGGTCGAGGAGAGCTACTCCTGTCCCGGTGAAACCAACTGCAGGAACGATCCGTTTAGCTTTAGCACTTGTTCCATGTCTTGGGGAGAGATTGACGCTGCTGCTCCGCTTTCTTCAGCACTGGAGTGCCGGGAGCACCTGCAAAGGCAGCGAGTAGCTTTCGATCAGGTCAAGCGGGTCATGTCTCTGTTGGAGTCAGTGGAGGCTCTGTTCCCGTCTCTGCAGACCTTGCAGAAGGACTACGAAAAGTACGCAGCTCGGGATTTCCAGGGCAGGGTGCAGGCGCTCTGCTTGTGGCTCAATATCACTCAGGACCTGAACCAGAAGCTGCGTGTGATGGGCACCGTGCTGGGCCTCAGGGACCTTTCCCGCATCGGCTGGCCCATCTTCGAGATCCCCTCTCCTCGCTGTTCCCGCGGCAATGAGGATGACGAGGATGAGACGGAGTCCACGGCTACCTTCACCGCCGACAACGACGGGGAGGAAAGGACCTTGAGTGAGGCGACTAGTGATGGGGAGCAGTCGCCCTGCCTCACGCCAAAGTTTTCACGCCTCATGTCAGAGGAGGAGTTTCTCCCACGGGACAACGAGACCTGCTACTGTCCCACTGCCATATACAGGCCGTTTGTGGATAAGGCACTTAAACAGATGGGACTGCGTAAACTGATCCTCAGACTGCACAAGCTGATGGACCGCTCGCTGCAGAGGTCCAGAACTGCTCTGTTGAGTCACATGCCGGCTCAAGAGGTGAGAGAGCAACTGTGGTGCTGACAGGACTTTAGATTGGTTCTAAATGTGTGGAATATCGGAGGAAAATTCGAAAACGTTCCTTTTGGCTTCATGGCAGTTTGGAAAGAATGAGAGAAGTTCTTTTAAAGAATTAGTTCAACCCAAAATGAGAATACTTTCATCATTACCTCACCTTCATTTTGTTCCAAACCTGTATGACTTTTTTGCTTCTGTGGAGCACAAAAGGAGAACTGTACTGGTTGCTCTTTAATGCAATTGCTATAAATGAGAATTGGAGCTTCAAGTTCCATAAAGGTCAAAAGGTCACTGTAGGGGTGGGCAAAATACCGGTAGACATGATAAACTAGTACAAATTTGACCACCGGTAGAGATTTTGCATTCTCGTCTGTTCGGGGTTATACTCACGTGATGTTGAGGTGCTGTGCCATTTAAGCCTTGCCAGTTTAAACCTTTCTAACAATTTTAAACCTTTCAAGCACAATGAGACACAAACGGAACTCAATTTGGTTCTTGCTTGCTGTTCTGACAGACACCCGAAGAATGTGCACATACATTTCACCAGGCTTGATGCATTGCCAACAGATGATTGCTGTCAAGACCAGCAACATGATAAATCTGATGAAGTACTTGACAGTGCACAAAATAAACTTAAGAGCATAAGGTGGATAAATAGGATACTTGCCCCACAGACATGAAAAATATGCCTATAGAAGCTTGAAATGTCTACTTTTAAACGAACCAATTTGAATCGAAATCTAATACTCTCTGATTATGTAATAATCCAAATGAAAGGTGCAGAAATGCACCTTTCATTTGGATTATTACATAATTACTCTATAGGCGCGCGCATGCGTTCACAATACTGCAGAGATGACGATTAAGCGTCGTCAACTTCATCTTTGCAGCCACCGACTCAGAAAACTAGTTTATTAATAAACAATTAAAATGTCTCCTTGCTATTTTTTCTCGACACATTCATAATCATTAGGCTACTTTTGCCAGTGCTTTAAGGCCAGCTTTATTTGTGCTGAGCGCGATGCATATATCCCGCCCCCAATTAGCCTATATTCAATTCAATGCACATTTATTTGTATAGCGCTTTTCACAATACATATCATTTCAAAGCAGCTTTACAGAAAAGGCATGTCTACATTACAATTTACAGTGATCTGTTATCAGAGGTGACTCTGTAATGCATTTCAGAAATGTACATATACAAATCACGCGAACAATATATTAATTTAAACAATGTATTAATTTAAGGCAGAAACAATGAGCTCATTGAAGTAAAGAATACATGTTGTTAAATGATTAGGATATATATAATGAGAATTAAAATGAAACGATTGTGATATAAGATTTTGTTAATATTGCCCACCCCTAATTCAGTGATTATCTTTTTGCTGTTTACCTCTACTGTGTCAGTGAGTTCGAGAAATTAATTTGTGAATGAATCATCCTAACCAGTTTTGTAAACGGGATCAACGGATTCATAAATATTTATTAACCTACTGTTTTACTCACATTCGAAAAAAGAAAATTGTTTGGGTTTGGAACAACATGAGAGTGAGTGCATAATTACATAATATTTATTTGCATGAACCCTTCCTTTTATGGAATTGATGTCAGTGTTCTGTCTTTTTCATTTTTTATTATCAGTATTGCTGCAATATTTTGTGGTTTTCTGTTTTCTGTTCATATAATTTAATTTTCATGCCCATATTCTCTCTGTTCCTGTTTTCCATGTCCATATTCTGCTTTGTTCCTGTTAGTTGTCAGCGGTCCCAGGTTATTCTTTGCAGCACTGTGACTACCTTCCAGAGCTATCTCGTCACGTATCTGGTCAGGTAGAGGAGGAGGAGGGGTCGGGACGAGTATCGTGGAAGGAGCTAATGGATATGGACCTGCCCTCATTCCGACCAGCTTTCTTGGTGCTTTGCCGTGTGCTGCTAAATGTTATTCACGAGTGCCTAAAACTGCGCCTTGAGCAAAGGCCTGCAGGGGAACCGTCCCTGCTCAGCATCAAGCAGGTCATTACTTGCACACATATTGTACTTACACTGTTTTTCAAAAGTTTGCTGTCAGTAAGATTTAAAATGACAATTAATTACATAACAAATTGCGGTTAATTATTTTTTAATCGGTTGACAGCACTATACATAAATGTGTGTGTGTGTGTGTATATTATTCATTGCCAATATATTATTCATTGGCACTTGACAGCTATTGATTTTGGAAATGACACAACATGAACTACGACTACTGGTCTAGTAGACATGGTTATCAACCAATACAACTGGCAAAGCCAGCATATGAGTCTATCAATAAAATATCTTGGTTTATATGTCATTACTTTTTTGATTGCTTAGTTGTGAAACTAATTGTTAGTGTTTTTTGTTGTAGATTTTGATTTATTGATAATTATGACTTTTAGGAATTATGACTTTTAATTAGGTGTTTTGATCTGTGATGCTTATTGGGGGACGTTATGCTCTACTCTCTTAGAGAAGCATAAATTCTTAAAAGCTATTCTCACATTTGGCATAACTAAATTAAATCCCATGAAATGATTCCTAGAGGCTACAACAATGGCTGAGTTGTGTGTTTATGTGTATTGTAGTTGGTGCGTGAGTGTAAAGAGGTTCTTAAAGGAGGGCTCCTGATGAAACAGTACTACCAGTTCATGCTGCGAGGCGTCGTCACTGACCCCCAGGGTCTGCAGACTAACACCAACATCGACGAGTTTGAGGAGGATCTCCATAAAATGCTAGAGGTGGGATTTGGACTGACTAGTGTTGTAATCTTATCAACTTTTTTTTGTGCAAGTACATTTACATTCGTTACAAAGTGACTGTGATTCATTTAAAAAGTTACTTGTGAAAAGTGAAAAGTTACTTATAGTCAGTAGAGTGACTGTTCGGGGACCATCAAATTAAATTGTTAGCACATACTGTATTAAAGAGAGAGTTCACCCAAAAATAAAAATTCTGTCGTAAAATTCACTCTCAAATTGTTTCAAACCTGTATATATGTCTTTGTTTTGCTGAACACAAAGGAAAAATGTTTGTAACCAAGCAGATCTTGGGCCCCATTGACTACCATAATATTTTTTTCCGCTACTATGATCGTCAATGGGCCCCGAGATCTGTTCTGTTACAAACATTCTTCCAAATATCTTCCTTTGTGTTCAGGAGAACAAAGAAATGTATACAGGTTTGGAACAACTTGAGGGTGAGTAAATGATGACAGAATTTTCATTTTTGGGTGAACTATCCCTTTAAGCAGACAGTTTACTAATACTCTAATGAGAGTTATTTGACATGTAGTTGCAAAGTTACTTTTAGTTAAAAGAATGTCAAAATGTACTGTCTAAAGTGGACTATTGAAACAAAGTGTTAGTCAGAAGAATCCAGCAACATCTCCATCATGAACAGCAGTGATCTGGATGAGCTTGATATAGAAAAATCAAACAGACAAAAACATGTCTTCTGTGTGTCTGTGCATGCAGGTGTACTTTGACTATATGCGCAGCTGGATCCAGATGTTACAGCAGCTGCCTCAAGCCTCCCACAGCCTGAAGAACCTGCTGGAGGAGGAGTGGAACTTCACCAAAGTCATCACTCCATACATCCGGGGTGGAGAAGCCCAGTCTGGGAAACTCTTTTGGTTAGTCTTTTCTCTCTGTGCACTAGCTGTTTCAGTTACATTGCTCACTGGATGTGTTTAAAGAATAGTATTTCTATTAGTGGTGTAATGGTTCAAATTACTCACGGTTAGATTTTTATCACGGTTTCAGGGTCACAGTTTCAGTGCGGTTTGGTATGTGCTATGTTCAGGGGAAAAACTGCTGTCAAATAAAAATAAGAACAAGTAATCAAACTACAAGCAAAAGCACAAATAAATGCAACAGTGCTTTTCAGGTTATTTAGACATCTAGTTCTCTTTCATAGGTTCACTCAACGCTGCGGATAGCGCAGTGGGATATTCTCTGAATGTGCCGATTGTCTGAAGCCCTGTAGAATCACGCCAATTCATTGGCTGATGGCGCTCGCGCAGTCTGGCTCCGCCCCTACGCTCTTACGTTGCATCATTACATATTCGCGCGCGCGCCATCTGTCCTCAGATTTCTCTGCCTTCAGAACGAAGCGGTCACGTTGCCCTTCGCTCTTGATTTTTCTAAGCTCATACGATTTCTGGATTATTCTCGGCGCTTCTGCGACTGTTCAAGCGGAACTCTGTTTCTCCTTACGGTGAAGTTGGCATGGAATACCGACGCTGTTCTCCGCCATGTGCTCGTTACATCGCTAACGACGACCCGCACAGTAAGTGTGTTAAATGTTTGGGTTTTTCACATGCGCGCGAGGCAGTCATAGGATCGTCTAAATGCAAATTCTGTGAAAATTTGTTGCTCAAAACCCTCAAATCGCGGCTCGCGGTTTTTGAGAGGGAATCATTCGTCCCCCCCTGTCGCGCTCCCGAGGCCTCTCGAGGATCCGCGACTTGGGGTTCGGATGTAGAGCTTGAGGATGTGGAGTTCGAGCAGACGAGCCCCGCTCTTTCTCTCCCTCCCTCCCCTCGGCACGCGCGAGGCATGCCAGTCGAATTTTCTTATGATTATTTGCGCCCCAGCCCGGGAGCACGCGACGCGGTTTCTTTCGGGCTGGAAGATGTACTTTTTACCGAGGCTTCTGACTCCGAGGATTTCGGGCCTACTCTCGCCGACGAGGTTATCCCGCCTAGCGGCCAGGAAGCGCGGCCTACTGCGGCCTACGCGGAGCTCGTTGATGTACTTTCGCGCGCTACGGAGAAGCTCGCTATTGATTGGCCCGACGAGCCCCGCGAATCTCAGTCGTCGAAACTCGACGAGAGACTTCTCAGTGGCCCTAATTCTAGGCCTCAACGGAGAAAGCTGCCATTTTTCAGTGATCTGCATCACGAGATTTCCAGATCCTGGAAGCAGCCTTTCTCTGCGCGCCTCACTAATGCGGCAGCTGCTGATTTCACCAACCTAGTAGGTTCTGTGGAACAGGGCTATTCCGCCGTTCCGGCGATTGAGGAGACTTTAGCCGACCATCTTGCTCCGTCCTCGGCGCCGTCCTGGAAATCGCGCCCCCTCCTCCCCTCTAAAGCATGTAGGACTACCTCCTCTCTAATTGGGAAATCCTACATGGCGGCTGGGCAGGCAGGCATGTCCCTGCACACTATGGCCATTCTTCAGGCCTACCAAGCAGACGTCCTGAAGGAAATGGACGAGGGCGATGGCATGACCCCTGAAGCAGTCAAGGAGCTTCGTAAGGCTACGGATTTAGCCTTAAGAGCCACCAAACATACAGCACGTGCTATAGGTCGCTCTATGGCTGGTTCCGTTGCGGTGGAGCGCCACTTGTGGCTTAATCTCACGGAGATCCGTGACAAGGAGAAGGTTTTCCTCCTGGACACCCCCATTTCTCAAACAGGTTTGTTTGGTGAGGCGGTTAACACAGTGGTTGAGAAATTCCGCTCCTCCAAATCCCAATCGGCAGCGTTCAGACAGTTCATGCCCAGGAGGGCTAGGGAACCTTCTGCTCCCTCCCCTGTTCGACCCAGAGAACGTCCCTCTTTTAGACCGGAGTTCTCTTCCAGGAGGAGCGAACCGGTGCATCCCCCACCTACCACGGTTTGGGGAGCCCGCGGTCGCCCGTTTCCCCGTCAACGGCCTCACAAGCGCCTCCAGATGAAGCGGTCCGACAAACCGACCGCTCCGGCGGCCCAGAGCCGTTCCTGACCCTCCGGTCGGAAAAAGGAGAGCTCCTCTGCTTCCTCAAGGTTGGGACAGACCGCGCAAGCGTTTCTGCCCACCTCCCAGCTCTCCTTTCCTTGCCCTGTCACCTTCGCCACTCAGAGTGTCTCGAAGTGCAGGCCATTTTTCACCATCTCGACTCAGCCCGGCGCGGGAGGAAGGAGACGCTTTTTGCTTTCTCCCCTCACCCCCGACACTCTCTATAACTGCCGGTCGCATCCTCGGAGGCACTTTTCGCTTTCCTCCGGAACAGGCGGACCTGGTCACCATGACCCCAGCATCGATGCCTCCCATCACGTGCCAGGACGCCAAGGGCTCTCCTGCACGGTCAGCTTCTCTACCCCACGAACGTCAACACGGCACCCTCACTCAGGTATGTCTTCTGCATTACAACATCCCTCTTCCTCTCTCACATTTCTTTCAAGAGTGGGAGCGCTTACCAGGGGTATCGTCTTGGGTTCTTCGCACAGTTCGGTTCGGCTACACTCTTCAGTTTTGCCGCAATCCCCCTTGTTTCTACGGGGTCTTTCCTACCGTAGTAGACAGCGCCACTCAGGCTTCTGTACTTCAGCAGGAAATTTCATCCCTCCTTCTCAAAGGAGCGATAGAAGAGGTTCCTTCAGGGGAAACCGAACGGGGCTTTTACAGCCGCTATTTCCTGGTCCCGAAGAAGGGCGGCGGTTTGCGTCCCATACTGGACCTCCACCGACTGAACTTCGCCCTTTACAAAGGGAAATTCAAGATGTTGACGCTGAAAGCTATCATATCTCAGATTCGGCCAGGGGATTGGTTCGTGACAGTAGACCTAAAGGATGCTTATTTTCACATCCAGGTTGTACGGCGACACAGGCAGTTCCTCAGGTTCGCCTTTGGAGAAAGAGCGTTCCAGTACAGGGTCCTTCCATTCGGCCTCGCTCTGGCCCCGAGGACATTCACGAAGTGTATGGATGCAGCTCTGGCCCCATTGCGGCTCCAGGGCATCCGTATTCTAAATTACCTGGACGATTGGCTCATTTTAGCCCAATCCAGGGAGTTAGTGACCCACCACAGAGACATCGTCCTGAGTCATATCCAGTCTCTCGGTTTGAGGTTGAACTCGGAGAAGAGTGTTCTTGCTCCGGCTCAGAGCACCGTTTTCTTGGGAGTGAACATGGATTCCGTTCTCATGCAGGCCCGATTGGCTCCTGCACGGATTTCCAGTCTGACGACATGCGTGGCCCGTTTTTTGCTAGGCCACCATGTGTCTGTGGGCACTTGCCGCAGGATGCTGGGCCTTATGGCCGCGGCCTCCTCCGTGCTACCGCTGGGCCTGCTCCACATGAGACCTTTCATGTGGTGGATGAAGCTCTCAGGGGTTCGGCCCTCCGGGCCAACCCTTCGTCTATTGAAGGTATCGCGCAGTTGCTTTCGAGCCCTGTCAGTTTGGCGGGACCCTCTTTTTCTTTGGAAAGGGGTCAGCATGGGTGCGGTATTTCGTCGCCAGATGATTACGACGGATGCCTCTCTCACCGGCTGGGGAGCAGTTTTCGAGGGCAGACCAGCATGTGGCGTCTGGACTGGCGAGACTCTCTCCTGGCACATCAACTGCCTGGAGTTAAGAGCCGTTTTTCTGGCTCTGCATCATTTTCTCCCTCTTCTGGAGGGACACCATGTAATTGTCAGGACAGACAACATGGCAGTGGTGTCTCATGTAAACCGACAGGGGGGTTCTCGGTCACGCACCCTGAACAGGCATGCGCGTCACCTTCTCCTGTGGTCTCAGAGCAGATTCCTTTCTCTGAGAGCAGTTCATGTCCCAGGGATTCTGAACCTCGCAGCATACTTTCTGTCGAGGCAGAAACTCAGGTCGGGAGAATGGATGTTGAACCGCCAGGCAGTGGCCCTGATCTGGGAGGTTTTCGGAGAAGCGGAAGTGGACCTCTTTGCATCTCAAGAGTCGTCCCAATGCCCGCTTTGGTTCTCCCTGAGTCCCCCGGCTCCATTAGGGATAGATGCGTTCGCTCACCCTTGGCCAACGCGGAAACTCTATGCCTTTCCGCCCATCAAACTGATCCAGGCGGTCTTGGCCAGAGTGAGAGAGAGCGGAGTCCGCCTCCTCCTGGTAGCTCCGTTCTGGCCGTCCCAGCCATGGTTTTCGGAGCTAATTCCTCTGCTGGAATCTTCTCCCTGGAAGATCCCGGTCAGGGAGGACCTGCTGTCCCAACTGCAGGGCAGGATATGGCATCCTCGCCCGGACATGTGGAAGCTGTATGTTTGGCCGATCAGAGGCTGTTAGCATTAAGTTCTGATCTCCCATCTGACGTTCAGGAGACCATTGCGAGTGCTAGAGCCCCTTCTACAAGGAGGCTATATTCTTCCAAATGGAGGGTGTTTGAGACATGGTGCTTAGCACATGATAGGAGTCCAGTTAACTGCCCTGTTGGTTCAGTATTGGAATTCCTGCAGGAGAAGTTTGCTTCTGGAGCAGCTGCTACCACTCTCAGAGTTTATGTCGCAGCTATTGCAGCGCATAGGGAATCGGACGAGATTCCCCTGGGGAAACTAAGGTTAGTTTCGGCCTTCATGCGTGGGGTTAAGCGCCTGAAACCGGCTCGCTCCCCTAGAGTTCCCTCATGGGACCTTTCTGTTGTCCTAGAGGGTTTGACGAAGGCTCCCTTTGAGCCCTTAGAGTCAGCTCCGGAGCGGATTCTAACTCTCAAGGTTTCTCTTTTGTTGGCTTTGTCATCATTAAAGCGTGTAGGAGACTTACAAGCTCTTTCTGTTAGCGAGTCTTGCTTGGACTTTGCTCCTGGCTTGGTCAAGGTTTCCTTGAGGCCGAGACCAGGGTATGTTCCCAAAGTTCTTTCCACAACTTTCCGCTCGCAGGTGGTTAACCTTAACGCTTTCCACCCTCCTCCATTTTCTTCTGAGGAAGATAGGAAGCTTAACTTGCTCTGCCCAGTTCGTTCTCTTAAGATATATGTAGACCGCTCAGGCGGTTGGAGGAAATCTAACCAGCTTCTGGTTTGCTTCGGTGCTGGCCGCCGTGGGCTTGCTGCATCAAAGCAGAGGATTTCTCACTGGGTTACAGAAGCTATCTCGTTGGCTTACGAGGTGCGTGGCCTTCCTTCACCTCTTAGCATTAGAGCACATTCCACCAGAAGTGTGGCATCTTCTCAAGCTCTTTTTAGAGGAGCACTTTTGGAGGACATTTGTGTTGCGGCAGGCTGGTCCTCTCCGCACACTTTTGTAAGGTTCTATAATTTGGATCTTGACATGACCCCGGGTTCCCAGGTTCTTTCTGTTTGAACTCCTCTTGGTCGTTGTCTATTTTTGTACCAGTCATGGAAAGCGCTCTAGCTTGGCGAGTTTGGTAGTCCGTTCCCACTGCGCTATCCGCAGCGTTGAGTGAACCTATGAAAGAGAACGTCTCTGGTTACTTGCGTAACCTATGTTCTCTGAATAGGGAACGAGACGCTGCGTTAGCTGCCAAGCTCCTCGCGCTGCTGACAGTTTTCTTTTCGGCAGAGAAATCTGAGGACAGATGGCGCGCGCGCGAATATGTTATGATGCAACGTAAGAGCGTCGGGGCGGAGCCAGACTGCGCGAGCGCCATCAGCCAATGAATTGGCGTGATTCTACAGGGCTTCAGACAATCGGCACATTCAGAGAATATCCCACTGCGCTATCCGCAGCGTCTCGTTCCCTATTCAGAGAACATAGGTTACGCAAGTAACCAGAGACGTTTTCAGGTACAGAAATTCAATAAAGTAGTCAAATGTAAAATAGCATTGCATATTATCCTCACTGTATAAATTAAATAAAGATGAATCATTATTAAAGTTACAAAGCTATTCAGTCAAGAGCAGTGAGTGATTTCCTTGTCTTTTGTTGTTTGATTAACATTAAAGACACATACCGCAGGAATATTAGGTTGCTGTCACTTTAAGAAATAATGCACAGATCTAATATACTGATACTGTACACATGCGTCATCTTTCTCGGCTGTTTAAGTTCACTTAAGACAATAACCTGCTATGTTTGCTAGGATACTCAACAAGATGGGCTTGTTGACATCTTTTTTTGTGTGAATTTGTCCAAGCACATATATTTGTGATTTTTGAGACCAATTTGGTCTGTCTGAGACCCGGCTTTCGCGTGCGTGCATCGGATGAGTGCAAACACAAATCTTCTCACAGTGCACGCGAGTTCTCTTTTGCGTCGTCTTGCGCTTGAATGTTTAAATTGACAAGGCTTAAATGAGTTTAGTTTAAACACAGATAGCAACGTGTGCTGTTCAGGTCTCACCTGCGCAGTAAATGACTCGTCATATTGCACCATATGGCACTCGCATTGAACAAAATTTATAAAGAGTGAGAAGCCAGAATGCTTATCCATCGACAGAAACATTGGCTGAACACTGTCGGTCTGTTTTACATTTATTTTCAACAATCCGTATTGCATATAACCATGCAAGTGCGTGCCGAACCGTGGGTGGAGAACAATACGGTTCGATTTTTTTTAGAGAACCATTACACAACTAATTTCTATGCTATTTTATTGATGAAAGAAGAAAAATTATTAATCCTTGTTGTGTTGGAATTTAGATGCAAATCTACAGCCATAACAAAAGTAAAGTGCACAAAAGCATCACTGTATGCTTGTATTTTTCAGTGATATTGCTGGCATGCTGCTTAAATCCACTGGAGACTTTCTGGATGCGGGCCTTCAGAAGAGTGGCAATGAGTTCTGGGAGTGTGCAGATGATAGCACTGCCTCAGATGAAATCAGGTGTGTATGAGAGAACACCTGAGGAGTAATCTGCATTAAAACAACTATCAAATCTGATGTATTCATTACAGGAAAAAATGTTTCTCATCTGAAATCTGTTGAACATGGGTTTGGTTATAGGGAGAAGTGATAGAATAGAATTTAGATAAAAAATGTAATTCTGTTGGTGCCGCTAGTGTCAAATGTAGGTTTTAATATCTACGGTTGCTTCCACAAAAAAGTAGTTCCCCCACAGGTGACTTGTTTCTGTAAATAGCGAGTTCATATATTGTTCAAAGGTTTGGGGTCAGTAAGACTTTTTTTTTTTTTAAGAAAATAATTTTTTTCAGCAAGGACACATTAATTTGATCAAAAGTGACAGTAAAGACATTTATAATGTTACAAAAGATTTCTATTTCAAATAAAAGCTGCACTTTTGAACTTGAATATTCTTTAAAACAACTGATTTCAAAATTTATAATAAACATTTTTTTTCCCAACATTTTCAATCATGTGACACTGAAGACTGGAGTAATGCCTGCTGAAAATGTTACCATCGAAGTAATGTTATATTTTAAAATAAATATTTTAAGGATATTTTAATATACTTTAAAATAAATTGTAATATTTCACAGTATTACTGTTTTTACTGTATTTTTGATCAAATAAATACAGGTGAGCATTATAGAAAATTCATACCGTCACCTAACTTTTGTATGTATGTATGTGTATATGTATGTGTATATGTGTACCCCAATGATGATACATTTTTCTAAATATTATTTTATATTATATAATATGCATTTATCCCTGTTTTTTTCTTTTTCCTGCAGGCGTTCAGTGATTGAGACAAGTCGCTCGCTCAAAGAGCTCTTCCATGAAGCCAGGGAAAGAGCATCTAAAGCGCTGGGCTTTGCCAAGATGCTGCGTAAGGTGAGTTCACCAGTAGACCCACTTTCACCTGTCTTTACACTGTGGTTTGTCACTGTGACGGACAGTTTTAACATTCTGCTTTACTCCCACTCAGGATCTTGAGATTGCTGCAGAATTCAGCCTAACCAGTGGAGTACCCTCTCTCCTCCAAGCTCTGAAGGCCAAGAATTACGTCAAAGTAATAACATGTTTCTCTATATTAATGATAGGCTTCTATTGACAGATGCTAAATAACTTTGAATGTCTCTTTCCTTAGGTCCAAATCCCAGGACTGGAAGAGCTCCAGGTGTTTGTCCCTTCTGATCTGATGGAGCAGCGGCTGGTTATCTTACAGCTCTTAAATGCAGCAGCTGGAAAGGACTGCTCCAAAGAGCCAGACGAGATCCCAGAAGACGAGGCCTACCTGCTCATGAGCAAGCATGGAGTCGGGGACTCACCCGCCGATGGCGTCTGGGCTGAGTGGGACGGCCCTGTGCTCAAACTGGTGCCTCAGATGGAGACTGTGGACACGTTACGGGCCATGAAGGTATGGCCCGTTTAATATGCATTACATGTAATGTATATTTAGATATGGTCCTGTTTAATGTATTATTCTGTTTTAGGGGGAAATATAAAAAAAACAATTTATATAATATATGTGTATTACATATAAGTATATAATTTAAGAAAAGTATTCGTAAAACATTTTAATGATAAAAAAAAAATCCAAAAACAATAACAAATTAAAAAGGTGTAGTTGTAATTGTAAAATACATTTATGTATTTTTAATCTGTCTTTGGAAGAAAGAAACGTATAGCTCTTCTCAGTTTAACTGTTGAGTTCTGCGTCTAATATGTCATTTATTATTCCTAGGTGGACAATCTCTTGCTGGTTGTGATGCAGTCGGCCCACCTGATGACACAGCGCAAAGCTTTTCAGCTATCAATGGAAGAAATTCTTACCCTCAGCCGAGAGCAGACATCCAGCCAGCCGCTTATCGTCTGCGCCCTGGAACAACTCAAGGTGATGAAAAACAAACTATATTTTGTGGTCCCAGTTTGTTTTCTGACATATCAGCTGATGTGTACTTAATTTGTTACATTTATATAGCGCTTTTCTCTGCACTCAAAGCGCGTTACATATGGAAGGGGGAATCTCCTCAGCCTATTGGTTTTCTGACTCTCATAGGAGTTTTTGGAGACCCACTTTCATATCACATCAAGCAGGAGTTTCATTCTGTGTCACTTGATGCTGATTGCTGATGTAGCAAACAAATGGAGTATGCACTTGAATCTTCTCACACAATACGAAGACACATGGAAATCCCAGGTTTAAGGAGCGCAAAGATCGGTTTGACTCCGTAGACATGAGTAACATTGTTATGTGATGATATGAAAACCCATAACTATGCATCAGCGAACCGGATGTTTGCAAAGCAAATTTTGTTTGAGCTGCTCTTTTAAAGAACATTTTCTGTCCTTTCAGAATGAGGCTCTCCAGCTGTGCATCAAGATCAACACTGCAATCGACCGTGTGGAATACATGTTCATGTCGGAGTTTGAGGCTGAGGTGGAGGAGACCGAGAAGGCCACACTGCAGCAGTATTACAGAGAGGCCATGATTCAGGGCTACAACTTTGCTTTTGAGGTCCGAGTCCAATGGATGTCCGTTTATATTTTTATTTGAAATGCTTCACAGCACCATGAAATCAAAATGGACAATTCTTATTGTTTCATGGAATGTTGCAGTTTATTATAGATGTTTTTTTTCCCATGTGCCCTACATAATCTTTAATCAAAAACATTAATGTCCCCTCCCCCTTGCAATGACATATTTTCTATGATGACATGTGCAACGCCGATAACAATCCAATCAGTAGACCATTTAGGAGCAGACGTCACAGTTATGTCACTGCAGTTGCCTTTGCATTGTGGTGGCAGAAAAACATGGGTAGCAAGTGAAGGAAAACATGCAAGATCAAATAAGAGAAAAAAGGTCTTGTTGTGCTTTTGAATGTCAGAATCGGAATGAAAAAGATGGTCTTTATTTTTACAGAATACCATTGTCGAAGACGCCCTTTAAAGTGAAACAGACATTTATGGTTGCAAGCCATTGAAAACAGACAGACTGGACTGATGAAACCTGTTATGATTAGTCTACTATTAAAGCATTAATTTAATGTAAACAGTAGATTTATATAATATTCACATGCTGTTCATATGAGGGCATAATGTATTAGCCCTAGTTACAGCCTGAAATAATATTTAAACCTAAAACATTTTACATAGATAACATTTAAGCCTATAACATCTCACAATTCTGACTTTTTTTCTCGCAATTGTGAGATATGCTAATTAGTAATTAGCTAGTTAGCCTTAATTCCCTTAAAGGTGCAGTATGTTATTTCTCGAAGTCGTTGCTGAACATTGTTGATATTTGAAATCAATCCAAACAAACACACTCCTCTCTTCACCGCCTCCAAAACTCACCCTCCAATCCTAACCGGCCTCCTCCGAGTCGTTCTTGAACCCCGATCACTGGCATGCGAGGCTGGTGCTCTAACACAGTGGTTCCCAATTCCAGTCCTCGTGACCCACTGCTCTGCACATTTTGTATGTCTCTCTTATCTGACACACTCTTTCCTGATCATTTTCCAGTGATTTTCTTATGAGCTTTTCTCTTTTGTAATGTCTCTCAGCCACCTCTCTCTCTACAGTCTTTCTTGAAATCTCCCTCTTGTTCGTTCTCTCCTCCACCGTCATCCGGCCCCTGGCTACACCTTTGTTGCTGTGTCGGTCCAACCAACTTTCAAACCGTGTTTTTCAAATATCGCTTACCCCACCTTTAAGTGCTGTCTTTATATCAGTGTTTACATTAATTAGGCATGTGAGCTAAAACAACACTGGACAAAAGGAAGTTCAGGGGCGATAAACTTCAAAGCAGTAGCTTCAACTATGAAACAAGCTAACATGATGAACATAGTTTTCTTGAGTCCATCTGTTCAACACGTTTTTTTTTTTTTTTTTTTTTTTTTTGCTATCCTGCAGTACCATAAAGAGGTTGTTCGGCTGATGTCTGGAGAGTTCAGACGACGAATAGGGGAGCGCTACATTGCTTTTGCCCGCAAGTGGATGAACTTTGTCCTCACGAAGTGTGAAAGTGGAAGAGGCACTCGTCCAAGGTGAGTAGGCTCCATTACAAAAAAAAGTAGGGTGTCATGCAGTCTTACTTCCTAGGTAGCTTCCTTTTGAGGAGTCTGTCATTGAGCTCTAACTTGGAATCGACTCTCAATTGAATTTGTTCTGATAAGCCGAGAAAATATAGCACACAAATATTGAGTAAAATTTTTTGTAGACCGATGTACTTTTGATACTTCGCTTTGTTCTCCATCTTGGAATGAATTTTTGAGTTTGTTGCAATGCATTATAGGATTGCATTTTCTGTATTTTCTGAAACATGCAACGTTTCCTTAGAATTTGGCTAAAATAGCCTGATCTTAGAAGCCTGCATTATCGTGCTGCCTACCTTTTGGATCAGCCTTTGCTTAGGAGATGTGTCTATGTTGTCTTAAAATGCTGCATCTTTAGAAAGCTTACTAGGTTTTGGAGCAGAGCCAGTGTATCATCCCACAGAGATACTAATGTTCAAAGTAAACATTTCCAACTGTTTTCTCAATAAATGATATTTCCACCTTGTCCTTTGAAGCATGCTCGCAAATGTTATTTGAAATTATATTTTAATAAAAAAATTTCTCTAGATGGGCGACACAGGGCTTTGATTTTCTTCAAGCGATTGAGGCTGCGTTTATATCAGCCTTGCCAGAAGATGACTTTCTGGTGAGATATCCATGTCCTGCTGTTTTAATATCTGTTTTGGATTGCACTTGAGTCTGGAATCATTAATATTATGTCTTATAGAGTCTGCAAGCCCTGATGAATGAATGTATCGGGCATGTTATCGGCAAACCGCACAGTCCTGTCAGCAGTATGTACTTCGGTAAGTGTTAAAGGTTTCTGTTTATGCTGTCAGTGTCTGTAATTTATATGAAACGGCGCCAATCGCCAGTTGGCCGGTAAAATTTGTATGTATTATAACAATGCAATCTTGTGAGAACGTGAACGAGCCTCGGGACAGATGGCAGGCCAGTGCGGCATCGTCATGAAAGCGCAAGAAGGCGCTAAAGGGAACTCAATTAGTTTCTCACCGTTTCATTTCACAGTCAGCGCACGAACACTGAATTGAGCTCTTTCACGTCGTCTTGCGCTTGAACAGACATATTCAAGTACTGTATTCTTGTAGGAATAAATATCTTGCCTATCTTGACCATTGTATGTTTTTCTTGTATAACAAATTGATCATGACATCTGATGTAACTCTTTCATCAGGCCCACGAAATAGTCCTCGACCTGTCAAAGTCCCCCGTTGCCATAGTGATCCTCCAAACCCATACCTCTTCATCCCTTCCTCTCATGCCGAGGGCTTCAGGTAGGTTATGTTCTGGGTCTTCACCAGTAGCACATCTTGTAATTCTAGTGGTGTTATAATGCTTGTGAATATGTGCTTCCTTTGCATGCCCTTGTGTTTTGTTGTTTTAATCTGGAAGGAGGGTTTAATTAATTGAGTCACGCTTCTATTAATGCTGTAGTGTGTAATAATGCTTTAACCACAATCTGTGCTACAAACCATATAGAGCTTCATATGGGTGTGCGTTGTTGTGTGTTTTGTCTGTATGCTGACATTAGAACATGTGTAAAGCTCTGCCTTATTTAATAATAAACACTTTCACACATGCACACACCATCCAAAGCAGAATGCTGAGGCCATCAGTCTGTTTTTCCATCACAGCTCTCGGAGTCTCCCGTGTGATCTGCGTACCCAGTTGTGTCCCCCAGGTCAACGCCCCCCTCCATTACCCTCAGGGGAACACGGCCACGCCACCAAATCGTCCGGCGGCGTGCCCAATGACATCAGGTAGTCAGGACATCCCGTTCTCAACCCAAAACCGAGCTCTGCAACATTTTCAACGTCTTCAGCATTGCATCCTTGTCAGAACAGCATCTCTCGTGGGTTTTGGGTTCATAAGTGAATTGGCAAAAATCTGAAATGTATTTTGAAGATTTAACAACAAGATGATGTAAAATATTCTGTTTTCTTACCCAAGTCCACGAGAAAAGTATGCACCGTCTGAGTAATGCTGCTTTTACACTGGATGTTGTGATGATAAAGGGTCATATAATCTATAATCAAATTTCTTTGATCGACAGTTATGTACTGTGAAAACGTACTGTTACGACAACTCAATATAAAAAGATATATATTTTTTAAAAACAAATAGCCAAAATAGAAACCGTTTTATGCCATAAACCCAATATATTAAAATGACCGGTTAAATTTACGTATCAGCAATGCCTACTGGGTAATCGGAACAATTACAGTGTGATAATAGGGAGGATATGTCATAGATTATTTTTAAAAACTAGAGGAACTGGCATTAGGAGTAACGTTTGCTCTGTGAATGTGGGAATGTTCACTAAACCTTGTGCTGTGTAATATAGTGAACTAAAAAAAAAAAAAAAAAAAAAAAAAAAAAAATTACTTACTAATGAGATAAATATTAAAAAAAAAATTTTTTAGAATTTCTAATTTTAATTTAGTTTAACTTGTACTAAATTAACTGAAACTAAACGTAATAAAATTATATAGACTAAAAATAAAAAAACACATTACTAAAATTAAACTGAAAATTTAAATTCTAAAAATGAATTCAAAATTTTAATAAAAATGATAAGGATATCAATGATACTAAAATAACACTGGTATGTAGCACCTACTGTTAATAATATTTACTTTAGTACGGAATTGTTTTGTGATCATGTCGCAATGTAAAAGCTGGTGTTGCATTATTGCAGGATGAGGCAGCACAAATTATATTAGACACAACAAACCCGCAATTCATGTGCATGTCAATTCACATGGAAATGGAGCAAAGTCAGTTTGGATGTATAATCAACCCACAGTACTGCCCTACAAAGCAAAAAGGCAGTAACTACGCAGAGTGCAGAACTGAGAAAAATGACTTTAAAGTTATTCTGTCATCCAGTCTAAGTAGTTGTAGGTAGATTATTGGACATGTGGCTGTTTTGTTACTTTATATTAGCTTATTCTTTGTATATATCAATCCTCATATTTAATTTGATATTTTACCCCTATTTTGTAGTTACTGTATTCTTGCTTTGTAAATTTGCTTTGTATTACTTACCAAAAATGTGGCACAATACCAAGGAAAAAGGCAGTAACTACAGATCCTCCAAAAGCTATTACCATTTTTCTCCAAAACGACACACATTTGAGATAAGATGTTTTGTCACATAACAAAGGATGCCTTGAATGTCATGAAAATGATAATAACTCATTTTTGACCAAAAATGCAGTTACTGCCTTTTTGCTTTGTAGGGCAGAGTAATTGTCTGGGTTTCACATGCTGCCCCTGTTTGAACCCTTAGCAGATGATTTGCTTTAATGACAAACGTTTAGTTGACCTATGACCTTTGCAACTTTCACAGTGTCCAGCGCTTCCATATTAATTAGCCTCTGTTGAAACATGCATTAGCATGCGTCATTGGCTTATACACCCTGTCCCGCTGCCATCAGGGGCATTGTTAAAACAAAGATACACATTGATCCAAGTGTATAAAGATTTCAGAGTTCTCAGCTCTATGTGTCTTTGTTCATTAGTATATAAAAAGGTAAAATTGTCTGATCCTAGTTCAGGACTCTGGCATACACTGCCTGTGTATGTCAGTGTGAAGCTTTTAATTTCTTAAACTACCATGTAGAAAGACATCATGGCCATATTCCAGGGTGACGACAATGTCAAGATTCGTCAGGCTCAAATTGTGAAAGAATGGTTGGGAGACCATGGGAGAGAATCATTTTCACACATGAATTATCATCTTTGATAATTAAATTCATTGAAAGTCCTCCAGATGTGCTGGAGTAAACTTAGTTATCCTCTATTATAGTTATCGTCCTTGTTGCGAATAGGCCTTAATAGCTTGACGACAGGAACCTGATTTCACCAATTGTGTACACTTATTGTGTTCCTTGATCAATGTATTTTTTTTATCCTGGAACAACATTCCAATCAACCAATCAGATTTGAGGGACAAGTTTACAGTTTATGTCAAGTGTAGGTTTACAACCAGCTTTAGGTGCTTCTACATCAGTGTTATTCACCTCTGATTTTAGGGATAACATATGGGTATGGTTAGGTTAAGAGGTAGGGATATGGTTAGGATTACATTTTCAGACAGGAATGTTGATCCAGGATCAAGAAAATTTGTTGACCCAGGGCGTGCAGCTTGACGTTTGGTTGACTGGTAACTTGTTTATGAACTTTTATGTTAAAATCAGAGGCAGAGGTTGTTGTATATGGTTTAAAAGAGGTCAATGCTGCTTATTTTGTGACACTAACACTGCTGCGCTTTAATAGAGCTTGCTTTCCCATTCGCTTTTGTGTTCTTATGCTTATCATATCTAACATGTTTCATTTGACCTATTTGGCTGCATGCAATGAGTCTCAACCGGGTTCTTTCCGAATGAAGGTGGTGACTATGTAACATTTAACTCTTTTCTGCCACATAGGGGCTCCAGTGTAAATGAGAATGACCGACTGTCATCTGTGGCGGCAGAGCTGCATTTTAAATCCCTCAGTCGCCACTCCAGCCCGACAGAGGACAGAGAAGGTATTGATGCATTTCTTGACTTTGTGTAAAAAAAGTGTTATGCTTAATAAACTAATTCTGTAAGTTTTCTCTTGTATCTCCAGAGCCCTCGTATCCTAAAGGAGACCCCAGCAGTACGGCCCGCCGCAGCTGGGAGCTCCGCAACTTCATCAGCCAGTCAAAAGGTAGAACACGTCAAAAATAAATGATGATGACGAGTCTGTCATGCAAGATGATAGACGAAATTAGGGCTTGGTTAAATAGATTAAATATATATGTATTTTTCAAATTATTTTTATTCAGCAAGGATGCATCGATTTGATCAAAAGTGATAGCAAATAAATTTATTTTGAATATAAGTTTTGTAGCATTATAAATGTTCTTTTTACTTTCTATTCTTGAAATGTTACTTAAAGGGGTGGTTGATTATGATTTCACTTTTCTAACTTTAGTTAGTGATTATTTGTGTTGTTTGAGCATAAACAACATCTGCAAAGTTACAAAGCTCAAAGCAAAGGAAGATATTTGCTTTTAAAGAAATAGTTTAAGGACTACAACAAATGGCTGGTAGGGACTACACGACATTCCTCCTGGGTTAGTGACATCACTAACCCTAAAATTTACATAAACTTGTGAATTTATGCCCCCGGTAACACGCAAACAGTGTTGAGAAGAGGAAGAGTTGTTGTAGTAGAGCACATTTGTGAGTCTGCTCAAGCTGTCGCATCTGTCTTTTCACATGCAATACAATACAGTACGTAACACAAATGCAATACCATGTCACTCTCTAGGCATCTTACAACAGTTCCCACACGAGCGATTTTATAGATTATCATGACAGAATATGCTGATCAAAGACTTGAAAATAGTTAACTCCACATCAGCAACATAAATTCATCAACTAACCAATCAGAAACATCCTGTTGCATTTTACGTTGTCGCTTCTTCTTGAGTCTCTCCATCATTGTCAGACTCCTGTTTGAACATAAAAGGCAGAACAGTGTCTGACATTTTCAGTGCGTGTCTGCCTGAGGTAATCAGAGCTGCTAACACACAAGCTCTTGTAGCTCCGCCCTCTGTGACGGAAGCAGCAGCTCATTTGCATTTAAAGGGACGCACATGAAACGACGCCTTTTTGATCACCATCAAAAAGGGACAATTTTAACATGCTACAAAAAATGTTCTGTTTGAGCTTAAACATAACATACACACTCTAGGGACAACAGAGACTTATTTTACATTTTGTAAAAAGGGGCAGTATACCACCCCTCTAAGCTCCAAATCAGCATATTAGAGTATAAGAGACTTCTTTCAAAAACATTAAAAGATTTTACTGGCCTCAAACTTTTAAAACGGTCGATTATATTTTAACAAAAATATTTTAATACATGAAATATACCACATTGAGACTTGAGTGATCGCTTAAACCATTTATTGACTGATTCTTACTGTAACAGCATTTTTATTTTTATTTATTATTGCAAATATAATGTGCATATTCAGTATATCAACCACTGCTCTGATTTTCCTACAGACACAGCAGCACGTCAGAGCCCTATGGAGGCCGTCTGGCGCTCCATAAGCACCTTCGACGAGAAGCACTATGCGCTCATGAGACAGCGAAACATCATAGGACAGGTGTGCAACACCCCTAAGTCCTACGATAACGTCATGCATGTGGGCCTGCGCAAGGTCACCTTCAAATGGCAGAGAGGCAACAAGATAGGTGAGTGGTCATCAGAATGTACATTACAAAGCAGAGGCTGTCCCTGTTGCATTTTCTTAACACTTTTTCTCTTTGGTTATAGGCGAAGGGCAGTATGGGAAGGTTTACACATGCATCAATGTGGACACTGGTGAACTGATGGCCATGAAGGAGGTATGTCCCTGAATTGTGATATTTCATGGGTTTTGCATAAGACGGAGTAGGTGGTATGCCCAAAATCTTATTTCATATATACATACCGATGAGCCAACACATTATGACCACCTGCCTAATATGCTGTTGGTCCTCTGCATGCCGCCAAAACAGCGCCAACTCACTGAGGCATGGACTCTACAAGAGCCCTGAAGGTGTGCTGTGGTATCTGGCACCAAGACATTAGCAGCAGATCCTTCAAGTCATGTAGGTTGCAAGGTGGAGCCAATGTGGATCTCGTTCGTCCATCACATCCCACAGATGTTCAGTTGGCTTGAGATCTGGGGGATTTGGAGTCTAGGGCAACACCTTGAACCCTCTTGTTCCTAAAACTATTCTTAAAACATGTGCATTTTCCTGCTGAAAGAGCCACTTCCACCAGGGAACACCATTGTCATGACGGAGTGTACCTTGTTTGAAACAATGTTTTGGTAGGGTGCACGTGTCCAATTTACGTTGACATGAATGACCAGACCCAGGGTTTCCCAGCAGAAAAATTGCAGAGAACATCACACCCCTCCACTGGCTTGTCGTCGTCCCACAGTCACTTCCCCAGGTAAACGGCGTACATGTACACATACATGACGTAAAAGAAAACACGACTTATTGGATCAGGCAACGTTCTTCCACTGCTCCAAGGTCCAGTTCCGACGCTCGTGTGCCCACTGTGTGCGCTTTCCATGGTGGACAGGGGTCATCATAGGCACTCCGATTGGGCTGGTTACAGCAGCATCGTGACACATTCCTCCCATAACCATCATTAAAATTTTGTGTGACTTGTGCCACAGTAGACCTTCTGTTGACTCGGACCAGACGGCATAGCCTCCGTTGCTCTCATGCATCGCTGGTTTGCCCTGCTCAGACCAGTATTGGTAAATTCTCTCCACTGCTGACTGAGAGCAACATACAATCCTTGCAGTTTCAGAGATACTTTGACCCAGTCACCTTGGCATAACAATTTGGCCCTTGTCAAAGTCACTCAGATCTTTTTTCCTGCCCATTTCTCCTGCATACAACATGTTGGTCACAAGAACTGATTGTTTGCTTACCATCTAATGTACCCAGACCATAATATGTGGCCTTGTTAGAGGATCAATGATATTCGCTTCACCTGTGACTGGTCATAATGTTTTGGCTTATCAGTGTATGTATTTATTTATTAGTGTATGTATTTATTTATTAGACACTCTGTGGTATAAGCACTTTGTAAGCTGTAACTAAATTTGCTTCCAGATTCGCTTTCAGCCCAATGACCACAAAACCATAAAGGAAACGGCGGATGAGCTGAAGATCTTTGAAGGAATCAAACATCCCAACCTTGTCCGCTACTTTGGTGTTGAATTGCACAGGGTAAAAGGTTTTGTGTGTTTGCGTTATGTCAATGTCTGCTTAACAGTTTTGGTTTATTCATCTTTGATTCTGTTGTTTGCTCCCGCAGGAGGAGATGTATATCTTTATGGAGTACTGTGACGAGGGGACGCTGGAGGAAGTGTCTAGACTGGGTCTGCAGGAACACGTCATCCGCCTCTACAGCAAGCAGATCACGACGGCGATCAACGTGCTCCATGAACACGGCATTGTCCACCGGGACATTAAAGGTCTTGATTTGTGCCGATATTTCCTTTCCTCAGTTACTCTCTCCTTCATGAGAGAATCAGATGTATATATTGGCTAGTCAGTTGGATGTCTTGGTGTCATTTAAGAATTTTTATTTCATTGCATCACTAATTATTTTTTATTTTTTTACTCCCCAGGAGCCAATATCTTCCTCACATCATCTGGTTTAATAAAGCTGGGGGACTTCGGCTGCTCAGTGAAGCTAAAGAACAATGCTCAGACGATGCCTGGAGAGGTGAACAGCACACTGGGAACAGCAGGTGAGAGGCTCAAAGTTGTGGTTTCCAAGTTTAAACACCAGAGGGCATGGTAAACTTTTTGAACGGGAGTGTGATGTGTCCTGAAGCCACACCTGGCATACCAAAACTCGTTACTGAAGATCTCAAAAGACTTTTTGTTGAAAAGCTCCGGGAAGCATGCAGGCGGTCTAGACTTTCTGGTTTTGACCTTCCGGTCTAGTCCACTGATTTTGCTAGTTTTAATGCGTTGTGTAAAAAAGGGTGTTTTTTTTTTAATCACATGGTGAGGCATCATATCTCATGATAAAGGATCACTTGGTAAACCAAAATGCTTCCTGGATGTCTTGAACAGTTTTACACTGTCTCCAAAAGTTTCTTTACAGTGTTAAGTTTATAGTATTTATTAATATTTTGAATAGGCTTTTATAGTTTCATTTTATTTTATTTTAATTCTGTTCTTTTCTCATTTTTATTAGTTTTAAATTATATTTAGATTTTGTAATTTTTGTACTTCAATTTTTTTTTCAGCTTTATTTCAATTAATGAAAACATTTTTTATAGTTTTAGTTAACTAACAAAACAACAGTTTACTTATAACTAGTAGTTTTAGTAAAATTAATAAGTTTAACAAATGGTAGAAATAGTATGAAATATAATTGTAAATTTGGAATATAAAAAGATATTTAAGTGTTAAATACTGTATAGCTTAAATGCAAACTGTCAACCTAGCATCTGTATGAACTTAACAAAATAAAACTATTTTAAATAGATTTAGTGTTAAACAAAATATAAATATAAATTATAAAATAGATGAAAACTAGAAATGTTGCCTTGACAACTAACTCATAAAAAAAGTTGAATTTCAATTACTTAAACTTAAAAAATAAAGCTAAATAGAACAAAACGACAAAAGCACATTAATTGACAAACTAAAAACATTTTTTTAAATAAAAGCAAATTTAAAATATGAATAAATAATATAATTGTATATAAATAATACTTGAATTACACTGTCTGGCATCTTTAGCATTGTGATGATTACCACAAAAAACATTGTTTTTTCCTCCCGTCATTTCTAGCGTACATGGCTCCTGAGGTCATCACAAGAGCAAAGGGTGAAGGTCACGGTCGTGCTGCTGATATCTGGAGCCTTGGTTGTGTTCTCATAGAAATGGTCACTGGAAAGGTAAAGCCTGCTATAAGTGCATGTTTCATGTCCATATTTGTTTGGTCTAATTCTTTATCCATCCATGTACCAGCATTTCCCCAAACTGGTTTGAGGATAATGTACTGTGAAAACACACCCTCTCGTCACACAGGGAGTGAGCGCCAAATCCTGAAAGGACATTTTTGGGCATGCCTACACATGCCCAAACAATTGTGTGAACAAACACACAGATAGGGTCATTTTAAAATTTGCTGATGATACTGTTATTGTTATTTTGCTGACTAAGGATGAGAATTGTGATGCAGTGGTGAGGGATTTTATGACATTGTGTGACAGTGCCTTTTTGCAAGTAAATGTAAAAAAAGACCAGAGATATGGTAATTGATAATCTAGTTCTTTGCCACCTCATCAACCAGAGAAAGGTCAAATGGTGGAATGGGTTAGCAGTTACAAGTACCTTGTGTTTATCATTGGTAATAAGTGTTGTTGAAGTAGTATGCAAAAAGGCCACCAACGGTTACACAGTCTTCAGAAGCTGTCTACTTTAAATATCACTCTTGTGACCATGTACTATAAATCTTATATTGAATCTGTACTTTGCTGCTTTATATGCTGTTGGTATGGGAATGTCAATGTTAAACATTGAAACTCATTGAATGGCATTGTCAATCAAGGTAGTAAGATTATTGGCATTAAGCAGACTGGGTTATCAAATAGTTTTGAATGGTTAGAGCGATTCTTGCAGATTGTACTCATCGGCTGTTCCATTCATTTAAAATGCTTCCTTCTGGTATACATTATAGTATGTCTAAACTTAAAAGCAATCGGTATAGACATTCTTTCATTCCCACTGCTGTAAGGCTTTTAAACTTGTAAGATTTCAGAACGTTGTTTGTATTTTGTTTGTGTGTTTTGTATGTTACAAATGTTATGCTGCACCAAAAGTCGACCTTTGGGCTCATAATAAACTTTGACCTTGAACTTGAAACAGCTAAACAAGTAATGCTGGAAAGGTCTTCCTGAAACATAATCAAATGTCCACCAATTACGACAAAACAGGATTCAGTTCGGATATTCACCAGTATTGAAGTTTATTCGTCTTGTAACACCATCATTTAGCAACAGTGCTTTTTTAGTGTGTAAACTGTAAAAAAAAAATCTACAAATATCATGTCATCAAGTAACTCATGTTCCTTCCTGTTTGATTGTGTAATTCAGAGACCCTGGCACGAATATGAGCATAACTTCCAGATCATGTATAAAGTGGGAATGGGCCACAAACCGCCCATTCCTGAAAAGCTGAGCACAGAGGGGAAGGACTTCCTGGCCCATTGCCTGGAGAGTGAACCGAAGCGGCGATGGACCGCCAGTGCCCTGTTGGACCACCCCTTTGTCAAGGTATGAACCCGCTCTCACCCAGCTTTCATCCTTAAGCAGATTCACGGGGTCACACATTTCATGGAAATGAGGCACTGCTTTGTGCCAAACTTCCAATCTGTTACTCAAATTAGATGCAAACAGCTCTTGTAGTACATCCACCAACATGTTACACACTCATAAAAGCATGAAACCAAACACTGACGAAACAAAATTCTCATTTTGAGCAATAAACCAGCAATAAACCATTTACTTTTGATATGAAAAGTTCTGCCAATTTTATAACAGGTCACATGTTGTTTAATATCTTTAACAGGCTATAAATCTGTCAAGAAACCAAATTATGACAGCCATTTAAATGTTCATATTTCAACAACGAATTGGAGTAGAAACATTTACATCATTAAAAAACGTTTTTTTTAAACTGCCATGTGTGCAATTTGAATGTTTATATGCAACTCAGATTCGAGTATTAGTTATTAAATACGTTTTACTTTTGGTTTCTGGCCAAATTAATAATTTAATTTTGGTTTGGGTGTAAAAATCATTTTGGATCATCACTACTTTACTTAGACAATCCATCACATGCTGTCACCTGATTGGCTGCTAGAGTGAGGTTGATAGAAATGGCACTAACATGTCAGTCTTTTCAATTGCAGGTCTGCACGGACGAAGAGTGATGGGAGGACCTGCATTCTCTTAACGTTTACAAAAATGCTAGCACTACTTCACACGGCATGGGGAAAGACGAAGGAAAAACAGACGTGCTCTGCTCAATATGAACCCCTTGCGACATTAAAGCAGGGCAAGTCTTACATGTACAGTAACATTAGCAAATGGGATGGAAATGTCGTTCAGACGAGTGTGTTATGTACATACTGTAAGAATAGGGTTAGGGTTTTTCTTTGTACAAAGCATATTGTAAAGCTGAAGTTTAATAGCCATTTTTTTGGTGAATGAGTCACAGGGAATACATGTTAGGAGACCAAGTACATTAATTCAAGGGACGTTCTCCGCACAAAGTATCAGAGAATGGGAGATGGAGGGAGAGTTTGGCATTGACCGTATGTACAATTTCAATGAGTGTTCACTGAAGAAAGCATACAAACCTGGGGCTGAAAGTCACAGTAGAGAAGGTTTTAATTTTTTGTTTTCTTAAAATGGTATTTTTGTTTGCCTTGCTGCAGAGCCCACTGTTAACAAGTCATATTTAAGCCTAAAAGTAGTTGTTGCGTCGGCTCAGCCTCGTGCTGGACAACGCTGTGCCTTTACGGTCTGGGTGTACAAGAGCATAATCAACCAATGAGAGGGGAGAGGCCAGTCTGACTCTGCCTTTCTGCTGCTGCACTCGGACGGGTGGACAAACATGCTCTTACGTTGGCATCAACTGCTGGTTCTCTGCTCCTCCAACAGTGTTTGCAATATTTAAAAAAGAATATTAATAAACAGACAGTTTTTTAAATGGCCTACTTGTCTCTTTAAAAACATGTAAATATAAATGGTGAAATACAAAGTTCTGGCATGAAACTCTAGATGGTGCAGGCTAATAGGTCCCTTTACTCACCTATTCATAATCACATCGGTATCTATAGGGCGCAGCTGATTGGTTCCTACCGTATCAGTAGCCAATAAGCTCGCTGCTCAACCTTCAAATACTTGGGTAGCATTTGCTTTAGCAGTGCAGCACGCTTTCAGAAACCCTCCACCTACCCCAGCTCCACCTGTATAGATCTGCTATGGGTAATTCATGTACTCTATATTGTACAGCAGCAGCTGGTCCATCTTGCTCACAGCAGCCTGTCGTGTATGTATTAGCAGTGTGTCACAGATCTATTCCGCCAAGACCTAACATACAACATTGTCATACCCATTACCATGCCAAACACTCCGAGAGCTGTCATGACAGAAGTGTTTTTAATGATTTAAATGTCTTTCCAAAGGCTTCATGTGACGAGTTCCTCAAATTTCACTTATGAAGGTGGTTTCACTTAGCTAATGCCAGTTCCTGTTGTGAAAGTGCCCTCATCAAAGTACAGTAGCATGATCTTGTTTTCCTGGTGGGTGACAGCAGTCTCTCAGTTATTGTTCAACTGCACCTCTTTATTCCCGTAGTTTGAACCCTTCTCAATCTCTGTCTGTCCGATCATCCAGCGGATTCCAACTGACACTGAAAGTAAAAGCAAAAATTGGTCAGCGCAACAGCCAGTCACATTAGCATGCTCCATAACTAAACTAGGGCTACAAGCACTGTCTATATCATTCATTAGATCAGTGGTTCCCAATCAGGGGGTGTCTGCAATCTTTTAAGGTGGCCACATATATTTGAATTATTTTAATATATTAATATGTTAAAATTCTAAAAAGTACTTTAACTATAGGGATGCATGATATATCGGCCACCATATCGGTATTAGCTGATATATGTTCATTTTTTATGTTATCATTATTGGCCCAATAAGAAAATTTGGCCGATGTATTAAAGCCGAGAAATAATGGATTATTTCCTTCAGCTGAGACACTGTTCGCAATGATGGTTTTGAATTGCTTGAAATATGATTGGAATCACTTCCAAAAAGGAAAATACAGTTACATGCAACATGCAGCGCAAGTCTGTCATAAAGGCTACATAAAATTATAATGAGAACATTATAATTGTGTGCTTGGGACATGGCTTTTAATGGATTTGTTTTTGTAATCAGGCTCTCAAATTATATACAAATTTTGATTTAGCACCCAATATATCGGTTGTATACTGTATATAGAAATGTCGGTTATTAGTATCGGCCAAAGTTTTCATGTCGGTGCATTCCTAATTTTTTTTTTTTAATGAAAAAAAATTTCATGAATCTTCTAGAATCACAAAATGAATATTTAACATGGTGATAATAAAGTTGGAAAACAAGCAGGTATGTCAATTACAGCAGAAATATGCTGAAAATGTTTGTATGGGAGGGACTTCAAATATTGTGTTGGGCAATGGGTGTAATCGAGTCAAAGGTTGAGAACCGCTGCATTAGATCATTGTCATAATAATAACAGGGTTCCCACAGACATGAAAAACCTGGAAACATCAGGGAATTTTAAGCCTGTGATTTTGAAGCCTGGAAAAGTCATGAAAACTTTGTGAATGTGGATGTTTTTAAATTTTATTTATGCTAGAGCACTTCTGAATCAAGTTACGCTTGGCTATCATCTACAAAATCATTTTAAAACACTTTTTGTCAGTAATCATGAAAATTCTTTGGTCAACAGGTGTGGGAACCCTGTACTAATAAGCAAAGGAGAAATGAAAGCTTCATTTGAACAAAATATCAATTATACATGATTTCTCATAGTATAACTAAGTCATGTAGTTCAAGATTTGTTTTTGTGTGCAATTGGTGTTTCAATGAAACTTTTACAGCTGAAATGAATCTCTAAAACTGTTCTCACACACGTGCTATGATATTTAAGGGCACTTTGAATGCATAAACATTTCATTTATCCATGCACTTATGAAGTGACCAGCATGCAGTAAATCCAGATAGAAATGGTTGATATACTTACTGCCATAGAACCTAATCGGCCTCCTTTATATTTTTATTTTTTGAAAGAAAAAACAGATTGGAGGAAAATAACAGCATTATATAATTCCTTAGTTGTTGGACCACAAAAATATCTGCTGCAATTTTAAAGGTCTATTTCTTTATTTTGCTATTTGTTACACCAGCTTTTTTATATCATAGCATTTTTATATAACCCTAACCCTAACCTATATCAGTAGGAAATGCCCATGCCCTTATGCCAAGTACCTGCAAAACAGAAGACAAATGTACAGACGATGGTGGAGATGGACCCTGACAGCAGCAGTTGCAGTAAGAGCCTGAAGAGAGGGTAGACCAGCAAACAGATCCAGAACAGCCAGTTCAGCAGGGCCCAAGGTCGGCGCGGGGGGCTCGTAATGGGACCTGGGAACCGGCCTGTCTGTGTGTAATGCTCTTGGAATTCATCCTGAGTGAGACAACACACACACAAAAAATCCCTTAATTTCCATGTTCAACCCTGATTACTCTAACTGTCCATCCTACTGTTCATGGGCAATTGCTTTACTAGCGCTAGTTTCTAGTTGGCTGTCATATTAATAAGCTTATAATAACTGAAATGCTAATACCAACACTAGGGTTTTTATTATTAAAGGTTTAGTTCACCCAAAAATAATTTAAATTCTGTCATTAATTACTCACCCTCATGTCGTTCCAAACCCGTAATACCTTCGATCATCTTCGGAACACAAATACAATTTTTTTTGATACAACTTTCTGAACCAGCCATAGGCAGCAAAGTATTTGCCACTTTCAAGGCCCAGAAAGGTAGTAAAGACATCGTTAAAATAGTCCATGTGACTACAGTGGTTCAACCTTAATTTTATGAAGTGATGAGACTACTCTTTGTGCGCAAAAACAAAATTAACGACTTTATTCAACAATTTCTTCTGCTGGCGCAGGAGCCGGCCAATAAGAAAGCTCTCGGATTTCATAAAAAATCTTAATTTGTGTTACAAAGATGAACGAAGGTCTAACGGGTTTGGAACGACATGAGGGTTAGTAATTAATGACAGAATTTTAACAACTAAAACAACTATTTTAAAAATGAATTGAAATAAAATATTAGATAAAAAAAGGAATGTTGCCATGGCAACATACTGAAATAAAATAGTTCTTTAAGTACTATAATTACTCAAACTAAAATAAAGCTAAAGAGAAAAATAAAGTAAAACATAAGTTGACAAAAGCATAACAATTATTGAAATAACAAAAATACTGAAACAAATCTAAATATGAATAATAATAATAATAATGCTATATAAATCACCTCCAACTAAGGCAGGTAGTGCACTTACTTTCTCCTGATAGAGTTTGTGGAGCCAGGCCGCACATTCCGACTCCTCCTCTGGGACCGAATCCAGAGGAATTCGCCTACAGACACAAGGAAATCCATGATGGTTTATCTTGATCTCGCAAAGGACCTAAGGTCTTGACTCACAACGCATTCATAAGTGAAACTAAAACATTTATAAATGATTATGGAGATTGCATGTTGAACTTTGTTAGAGCAGGAGACATAATCACAGAGCATTTAATGAACAACATGTTGTTAAATATTGCAGAAGGGCAGTGTTAAATTACTCTGAACGATTGTTTCTTTCATTCTTACCTCACATATAAATCAGCATGGTATTTTTTCCCATTGAGCACCCCTAGTAAAGTTGGCATTTCGTTGTTTCTGAAATTAAGTGTAGAATCGTACACAGCAGTAACTACAGAGGAGACACAAACCAAGTCAGAGAGCCAAATCCTTAGAGGCTTTGTCTGTCAAAAAGACGTTCATTTCATGTATTTACAGTCCTTTAAACAGCATCAAGAGAGTGATATGCCTTAACTCATTGGAAGATCAATAAAAGCACTGCTGTTACGGGTTTGTCATTACTTAATGGCCAAGAAGCTCTCACCTTTTCCCCTGAGGTTCTGGACCGTCATCCAAAAGCCCTTGGTCCGAGGAAGAAGGTGATACTTGAGTTTGGGGAGGCCTTTCTTCTCTGCCACCTCCATACTAATCTTGTGCTTCTTTTCTGTGAACCGTGTGCCCTCACAGTGCAACAGGAACTATAGACGAATCAAAAATGAACATCAGCCACCTTTTGCGGGCGAGTAAATCATTTTTGGGTGAACAGGTGAACTATTCCTTCAACTAATTGTGCATTAAGAAACTGTGAAATCTGAAATGTAATAAAATGTCATTGACACCAGAGCACAATGTGCAATAAGATTTTTACAAATATACCCAAAAGTTTTCTGGGTAATCACGAAGGTTGCGCAGGCTCTGCACTACTTTCTTGCGATCCACTTCCCAATTCCTTTGGCAGAAGACAATCTCCAGGAAGTACCACATCCAGCCAATCACAGGAACAAAGGAAAGTTCCTTTTTTGCCAACACCTTCGAACTCTGAAAACAGAATATGATGAAAAACTGTTGTGTGGCAGCACAACATATGTGTCTTATAACATAATGAAGATATTGAGTCTTAAAAATGAGTAATACTCATGTTTAAAAACATCATTCTCATTTAGAATCACACATCTGTTAACCCTTAAATGCATGAATGTTTTGCCAATCATTATTACATCTTCGGGTCTTTAGCTACCCGGGTCTATATCTAACACAATACAATTTTTACAAAAAATGTATGGAAAAACAGGCCATCTTTTATAATTGTATTCTTTTTTCTTGTTATATTGTTTATAATGAATCAATTGAGGAATACTAAGACGGTTGATGTATTACTTAAATGAAGGAGTGTAGTGAATTTCATATCGGGTCACTAATGACCCGAGGTATTAAAGGGTTAATGTGTGGGAAAGTTATGTTTTTTTCTTACCCCTAAAATACCAAACCTCTCACAGAAGGTCCAGCCGGCCATAAAATCGATTTCAAAGTTATGATTGAGGACAACAATGGCGCTTTCTTTGCCATAGAGTGAATAGCTTTCCGGATCTGTGTAAAGTGAGCATTCTGTCCCAGACCACCACTCCAACAATGCCACCAATTCTGAACAAACAGAAATAATATACAAATTGAATTATAATGCATATATTCATAATGCAGAGGGAATTTACATAATTATGAATCTGCAGTAGTCCAACAAGCTAATCATTCTTGTATGTATGTAAATAGACATTAAGGCAGTTTACAATATGCACTTCCTGTTTTGTTACCCTCATTGCAACACTGAGGTTTTCAAACAGGAAATAATGGTTTCTGGTTATGTATCCATTTGCTAAATAGTACAATACAGATTGGAACCAGGACATGATAATCAAGACTTCCATGACTTATTGACACTATTTTATGTGATTTGATCTCTTCATGCAGTTCAGTGAGGACAAAATAAATACTGGAAACTTGCTTGCATCATGCTTGGTTATGACAGTATCTTTCTTTGGAGGTGAACCCACAGGTGACAGCTTTGCAGGACTTACGACTAGAAATGGAATACCCCAATCTGCAGTTGATCTTGCGTGCGAGCTGCTTGTTAATAGGCCACAGTGGTAGAGTACAAAGCTGCAGCAGGTTGACAATAAACCCACTGACCAGGAACACATAACAGATGATGAGATGGCACAGCAACTGAGTTTTCAGCACTTTAATGATTCCCATCCTTATCGTGTAGTCTTGACTTCACCTGTCCCAAAAAAAACCTGTGCAGAGAGAGAGAGAGAGAGAGAGAGAGAGAAAAACAGATTAATATAAATAACTTTGGCAGCTCTAGCTTATTAACCAGAAGATTGTTTTAATAAATAAAGCTGGATGGTACCTCCCAAGATATAGTGCACATGTGAAAACTGTATTGAAATATGGAAATCTACCTGAGCCAATATTCAAATTGCATGGTTGCAACAACTGGGAATTAAGTTCCTGTTTTTTTTTTTTTTTTTTGGTTTCTTTTTCCACATCAACTCGAATGTTGTAGAAATTGTAAATAGTTTAGTTATTACAATGTTTTTTTTTTTTTTACATCTACATTTCCCTAAGGCTTCCCTAATGGTCGTGGATAGTTCACCAAAAAAGGAAAAGTGTAATTATTTATTCTCCTTCATGTTCTTCCAAACCAATATGCTGTTAAGATTTGTAACAAAAACAGACAAAAAAAGCACCATAAAAGTGGTCCATTTTGACTCAAGAACCTGTGTGAACAGATCATTGAGCCAGCGAACCTTTTATCTGATAAAAAATAAACCTCAGGAAACTTTTGGTTTGTGGTTCGGTTTGTTTTGGTTAGCAAGTTAATAAAATCTTGTAAAAAAAATTCTAGCACAGGACAGTAGCTTCACGTCTTTGTGAGGAATGTGCTCTTTCTTGCTATGTGCGGGATGCTCCATTTTCAAGAGTAAATAGTTCATTCAAAAGCAATGTTTGCAATGAAAACTGAGGAGAATATTAGGATTGCACAAAGAGCAAGATGAATCCTGTCCCTATCATTATTGCAAGCTCTTACACATGAAAGTCTCTCAGGACACAGGCCAAAGGCTGAAACAGAAATGTCACATTGTCACTTATGGGGTTGTATGTCTACTGTGTGTTTTGGCTCTGCTATTGGTGTCAGAAAAAAGTGTGAACTTTGAGTCACTATTACACATATTTGCGGTCAAACGTGTAGAGATGTACCAGATTATTTTTTTAATTTATAAAATGTAAAAACTTTTTTGCATTGGTCGTGAGGATTTGTATCCATTCCAGTGACTTTTGAATCGGTTCATTGATGACACTAATTCAAATTCGTTCACTGATTTAACCCTTTGATAGGATTCCCCATTAAATAAGTACCTGGCAACAAATGATTATTGTGTGAGTTAAAGGATTAGTTCACCCAAAAATGAAAATCATGTTATAATTTTAGTTATAATTATGGATATTTTTCTTACAAAAACGAATCGCTTTGCTTCAAAAGGCCTTTATTAACCCCCTAGAACCGTATGGATTACTTTTATGATGGATGGATGCGCCTTTTTGGGCTTAAAAAACTAGGCTACCATTCACTCCCATTATAAAGCTTGGGAGAGCCAGGATTTTTTTTTTAAATATATATATATGATTATGTTTGATTGAAAGAAGAAAGTCATATACACCTATGGCTTGTGTGTGAGTAGCCTAAATAATGGGATAATTTTCATTTTTGGGTGAACTGGCACTTTAAGTGAGTAATTGAATAATTTATTTGAACGGATTCCTTAACAACACAGAGTGACTGAAACATAATCATTCAGAAATCTTTTTTTTTTTACAATAATAAAATTAGGCTATTAATAAAATAATATCGAAATTCCAAATATCGATTAGATCATTGAAAGTGCGTGTTCGTTCAGTAAATTCAACCAATGTAAGCAAGTATATGTCATTTAAAACCAGTCTTGAAGCTATAGTTCGATAGTCAGTCTCCGAATTGAGCAAACATGACGGCACGCGCTTCAAAAGCGAAAAAAGCGAGAGAGAGTGAACGAAAATTGTGAGTCGAGAGAGAGAGAGAGAGAGAGAGAGAGAGAGAGAGAGAGAGAGAGAGAGAGAGAGAGACCACTAATCTGTTCTGTAAAGGTCTACAATCACTACAGGGTGCGCCTTGGAGAACCAGTTCAACCCAAACTTAAACTCACCAGCAGGTAGGCTACAGCTGTCAGTTAACCAACAAAAAAAGTATCTTAATTTTTTTAAAGAACTGATTCGGTTAGTAACATCTGATGTACATGTATATTTGTTACACTATCAAATAAAACTATCATATTTCTGTATTTCAGTTAAATGTTTCAATTTGTTTGCCTTGAGCATGAGTGAACAGAAAGACATTGAGAACATCGAGCACATGTGGATCGCATGCAAAGAACAGCACTTTATCTTTCAACAGAAGACAAAACCGCTGTTGTGTTAGAATTACCTTTTGTCCCTGGCTCGCGCGGTTAGTAGTAGAGCAGTCGTCTCATCATATGGTGATGATTAGTGAGCGCGTGAGAGATGTGAATCTGAAGGATGTTTAAGTTGGACGGGCTGATGTTAAGTTTTCAAGGTTGGTATATTGAGCTGAATATGAGAAAGACCACACCCAGCTCAGGCACCAAGACGAGACGCTGCCTGTGTGTGCGAAGACTGACTCAAGCGCTGGAGCGTGGCCAGTGTGACTTCAGAAGGTCATTATGTCATTTCCTCTGCTCTGTCCAAGGCCAACTCTTTCACACTGCTTCACACTGTTCACTTTGACCGGCAGATGAACATAATTGCCAAGCACGTTGGCAACCTTAAACGTGGGGTGTACTATTTATACTTATATTTATTTAACACACCATAGGCTACTTCTTATTTACATTCCCTTGCATTAACATATCTGTAGATGGGTCAATGACATGACGTGCATATTTTTGTGTCCAAGTGCATTATTTCCTAAATTCATGACATATATCACTTTATTATATAAAACCTATTTAGTTTTAACTCATTTTAGTATATTTAAATAACATTTGTTTTTGTTATCTTAAACCCCCAAAATGTCAGTTGGTGCAACTGTCCAAACAAATGAACAGACTATAGGGAAACTTTTTAAAATGGTGTCTTATAAAATAAAAAATAAAAAAATAAATACTATGGCATCATTTTAGGCTCGAAACCTTTCATATACATTTTTTTTTCCATATAAATGAGATAATTGAAAACCTTTAGTCCAGCAATCTGTATGTATTCTCAAATGTCAGGGTGGCACAACTTCTAAAATGGCTCTTTTATTAGGAATTGACAAGGTAATAACAGTAAACATGGTAATGTATTAGAATTAGAGGACCTTGTGGATTGAAAAGGTTTGTAGATCTCTCTCAAATACTGGTAAAACTGCTGATTTCAACGTTGGTACACTCTCCATGTCAGGTGGTACAACTACAGTAAATATACAAACAATTATTTAGCTGTACAGCCTGACATAAAATGTCACAAAATTAATTTAAAAACTTTCAATTTTATTTAACAATTGAAACTTATTCAAACACATTGTTCATGACAATATGCATTGCATCAGTTTAGATTTTTTTAAACACCTTTTATGAAGCTTTATTTGTCAGTGTCCCATACACATATATTGTCTATTTTGTATAGTGTGTATTTTGTATATTTTTATATATTTTAATTTTGTATTCACTTAATTATATTTTTTTGTATCTGTCTTGTCTTGCTTTTATGTGTAAACATACTTGGTAATAAAGCTCTTTCTGTACAATCCCAATCATCAGAACAGTTGCGCCCTCTACTGGATATGAAGGGCTAAGCTGGGCTTTATTTCAGAAACAGAAGAAAACACTGTTGAAAAGAAACTCATTGTTTTTTTTGTTTAGTTTTTTTTTATGAGAGAAACATACAGGAATGTTTTCTGAGGAGAGAAACACTTGATAGAATATTAGTACATATATATTTCGCAATAGAGAAAGAATTAACATGCTTTTTTTTTCTTGTCCTAACAAAAAGCCTCATAACACAGCTGTCCGAATTTGTATTCAGGCACAATGATGGCCTAAATATTAGTACAGAGATGAAACCTCAAGAAATACTTCCTGTTTGTCACAAAAAAGCTTCTGAAACAAAGATTCAACCATCAAGATGTAGCCTACCATGATTGCACTATGATTGAAAGCTCATACGTGAATACTGAGGTCCACTTTCCACTCAAAGCTCTTGGCTTTACTTTCCTTTCAAGCATCAAAAGACCTGCTATAACATGAAAATACATTTTACAATTTATTCAGTAATCCAAAAACCATGTGGAAAGGCTATTTAAGTGAGACACAGTCGACAGAAATAGCAACCTCTTCACTAGAAGGGAAATTAAACCAATCTTTGCCTGCCATTATTTTGGATAATAGACTATTCAGATTAAATTGGCTGCTTATGGAATACGTGTTGCAAGAACCAAATGAAAAATGTATTGTAAGGGCCCAAGCACTGAAATCCCAGTGGGTGAAGAAACGGCCCTGCATGGTGCAGATGTGAAAATGGCATGCCCATTTATGCCAGCTTTGAGAGCAATTTTTGCTTGATGGTTTTGAATGAAGACCCAGGAGAAATATGATGGTAGTTACCAAGGATGCCCAATCTGATGTAAGCAATTACTGAGGTTATCTGAAGCCTGTTGAGACAGCAGAGATGAGCAGAAGATCAGAGAATACCTCTTGAGAAGATAGGATTGAAATGCATGGTGCACGTTAAAAAGCTCAAAACGATTAGTCTACACTTATATTTATCATGCTGCATAATAATACAATTAAATTATTTTTAGAGCAAGCAAATACAGACATTTGGGAGCCCGAAAATATTTGAGTCGAAGTTAATCTAAAAGTGACATGCAGCATCCAAAATATTATGTTTTCATACAAGATACAAACTAATTCAAATATGGATAGGCGAATTATTTGAGTCCTAATTTGTTGGAAAACAGCAATAAATCAGGTTTCTGAGACATTTTGTAAAGAGGAAGGCTATGTGATGACTTTGCTTTTTTAAAACTGTATGGGAGCTTATTCTGCCACTCAATTATTGGAGAAAAATAATTTAAGAAATATATTAATGAATTAGGCCTGCTACATTTATAAACGTAAGGGGAAAAATGTAACTCAAAAAAGACGAGAAATTACGAGATTATTTGCTTATGAATACAGTTGTGCGAATTCTTAAAATATTAGTGACTAAGTTAGCACAAATGGACCATCTTACTAAATTTTTTAGGTTTAAAAAATGTTTTCTTAACCCTCTATTGCATAGCGTTGCCATATGGCAACAATTACTTTATCTTAATTTTTTTTAAAAGCTGTGATATAAAATCTATTTTTTTACAGTTAGTTGTGAAAAGGGGGCTTTAACTTTTAAGAAAATACAATTTATGAGGTCACATGACCAGGATATCCTGTTTGCCAGTCCTTTTTGCTCATGGACATTGACATGCAAACATCACTGTCTGGGGCTCCCGAAGATAGCCTTTTATTCAGAATTTTGAAAAAAAAATTATCAAATAAAAAAATTAAATCAGTATCTGGGGTAAGTAAACTTGAATTTTTTAACATTAAATTCAGTTTTGATTTTATAAGTTTTTTGTAATATGCTAAAATACATTTTTTGCCATATGGCAACTATATGCAAATATGGAAACGTCCTGGTGCATTCAACCTAATGGAGTCCCATTGACTTACATAGCATGAAACTACTCTGAGACTATGTTTACAACTTTTGCTTATATTTTAAAGGAAAAAACATTAGACCTTCACAAGCTGTTGTGGTGGGGAAAAATAAAAGAGGGCCCCAAAGCTTTGTCCCGCCAGATCCTGTCCGCAGAGACCGCACAGACCACTGGCCCTTGCATGCATCTGAGAAGGGCAGATGCAAAATGCCAGGATGCAAGGGCATTGTAAGAAGCAAGTGCTCCAAGTGTTTGGGTTTCCTCTGCTTCACTGACTTTCACAAGTCATGAAGAGAATTTAATGAAATGAAACAGCAAAAAAATGACTGAATGAAATGAATGAATAGTGTATTTCAGTGAGACAGGTTCCAGGTTCCTGGTTATTATTACCAGACATTTCAGATAACTGTTGAAATTATATAATGTTTTTACTGTATAAATGTTTGTTTAAACATTTCACTAAGTATGAGATGGATTTGTTGAGTCTTGTTTTAAATAAAATTAGTTTTTTTTAATTTATTTTGATTTTATGGTACTTTCCACGATTGCATATTGTTGCCATATGGCAACAATTTACCAACGACCACCCTTTAAACTTTTTTTTAGATTTTTTTTTATATATATCTGTTATTTAGCTCATGTTAAGTAATATAAACATGCAAAACATTTTTTACCATGTCTAAGTAATAATGCATGCAATAGAGGGTTAATCAGTGTTCAGTTGGTATCTCAGCGTAAACAGCGGCTCGCGCGGCTTCCTCGCGCTATTGGTTGAGCGGAACTTCCGTCTGATACCGGAAATGGACGTGGCAAGCTGCTGTTTCACTCATGTCAAACTATCAGCAGTGCAGTCAGTCATCTATTAGATCTCACTGATTACCTCTAGTAGTTGCGTTTCTGACCCTTCACTCCCTTCTGTCTCTTTCTAATGTCCGGATAGCGCTCTCAGAGGCTCAGCGGAGGCGATGGGGGTGTTTTGGCGCTGGTTTTGGGGCTTGATTTGGTTCGGAGTGTCTGCAAATCGTGCAGGATCTCCTGTGTTTTCTGATGAGATCCCCTTCAAAATCAAATGGCCCGGATCAGACTTCACCCTGGTGAGTCCAAACATCTAATAAACTCAGATACTTCGCATGACAGCTGTAAATACAACCTAACATAATCTGCTGTGTTTAATTGTCAGCTTGTTGGCTAAGGTCGCTTCATAACAGCTGGACGTGTCCTGTTTTGTTTTGAACTGTCTTGTAGTGTGTTAAAGGGATAGTTCACCCCAAAATGAATATGTTGCCATCATTTACTCACCTTCATGTTGTTCCAAACCTGTTTGAGTTTCTCTCTTCTGCTGAACACAAAAGAAGGTATTTTTAAAGAATGTTGGTAACCAGACAGTTGACGGCACCCATTGACTTCAATAGTATTTTTTTCTACTATGGAAGTCAGTGGGTGCCATCAACTGTCTGGATGCCAACAGAATTAAAGAAACCCCTACAGATTTGGAGCAAACTTCATTTTGGGGTGAACTATCCCTATTAGTATTCTCTCCAACAGCATTATGTAGTATTAAAGTATATAAACTGCAACAAGTATAACTGTCTGGTTTATTTCTTTGGTACTTTGGGCATGGATTTTGTTATTGAAATATGCAGTAATATCCCTTATTTCCACAGTCAACATCTGGAGGCCTGTACAGAAAAGATAACTATGTTATCATGACAACTGCGGAAAAAGAAAAGTACAAGTGTTTATTGCCATCTTTGTCCAGCAATCAGGAGGTGTGGTTATGCATGGCAATTTTTTTAAATTACTATTATCTGAAGCTATTCTATCATTTAGTTTAGTTTTATTTGATCAATTTCTTTTGAAGGGTGATGTGAAGGAGTATAGCGGACCGAGTCCAGCCATGCTACTGGAGCCGTTATTCAAACAGAGCAGCTGCTCCTACAGAGTGAGTTTCAGGTCTCACTTTCTGTATATCTGAGTCTGACTTTATAAATATGCTTGACTCTCACATATGTCTTGGTCACATTTCCCCCCAAAATTAGAAAAAGAGAATTGAGCTTGTTTTAACAAAAGGAAAAATGTTTGAATAAATCAACAAAATGAGATATTATGTTGCTTTGCTTTTGTTGACCTTTTCCTAGTCATATGATGTACTTTTATTGTTGCTACAATCAACATGTGTGTCTTGCAGATCGAGTCATACTGGACATATGAAGTGTGCCATGGGAAGCATGTACGGCAGTACCATGAGGAGAAGGAGACGGGGCAGGTAAAAGCACTGTTTTTGATGTATTCTGTTAAAGAACATGGCAGATCCTTATAACGTTCCTTATATTATGTTAGAAATGCGTACATTACCACTCAAAAGTTTGTGAAAGATGTCTCTTATAATCACCAAGGCTGCATTTATTTGATCAAAAATACAGTAGAATCAGTAATATTGTGAAATGGTATTTCAATTTAAAATAACTGTTTTCTATTTAAATATATCTTAAAATGTCATTTATTCAGATTCTTCAGAGATTATTTTAAATATGCAAATTTTGTGATTAATAAACATTTCTTATTAGTATGAATGAATGAGGCATTTATATAGTGCTTTCATATGTACTACTGTACACCCAAAGTGCTTTACAATCATATCAGGGAATCTCTCCTCAACCACTGCCAGTGTGCAGCATTCACTTTGATAATGCAACGGCAGTCACAGTACAACGGCACCAGTGCGCTCACCACACACCAGCAATAGGTGGAGAGGAGAGAGAGTGATTGAGCCAATTCAGGGGATGGGGATTATTAGGAGACCATGATTGGCAAGGGACAAAATACATGAAATATGATTGATAGTATCAATCATATTATCTAAAAATGTAAAAAAAAAAAAAAATTGTAACAATGTGAAATTCTTTACTATCCCTTTTGATCAATTTAATGCTTCCTTGCTGAATAAAATTATATCTATATATATTTAAAATTATATATATAGAATTTTCTTTTTTTTTTCAAACCTTACTGACCCCAAAACTTTTGAATGGTAGTTCATTTGTAGTATTTTAAGATATTTCTAAGTAAGATAAACATTTCAGTGGTCTTAATAGTCTCTGGTCCCTCAGAAGATCAACGTTCAGGAATACTATCTGGGGACCATGAATAAAAAAGAGAGTGCAGGTTGGGCAATTTTTAAGCTTAAGATGGTATTTTTTGCTTTACATGTTCTGTCAATTGTTTCATGTATTTTATCTGCTCCTTAGAATCAGAAACCGATAAATCCGAAGACTCTGAAACAGAAGCATCAGACACAGACACAGAGGTTTGTCACTGTTAGATATGCAGCTGGGGAAATGTGTGTGACATGAAAAAAAAAAAAAAAAAATTATATATATATATATATATATATATATATATATATATATACTTTTTTTTTATTTTTTTTTACTCTCTGTGGGTTCCCAGGTGCCAACAAAGAATATAGAGGGTCAGCTCACGCCATACTTTCCTGTAGAGATGGGACATGGGACTGAATGCTCTGTGAGACAGAATGAACCTCGCACTACCACAGTGCTGTACGTCTGCCACCCGGAGGCAAAGCATGAGATCCTCACAATCGCTGAGGTGGTCAGCTGTCAGTATGAAGTGGTGGTGCTCACACCTCTCCTCTGTCCTCACCCCAATTACAGGTACACACACAAACACTTTCAGCTCAATCAAGAATTCCAGTTTTAAAATCAGTTTTTCATAGTTTATCCTAAATAAGTGCATAAATAAATAGTTATTGATTTCTGTTGACTAGTATGTGCTCGTGAATATGTATGTCATCACTTGGACAAACTATCACAAAAAATATGATAACATAAGGCCTGTTCTCACAAAGAATCAAAGGAAAAAGTGAAACTTATCATTTGAAAGATGATGGAGCACAGAAAGTCAAGTATGATTATATTTCCCTTACTTATAATGTAGTTTAGAAAGCAAAATAATATATATATATTTATATACACATATATGCATACATACACGTACATACACACAGTTCACATAGTTTATCCTCCTACAAAATAAGTGCATTAATATTAGTTATTAATTCATTGTGTCAATGAAATATGATAATTGCATAAAACCTGTTCTCACCAAGAAACAAAGGAACTAGTGAAGCAAATCACAGACACAGTCTTTTCATACAGCAAGTGAAATTATAAAGCACTTAGATGCTCTTTCACATGCTTTAAAGCAAGATAAACCCATTTAACACTATTTTCAATCAATTTAATTCAAAATGCGACCGATATGATGATATAGATTTCACTCATTGTAATGTGTTCTGGCTTTATATGTTCATTGTGCTCCGAGACCAACAGTATTTGTTTCGACGAAAAACGTTGTTCGCAGTTTTAGTCCTTTGTGACACTTCTCCTCAGGTTCAAGTCCTCCCCAGTGAACGACATCTTTTGTCAGGCTCTGGGTGGTTCCCCTCTCAGACCTCAGAGTCTGACCCAGCTGGATCGTGAACAGGAAGAGCTGCTCAAACCACCGTTCAGCTCAAGCATCGAACGGGACTTGAGGGGATCCAGGGTGAGTCTGGACCTGCCCTTTATCTTCTGCATTTACACCAACCCACTTAGGGAATATGGGGGTGGTAATGAATAATTGAAAAATACTCTTCAAGTTGGTCTGTATTAAAGGACATTAACAATTATATGAAAAATGTTGTATGAAAAAAAAACGGTTCTTTATGTAAATTATATTGATGTACAAATGCTTAAAAATGTAATACTCTCTTTGTCTCCTTTGCTAAGGAGGACAAACCTCCAGTGAAGGAAGAGGCGTATACCTCTACCCATAAGCCCCTGACAGTGGGCGGCCAAGCCCAGGTCACCGTTGGCACCACTCACATCTCTCGTCTAACTGATGAACAGCTGATCAAGGAGTTTCTGAGCGGCTCGTACTGTCTGCACGGGGTGAGGATGGATAGATTTCTCTTCTGTTTCTGTTGATCTTTTAGTTGGGTTCCCTGCTCAACATATTTTTGTTTCTGTCTAGGGGGTTGGATGGTGGAAGTATGAATTTTGTTATGGAAAGCATGTACACCAGTATCATGAGGTAAGAGTTGTGAAATCATTGAATTATTTCGAAGATATAACAGTTTCCAGTATAGTGTAAATGTTTGGATTATGAGAGATGGTAAATTGCATGTTGTGCTTTTGGTTGAAGGATAAAGAGCAAGGGAAGAACATTGTGGTGGTGGGCAGCTGGAACACTGAGGATCACATGAACTGGGCCAAGAAAAACGTGGCACGATCTTATTATTTAAAAGACGATGGAGTGCAGAAAGTCAAGTATGACCTCACATTCAAGGGAGCATTTATTTGTTTATATATACTGTGTGTATATATATGTTACAGATTTGAATAATTCATGTATGTTGTCTTGCTGATTCCTCATCAGGATCGTTTCTCACTTTTATGGCCATGGAGATGTTTGCGACCTAACAGGGAAACCGAGACAGGTTGTAGTCAAGCTTAAGTGAGTTACCCACACGTCATGATGCCATGTGATTTTTCCTGTTTTGTGAATGCCGCCACTAACACCTCACCTACCCGTTCTGTCTCAGGTGTAAGGAGTCAGACTCTCCTCATGCTGTTACAGTTTACATGCTGGAACCTCAGACCTGTCAGTATATTCTTGGGGTGAGTGGCAAACAGAATGACATTGAGATTTGACTGCAGTTTTGATTTTAATAATTATGCTGCCCTAGATGTTTACAGTGATGAGCACTTTGTGTTTTGATATTAATGCTAAATGTTACAGAAAGAGATTGTTTCATTTGAATAACCCTTATCCTGATTATCATTCTGCCACAGGTTGAGTCTCCTGTAATATGCAAGATCTTGGACACTGCAGATGAAAATGGTTTTCTTTCAATCCCTAGCTAGCCTGCATGATTGGTACCGAGATGGAGGAATGAACAGTTGCTTAAAGAATGAACAATACAGAAGAAGATGCTCAGAGGGAGAGATAAAGTCTGGTTCAATAGATCATGATAACATGGACATGCTGAACCTCAGACCTCAACCTTTTGAGAAAGTCCCTCACTGACTGCACTTTCTCTTGTGAAGACTTAAGGAGATTTGGGGAAACTTTTAAACCTGGAGATGCAGCTAGGACTGAATTCTCAACGTTTTATCGACAAATCTCAAACCTGTTGACCTTTTTTTTTCATGCTTTGTAACATTTAGATGGCTGGCAGTTCTTTAAAATCTAATCAAATGATTCATTTGTTCTGTTAATCAATTAATTTACAAGATGGTCAGCTGTTTTAAGTATACATTATTTATTTTGTCCAACTTCCCATTAACACTGTGCAGCTGGAGATGGTTATTATAAAGTTTTTAAAAGTGACTGAAGAAGTCATTGGTCAATGCAAACTGCAATGGAAATACACTGTCTTATATGCAAAGGAAATTGAATGTAATTAAACTTTTTTTTTTTTTGGAAATCAAGGGTCATTGAGTTATGTACAGTATTTTTGATTACCCTCACTTAAATGTAATCACTCATGTTTTTCTAAGATTTCCTCTGGTAAGTTTCCTCTGGTAAGTAATAGTGTGCATTGTATTTGGTGAAGGGCTCCTCTTAAACAAATGTATATCAAGACAGATTATTTCATTGCATTGACTGCAATGCTGGTTGTTACTCAGCATGCACATGTTCAGTTGAATAAAATATGATTTCAAGTCATTTCAGAAAAGATTCATACTCCCATATAACATATATTAATGTATACACTTAGTATTTATCTCAAGGTACATTTACTTGAGAAGCATAATGACTTATTTATACTTAAAAAGAAGAAAAACCTGCCAATGAGGCAATAAAAATTAACCTTATTCAAAGGAAAAACAAGATGGCAGATATTTATTTTTTATTTTTTTTATATATCAAAAACGATTATGTTGTCATTTTGCTTCTCAAGAAAATGTATTTTGAAATAAGAATGTTTAGACCCATTTTTGTACAGGACCATTTTTTCAGTATTTTGCAGTGTAAATTAAATACATTCCTTCTTTTTCAATTTATGTTACAATGAAAATTATTTTCCTGGGTAGAATCATTAGGGCATTATTCATAATACAACAAAGAAAAAAAATATTTCTTATGGAGAAATAAACATGCCTCAGCTAAGTATTGGGAACTGGCCAGAAGGTCCATTTACCTACACTAGGTGGCGCTACTGTCTCTTTCTGTGGATAGGCTTTGTTCACAGAGAACTGTTCTTACATAACGTTCATCCTTTGCTTAGACGTGAATACCTAAAAAAAAAGATATGACTGACAAAGCAAACTACAGCATACATTAAATATCTGCTTTCAAAACATAAAGAGGGTGTCAAGATACACTTGCAAAACATTTAATAAGTTCATATATAAAATGTAGGATGTTTCACAAATACATTATCTGAGCGAAGACTATTACATGAAAATGCCATGTCAATGTAAAAATAGAACATCCTTTAGTCCAGAAAACAATAATAACAAATTTGGGGAAAGCGACAACTAGTTGTAAAAGTCCCATTTTCTTTTTATTGGATACTAGATGCACATTGTCTCTTGAGCAAAACACCACTAGCAAACCACAAGCAAACACTATAAATGCTCCCCTTTGGATGCTGAGCAAGCAGTATGACGTTCCACAGCTCACACCGATGGGATGGGGATCTGATGAGCCGACGTGCTGTCAAAGTCCTGCAGCGCCTCCTGGTGGGTGTGGTAGTGCATAGCCACGTAGCTTTTGGCAAAGGCTGTGGTTTGAGAGTTGACCGGCTGCAGGCTGTTGGGGGAGCTTGGTGCTGCTGACGGACTGCTGTTATAGATACTGTAATAGGGCTCTATGCGAGTGTTGATGGGCGTAGATGTGCTCGGGGGTCGGGGCTTGCGTCCAGCGGTGGCACAGGGGCTAGGCATGCTGTCCCGGGAGTGACTGGGTCCACAAGCCTGGTCAACCAGTTTCCTCAGGGGCTTCGGCGAGAGCATGTACGCCGAGTTGGTCTCGTGGTGCGAGGACTTGTTGCGGTTGACTTCCAGACTTCCCTTGCCCATAGCGTGCAGGCGTGTCTTGTGCTTGCAGCACAGGAAGCCCAAGGTCACCCACTGGAGGCAGCAGAGCACACGGCGACGCAGACCAGCACTGTTGCGCGAGTACACGAACGGGTTGATTCCAGACTTCAGGAAAATGAGGGCGAATCCGCAGAGCTCGAACTGGTAGTGGACGAAGCTGCTCTCCGGCGACACCATATCTTGCGCCAAGGAGATACCTAGTGGTAGACAGCACAACAGCACGGAGATGACGATCACCACGCATGTCACCACAGCCTTCGAATCCTTGGCCGTAGCCAAGTTGACGGTGGAGACCAGCTGGCAGCAGGTTGCTCCAGTGGCGGCCCCGGGCACGAGGGGCTGGTTGGTCCTCCTGGTGAAGGGGTGCGTCTGGACATGCTGGAGCTTGTTGTACGTCTGGTTGCGGTACAGCGAGGGCACTTGCACTGTGCACTGCATACCCTCAAAACCAGCTGCGATGAGCGGTGGATGAGAAGCAGGTGGACGCGTCGCATCAACCGTGATGATGGGACACTTCCGTACCTGTGCATTCTTCCTCAAAGCCTGAGCGATCATAAGGTAGGAAATCGACACCACTCCAACACAAAAAGCAAAGTCTGCAATGTATACATACAATACTAACTTGGCCTTGTTGCCAGTAAGACCAAAGTGAGGCAGGCAAGGCCCGGAGCTCCTGGGATACGCTCGCAAGGTGACCAACGCCGCCAGTGTGAAACTGGTGGTCCATAAGAGCGCCGTGAGGGCCAAAGTACAGGGGAACGAGGCCGTACGGTTGGGCTGCTGACCCAGGACCATGCGAAGCCGATGCAGGGCGATCACAGCCACCGTCTCTAGGGACATAATGATGAAGCCCGAGCTGGTGAGGTGGAAGGCAAAGCAGAAGCCTTTGGACACTCCGCCGTTAGCATCTCCAGCATCCAGAAAGAGCACCAGTGCAAACATGGGCGCAGTGACGCAGCAAATGAACAGGTCGCAGAAGGACAGGTTGAGGATCATGAAGTCAAAGTTGGTGCGGAACTTGCGGAACGCCGGGTCGAAGAAGGACAAGAAGACTACCAAGTTGCCATAAGAACCGAGACAAAATATGAGGACCAACAAGAAGGAGCAGGAGGCGAGGGTAGCCGTGTGGATCAAGGCCCAGCCGCTCGCAGAAGCAGACTGGCTCTGGGAGCTGTTGAAGCCCCGAGGTTTCACAAACTCAGCCAGGTCTAAAGGCCAGGCTGTGCTGTTCATGGTACACATGGGGATGCAAAGTGGTCACAGCCTCAGAGTGTTGCCCATCTTGCCTTTAGGTCACACAAGAGCGAGCTAATACTCCCATTGTGCAGTTAGTTCATGACAGACCCTTTGGATTGCTGCAAGGACACAAGGGATGAGGAAATATTGATTAGCAGTAGACAATATGAAGCATTGAGTAAGATAAGATAGGCCTAATTGTAACTCAGTAAATGAACAAAAATGTCAATGGCCAAGTGGCTTTTTATCCATTCGAGGAATTCGTTTTAATCTATGTGATATCTTTATCATCACTTGATGCACACATTATTTGGATTTTCTGACGATGACTATTGTACCCGATATCATCGCGCGCTCCCGTCATACAAATCTATCGATTAAGATGAATAACGTTACATGCTTGCAACAATCTACATAGTATCTGAAAGCTTTTATTATCCCGTTAAGAGTATTACCGCAGGTGAATGTGCAGCGCCTATAAAATCGTGTCAAAAATGCATCAAGCCCCCATCTTTCAAAGAACATACACACAAATAAATAAATAATCGTCATGCGCCATTAAAACAAACGTTCTATATATCTATAATACCAAATACACCGTTCATACACAAGGTCGCACATAATAATCATGCGGCTTTCTTGCTCCACTTGCCGAAAAATTATGAATTCCTTACCATGGATTCCCTATGTGTGCCATTTTTACGACGCCGCGTTTTCCACATTTGTATGAATCTCCAAAGTACATGAACGATAAAAGCATCCTAGGCGGAGAAAGAGTATCACAGCATAAATTGAGAATAAAAAAAAAGTGAATTTAATGCGCAGAAGGAGAGTGGGCGCGCCTCACTGGAAACATATTGAAGCCCTTGAATGGACAGCAAGCGCGTGCCCGCGAGAACAGGATGCTCACTCAGGAAGCACAAAGAGCCTAATTTTGTTTGCGATTAAATGATCTATTTAATGTTTATATAATATTTGAATGATATTTTATCATAAACATGACTCCATTATATTAAGTTTTTATTTATACACACGTCTGTCTGATTCTTATTGTTGATTAAATTGGATTATAATGATGTTCTCAGCATTAACACGGGAAAAGCACAAAAAAGATTGTATCTGCATACTTTGTCACACTTTCTTACAAACATCTCCTGTCTTTATTCAAATATTTGTAAAAGATATCAAGAAAACAACATTAACAACAACAGGTAACCAATTAATCAAGCATTGGCATAGCATTACTGTCTTCTAGTTTACCAACCAAAGTTGAACTCTATATTGGCTTTGGACATGATTTTGACAGCATAATTATACCTATGACACAAGCTTATCAACATAACATTGTATTAAATATAGTCTGCAATTGTTGCTATACTGACAGGTTCATCAGTAGAGCAATGAACAGCTGTAAACAAACACTTGGTAATTTGCATGTGTTGTATTTCTCAACACTGTCCCAGGATTTGCAGACAGTACCTTTAAAAAGCTTCTGATTTCAGGATATGAAAACACCCGGCTTAATGCAAAAAATGACAAACTGCAAACACTAAATGCAAAGGTTGAGCCAACTGACAAATCAGAGTCAAAGTCTCAATCGAATAAATTAATAAATAAACATTTGTTGACTGCAAAAATATGAATAGATAAAACGATGCATGAATTTTAAAATCTCATGGTTTAAACAGACCTAGTATTTTGTAACAGCATCCATTGTGATGATATTCTTACTCCATTTATGTAGGCTTACATAACTGTTCAAAATGCATTATGTCTTTATGAGGCCGGGGGGAAATGTAGTGCTACTTCAAAATATGGTACTATTTTATACACATATGTAATATTTACCAACATTACATGTGTACACATTTCAAATGGACTACTGCAAAAATGTTAAAATGCTAGTATTACAATAAAAACGCAATGCAAAGCAGTGCAGAAAACTGCTTTAACAATCCATACTGCACTCACACAAGCGAAAAATTTAAACTGTACAAGAACATTATAGATGCAGGTCAGCGATACCTGCAATAGGTTCTCCTTAAATATTAAGTGTATTCAAAAACATAAAAAATAAATAGTTTAGTAAAATATTCTAATTGTCTTATACTAGATGATTGCAACTATTGCTACATAAATTGTGTCTTTAAAAACAATCCCAGACATTAAGGGCAAACAAAAATGTAGGTTTCAAGCAGCTTTTTTCTTGTAGCCTTTCCCTCAAGACAAGTGTAAGAAACACTTCCCCTTCCCCAGAGAGTGCCATCATTCTGAAAAACAGAGTAGAAAGTATCATAAGAAGGGTGTGAAGGTGAAATATATCTGAACATGCATGCATGTATGTATGTGAATGAAGTATGTTCCAAAAGAGAGTTAGATTGCTTGCGTAGTCAGTATTTTATGGAGTCAAATTCATTCTAGAGTTTAATATTGAAAAAAATCTATAAAAAGTTGTTTAACCTAAATAATAAACAACTGTTTAACCCAATATTTGTGTGAGCTCCAGTAGGTATAGTGTACAATCTTATTGAATGAGTATTAATGATAGCTATGTGTATAATGCAAAGAGTTGCCTACAGTATGTAGATTGTTCCAAATCATTTATGAGGTTTCAGTTAGGATGCCGACTTGAAAGGCACTGTATGCGGCAAAGAAGCTCACTAGGTTTTGGAAGAGAGCCTGTGTGAGTGTGTATATCACAGACCTAAGCGTAGTAACAGGGGGAGACTAGCAGATCTGTGAGCACCAGCAGCTGGTCATCTGTGAACTTCTGCTTGTGTTCCTGCCAGTTATCATGATGAGTGCGACGGAAATCCGACAGTGTTTTCTTCACAGTCATCTAGAGAGATAGCAATAAATCTGTTAAAGATCTTGTAAGTAGTCTCGCAGTTTCATACATTTCCTTGAGTGCATCAAAATGCAGTTGCTTGATTCATGTTCAACTTCCAGAAATGCTTAAACATTTCATCTTTGCTCAGTCAACGCCTGATCATCCAACCTTCCCTTTCTCAGCATCTAACACACAAGTAAAAGAGATCGGGAGCTGTACCTCTATAGGCTGTGTGTCAGTGAGGTGGGCACTCAGGTCCATGAGGATCTGGGGCATCCAGGTGGGCACATCATACGGGCTGGACAGGATGCAGGCACTCAGACCTAATACACCCGCATGTCGCCGCACCAGGTCTAAACACAGAAAAAAAAAATAAAGAATCATTTATCATAAGGTACTGTATATAAATATATCTAGGGTGAATTTAGGAACATTTAATTCACCCCAAATATAAAATCAGTATTCAGTATTCAGAGCATATAGTCTTTTTTCCATATGTAATTTCTAGATCACTAATTGAATCTAAGATTTTTTCTATCTCTCTATCTACATAATAAAATACTGTATTTATTATACGGTATTAAACTTCTGCTCAGTATTAATTGCCGATATTAAAAATGTAAACTATACAATCTATGCAACAAAAAAACAGTAAAACACTAAAAACTAGAATTGTCTGATATTGCTACAAGTAAATGTAGGCATCAAATCAATGTAGAGTATAAAAAAGGATATTCATTTTAAGATTTGCTAATGGTGTTAAAATATTAACTTTGATCTACGGCAGAAATGGTAATTTAAATGTAAAAATAGGAGAAATGAGCATGCACAATTGAATATCTAAAGTGGACTATATATACACTGCATACGGAATGATACTGATAAATTGAAAATCTCTAAAATCGTCAGGTAACCGATATTACACCAGTATATTGTGCATCCTTAAGCCCAATTTATACTTCTGTGGCGAACTTACGCCGTAGATACGTCGTAGGCTGTGTGTAGCGCGCGTACCCTTCGGCGTACCCTGACGTGCACCTCTCCAAAAATGTAACAACGCGTCAACTCTACGCGGACGCAAGCGCTGTGATTGGTCTGCTAGGACCGCTCCCTCTGCGCGCGTGAACGCGGACAACGACGCAGAAGTATAGACCCCTTTTGCGCCGACGTCACAGTTACGTCACGGCGCTAGCTGGAGGCAAAACAAACGGAAAACTGGAGGCGGCCAATACAAACCAGCACAGATTCGGCGACATAATAAAGAGCTTAAATTATTCTTTTTATTTTTAAATGTCATCTTGTTGTGTTCTTGGGTGCAAGAATCAATGAAAATGAGTATGCTGTATCTGGAATTTTTATTTCTAGAAAATATTCATATCATTAAAATTGCACCGTAGTGTCACTCTTTACATTGTCGTCTTGGCGCTGGCTAGGCAGAACTGCGGATTGAACCACACAAGTCTTTACATGACCATTCAGCACATAGTTATATTAAAGCATCTAAATATATTTCTATGTCCTCAGTTTCTCTTTACCCTCGGTTTCTCTATCGGGTCGGTGTAGAAGTCAGGCCACTCAACCGGAGGGAGCGTTAACGTTAATCCTGTCAGTTCGTCCATTGACTGAGCGTGTATGGTCATCTGGTTCCGTCCGTTAAAATTAACTTTTGCAAATAACAATCGGCGTCCTGGACAGTGAGTGACCTTGCACATTAAGACAAAATCGGATTTTCTCCAGTCATTGTTAAAAAACAAGCTAACAAAACTGGCAAACTAGCGTTAGTGAAGCGGCCAGAGGGATCTTTCTGCCTCCAGCTAAGCTCCGCCCACACAAATACGTCACCGTGTTTACCAACTGTAAAAGGGTCTATAAATGAAAACCAACGCGTTACCTACAGTGTAGAGGCTACGGCGTGAGTTCGACGCAGAAGTATAAAACAGGCTTTAGTTTAGACTTTATGCACCAGAGAAACAAACGCGCAGCCATCTTTAGAATATTGTCTTTGAACTTCCGTTTTTGCGGTCGCTCTCACTGATCTATATAGAATGTCATTATATAGATCAGTGGTCGCTCTGTATATTTCTATGGCATTGCGGTCAAGGAGTAATTAGCTGGTGAAGAGGATTTACTTATTGGAAAGTTAACGAAAGTTATCATGAGGATTGTAATGTTTAAAGCAGATGACTTAACAAATGCCAGTAGAACGGGAAGATTTTAAACGAGCCGTTCATTCATAATATGCAAGATCGCTGTGAAAATACAGACCGGAAGACAAAAGACAACGAGCTCAGCGCTGAAGGGGACGGGGCTACATAAGGTCTTATAGACATAACAGTTCAAAAGTTTGGGGTCAGGAAGTTTTATAAATAAATAGTTTTATTCAGCAAGGATACATTACACTGATGAATAGAAAGCAATTAGCAAAATAACAGCAATTATTTAAAATGGAAATCTTTTGTAAAATTATAAATGTCTTTACGGTCAATTTTAATCAAAGTAAATAAATTATCACCATTTCCACAAAAATATTAAGCAGCACAACTGTTTTCAACATTAATAATAATAATAATAATATTAATAATTATTATTATTTCTTGAGCAGCAAATCAGCATATTAGAATGATTTCTGAAGGATCATGTGACACTAAAGACTGGAGTAATGATGCTGGAAATTCAGCTTTGATCACAGGAATAAATTACATTTAAAAAAATATTCAAATAGAAAATATTTGTTTTAATTTGCAATAATATTATTGAATAATAATATTTCACAGTATTACTGTATTTGTGATTAAATAAATGCAGCCTAGTTGAGCATAAGAGACTTCTTTCAAAAACCCCAAAAGTTTGAACGCTAGTGTACTTGTGTGCTCATTACCAGCAGAAGGGATTGTGTCCACCACGGAGCCCAGCTCTCTCCTCCTACGCTTGGGCAGACGGGTCTTGCTCAGGGACTCAAAATGGGCCTGCATAGGTTCATCAATGCTGAGAAAATTACACTGCAGTAATCCACTCAGAGTGGTGGCCGCCATCTCCCTCACCTAAAAACATGAAGAGAGAGCAAAAATTATTACAGAAGACTGTTACCTTTGCGGCCAAAGGTTCAGACAGTTTTTTCCTTTCAGTTATCTAAAGCGTGGGAGGTGCAGAGCAGGGACAGATGGGGTCTTTTTGTGTCAGAAGAACCTTTCTTTAAATAAAGAAAATACACAGGCCTGAAGAACAGAAGCGGTGGAACTTAAATGTAACGAGGCAAATCGGTGCAAACGGCATCACAGAACAAAACACAATGTTCCAGTCAGGGTGAAATGGGTGAATAAGCAAATTTAGAGCTTATTGCCAGGGATGTGCTAAACAGCTAGTCAACCAACCGGTCTCAAGGAAGCAATAATTAGGCTAAAAACTCCCTACACAGACACCCATAAAAAGCTGACTCAGCAATAACATTCTGTGTGTGTGTGACAAGCATTTGCTCTGACAAAGAATCGACAGCTATTGTTTTGAAGTCCCAAAATCTTGTGATCTTGACCCTATGCTCTGATCCTTAACCTTGAGATCCAGTCACTGTGACGTTCTGATTGGCTAGCACTAATCGACTGACTAGCTGTATTACAGCAGCAGACAGAGGGTCATATGCAACATGGTATCCAAAGTCATGTTTATTAAAGGGTGTAGTTTCCTTCCACTCATAACCCTAATCTTTTCGCCCACTTCTCTCCGTTTGCCGTACACTCCTCTCTGGAAATTTTAACATATATCACCATGGAAACAGAATACTGCTGCAGCTGGGAGTTGCTATGGTAACAGTAAGACGGATAGAGAGAGCATGAGAGAGAGAATAAAGGAAAACAAGAGTGCGCTACATCACTGCAAAGAAAGCATGGTGAAAGAGACACTTTCACCACAGCGGATTCCGACACATTTAACCTCTATGATTATACTCAATCACATTCATGAACAGAAGGATTAACAGAACAGAAAGACTTCAAATAAAGATATACTAAAGATATCTAATCTTATACAGTGATCAGGATTAATTCACTGGAGTCGAGTGAAAAATGTCTAAGGTGTGAACATCTAAGGGTGAAATCAGTATGAAAAGACAGAGCTCTGAAGACACTTGTTAGTTGTGGCATGTGAAGACACTTGTTAGTTGTGGCATGTGTATTTATGTTATGTATTATGAGGACCAAATATTTGTAAAATGTCCTCAAAAATGCACACTACTGTTCATAGATTTGGGGTCGGTAAAATGTTCTTGAAAGAAGTTTCTTATGCTCAACAAAGACTGGATTTATTTGATAAAAAAAATAGTTATACTGTGAAAAGTAAATCTTTTACAATAAAAATGTTTTCTATTTGAATATATTCTAAAATGTAATTTATTCCTGTGATCAAAGCTGAATTTTAGCATTTCAGCATCATTAGTCGGTGCGCAAGAAACATTTCTGAATATTATCAGAATTTCTTTTTAATATTAAATGTTGTGCTTCTTAGTATTTTGTGGAAAACGTGATATCTTTTAAACTCTATTCATCAAAATGTAAGCATTCATTTCAAATAGAATTTTTTGTAAAATAAAAAATCTATAATTTTAGATCAAATTAATGTACTCAAACAAATCTAACCAACTCCGAACGGTTAATTGTATCATAAGACTTTTAAGGACATTTTAAAAAGGTCAACACTAGTAAAACAGTAAATAAAAAAAATAAAAAATTCAATTATAATAATAAACAAATTAATATATGTATACTTGTTAAATAAACATTTGCAGTGCATGTCATGATATTTGTGTTAGAGCTGCACAATTCTGGATAAATTGAGAATCACGATTTTTTTTTGTTTAAAATAGAGATCACAATTCTGAATAGACTGCTAAACAAAATAACATGTATTTTACTAGAGGTTCTGACAAAATGCTAATTGCTGCAGTCTATTTAATTTTTTTTTTAAATTAATTTAAATTAATTATTAAAAAAAAAATCAGTTTAAATGAATGATTCAATGACTCACTCATTTACCGGATGAATCAGACTTTTTGAACGAATCTCTTGAATGAATAATTCAATGACAAATTTAACAGTCACTTGTCGCCATCTACTGGTGAAACGATGCAATTAATACAATATTTATTTAAAGCTACACTGTAATTTTTTAAGTTGATTCTTTGCAAAAAACACTTTGTTCTTTCAAAATGATATGTACTCATTAATGTGTAATTACTTATACCAACTAATCAAGTATTCTCGTAAGCGTAGAATCTGCCATTCAGAATACATACGAGTGAGTCACTCGAATGGCGGCAGCCATGTTGCGCCTCCATCTTGAAAATACATTAGCCAAAGAGGGACATACCTGGAAATCAAAGCTTCGCCTTTCCAGTTTTACACTCAGTGGCACCGTGACGAATGCAAGGGGGAGATTATTACTCGCGACTGCCGGCAGATTTGAAATAATACGGCCACCGTAGGAGTTAAAACGCCCTCGGAATGGGAAGGGCTAGAAAGTAATATTCAGTTGGTAGTCATAAACAATTTCACCGCTAGATGGGAGAAAATCCTATACAGTGTAGTTTTAAAGCGTCAAGTTACTTTCAAAAGCTGATTTACTCTATTTGGATCGCTTCCATAGACATCAATGTTTATATCCGAACTATAAGCTTTTATCCTAGTACTTCTGTGATAATCTGAATTATTGTAACAGCTTCACAACCACACAGTATCATTATTTCTATTTCATTCCTCTACATGACAACATCTCTGTCTGGGTCAGCGGCAACGAGAACACAGATTTGAATGTTCACTGTGATCGTACTAGTCAAAAGGTCTAATAGAAACAGCCGAATCGTTGGCTTTTAGGAAGAATATTGCATGGGTATTTGAATCGAGATCATGATCTTTTAATGATTAATCACACAGCTGATTAATACACTATATAAGATAAAAAAAATAATAAAAAAAGCTTAATCTCTCTTTATGCTAATTACAATGACACTTAATTTATCAACAGCCAGATCTTGACATGAAAGCCTGCCAAGTTTGCTGAATGAGAAATTGTTGTGCATTTCTTCACTTGCGAAGTGCTTTTATTCTAATTCTCGGCTGATTAGCTGTCATAGATGACGTCCTGTTGAATAAGTTCACCCAGTGATTTATAAGATTGTAGTTATAAGAATAGGCGTGGGAAATTATTGACTATATCCCACCAGAAACAAGGAGCCAGAGATGCACCTAGACCTCAGAAATAGTGAAACAAACTGTAATGTATGTGCGTATATCAGTCTGCAGATTTATTCACACACCTCTAGTTGTTCATCCTGTAGCAGGTGTAGTACCAGAGCTCTCACGTCACCGACAGCCTGGGCATCACTGAGGAAAGTGAAAAGATTGTAGAAGACCATAACCTGCAGGTAGGTGAGAACGGTGTAGCGTGCGTGCCACGAGCTGCTCCTTGAGATCTGTAACAAACAGTGCCAACTGCTGGTCAAATCACACATTAAACCCTCACATTCACACATGACTCATACTGTATGTGCTGAGTGTGTGTGCCTTATGGGCACTGACAGTCACCTCTTCAAGTGCACTGAGGACTTGTGGGATCTGTTCTGAGTACAGCAGCCCCTGGGACATGAGAGACAGACATGTCTTAGCGTCTCTCTTCATCTCATCATAGCTGTCGTCATTCTCCACAGGAGCAATCTAGAGAGAGAGTGAGAGACAGGCTTAAAAACACAAGACTTGCAGACAGTGAACTAAACTAGTCAAAACTGGGACTCACTTTGAAGAGGAGAGGGAGGAGACGCAGCTGTTCCGGGACAGCAGAAGAGAAGGAGTGTCCAGTGCTGGTAATCAACCACTTCAACACTAAAACGAACAGAAAACACTGTTACCCCAAATAGCCCTGGACCACAAGCACTTCTGCACACTTGTTCAAACACAAACAGAAAGGTATACAAAATAAATACACACCAGTTTTGAGTAATCTGATGGCCTGTGTCCTCTCATCTTGATCTGACTCCGTGTTTCCCTCCACTATGTGGTTTTGGATCTCCTCCTCGCCCTCGGTTAAAGGCTTGAGTCTGGCCAGCACACGCTCCGTGAACTCTCCGATGCGTGGGGACGTGGTGGGCTGAGTGTGTGGCAGGTTCACATCGATCATGAAGATGTAGGTGAGCACACTGAGAGATAGGAGAAGAAGAGAGAGAGACAATGAGTGGATCTAAATGTGTTGCTATAATACGGAGGGTTTTAATAAAAAATTTGCTCTGAAAAGTCTAAACATATGTTCAAGCACATACCTGCCGATGCGTTCGCGAACGTTCTTGTAGACCTGAGTGAGCTTGGGCTCGAGGTACTGCAGTAACCTGTGAAGCAGCTCTGGGACTCTCCACTGCTGCTGAGCAAGACCTCCCTGCAGCACATACAGACGGCTGAAACACAGAGACACGGACAAACTTAGACATGTAGCAATGAAATATAAAGAAGTCACAGTGATCATTTCCCCTCTTTAAACCATAACATTCAGCTTTCAGGAGATGAAGTGTTGCAGTGATGTCATACCAGGCGTCCATAAGCGAGCCTCCTTTTCCTGTGACCGGTGCTTCCATCAGCAACTCGAACAGCCAGTGGAGCTTTCGTGGGTCTCGGCTCTCCTGTACAACACACACATATGTACACAAGGAATAATTCAGCTGGGAAAATATGAAAGCATATACTACTGTTTAAAAGTTTTGGGAAGGTAAGACTTATTCATGTTTTTGCAAGAAGTCTTATACTCACCAATGCTGCATTTATTTACAAAATATTATTTAGATTTAAAATAACGATTTTTTAGTTTAATATATTTTAAAATGTAATTTATTCCTGTGATGGCAAAGATAAAATATCAGCATCGTTATTCCAGTCTTCAGTGTCACATGCTCCTTCAGAAATAATTCTAATATGATGATTTGATGCTCAAGAAACATTTATTGGTATTATTAATGTTGGGGAAAAAAGTTGTGCTGTTTAAAATTGTGGAAAAATTTTTTTAGGATTCTTTGATGAATAGAAGTTTTTCTTTCTTTTTCTGCTAAGTATTTTTTTTTCAAGAATCTTATATAAATAAAAAGTTCAAAAGAGCAGCATTTATTTGAATAGAAATCTTTTGTAACATTATAGATGTATGTAGAGTCATTTTCAATTTAATGCATCCATGTTGAAAAATTTTTATTCTTTAAAAATAAAAATAAAACTTACTGATGCTGAATTTTTGAATAGTACAGTAAATCCACAGATTGCCTGGTCATTAGCCTCATTTATTGTAGAATATGAGATAAAATTTAATCTACAATCAGTGTTGGGTGTAATGCTTTATCAAGTAATTAATTACTGTAATTTAATTACGTAATTAAGTACTCAATGTTTCTGTAATTTTATTACATTTACTTCTTATGTAACTGCATTAAATACGGTACATACTATAGAACAACTATATATAAAACAATAGTGGATTTAACATCAAAATTTAACATGTAATGTTTAAAATGTATTTTTTTTATGTAATTTTTTCACTTCAAATACTTTGGACAGTTAAAAAATAATTTATGCAATTTTATATTATTTATTTCAGTTTCATGTCTATCATTGTTCAACTGGTCGAGGTTGATATGGAATTTATAATGCAATACGTTTTACAGAGAGCAATTAGTACAGTAATCTACACTGTTGAAGATGTAATTAGTAGCTAGTAATTCATTACTTTTTTAGAGTAACTTACCCAAAACTGTCCACAATTTGAAATAGTTTAGCAAATATTTTTCCCAAAACCAAGTGATGTGAAGCATACCAATAATCATACATCCCAATAAAAGACAAGTACATGGTCAAAAATATCCTTACGCAGGCAGTGGCAATGCAGGTGCCCCAGTCCGCATACGTCTCTATGGTGATATTGGAGAGAGCTTTACGGAGGAGTGGACATAGCAGAGCCCACAGTTTTTCCACCTGAAACACACATATACAGACTCAGGCAAAGGGTGTTTAAACCATCATTCTGGTCCAAAGAGCCAGAGTCCAAAAAGTTGAGACCCAAGTGTTCAGGTGTGTAACAATGCTGATGTTGAGGACTCGTTGAAATGCACATGTGTGCAAATACCTTGCTGTAGCTCCAGTGTTTGGAGCCCCTGATGAGTCCAGAGATGATCTCCGCCACACAGCGCTGGGTGCTTTCATGAGTATCCGCAACCAGACGCTCCATATGAGGCTTCAGCAAGGGCAGGAAGGCATCATCAAAGTTCCGGAAAAGGCCCTTTTACAACACAAGACATTTTTATGAAGCAAGCGATCAATCATTTTTAATTTGGAGAATACTGTTTGTTTGGATGCCACTCAGATATAGACCCAAATTGGTTTGAACAAGCCTGAAAACCTGGCTCATAAACTTCTACAGTCTACATTTCACTGGGTTTGAAAAACAGACTGTAGACGTGCGTCTAAATACTCTCACCTTAAAGAGGCAAAATCGCCGTGGGCTGAATTTATCATTCCCCTTCCTGTCCTCCAGAGACAAATAGTGGATGAACTGATCGATGAACAGCCGGTCTGAGAAATGATCATATATGATCCGTTCACTCTACAACACAGAAAACAGGCATAAACGAACCTAAACAAAAAAGACAGACTGAAATATAAAACCTCTGAAATTATGAGGTGGTACAAGCATATTTTGAGTTTTGAGGAACAAAACTTGGTTTGGTTTAGATGTTACTAGAATTGAAATTGAGTATACCTCATTCATCTCTTCTCTTGTTTTGCCCTGTTTGGGCTGTTCCTCAGGAGGGGCATAGAGCATCAGGTTCCTAAAAAAAGAAATAAAATAATAACATATTTAGCAGTTGTTTTGTCTAGCTTTTGAAGATCAGCACAAAATGTGTTTTATATTATATACTACCATTCAAAAGTTTGGGGTCAGTAAGATTTTTATTTTAAAGAAATTTTTAACTTTTATTCAGTTTTGGATGAAAAGGATAAATTAAAGGATGAAAAGGAAAAATTAGTCATTTATCATGTTACAAAAGATATGAATTTCAAATAAATGATGTTCTTTAAACTTTCAATTCAGTCCTGAAAAAAAAAGGATTATGTGACTGAAGACTTTAAATTGTAATTATATTTTAGAATATTACGGTTTTACTGTATTTTTTTTATCAAATAAATGCAGCCTTGGTGAGCAGGAGAGACTTCTTTCAATAACATTTAAAAAATAATAATATTAAAAATCTTATAATGAAAGGGGAGATCCTTTGGCTTCAGAATGGTTTCAGGCCTTATTCAGAACTTTGCAGAGGGAAAATTCATTAGTAAACAACTTTTAATTTTCTTCACACAAAGCTATTATGTTTGGCTTTGGGAGATGTGAAATATGGTGAATGAGTCATATGGACCACTTTTACTGTGTTTTTTGGAGCTTGACAGCCTCTATGAACTGTTGATATATGGAAAAGAGCTTTGTAATGAGTCAAAACCTCCTCTTTTGTGTTCCACAGAAAAAAATGTATAATAACAGCAAACAGTTATTTTCCATGTGTGGGTAAACTCTTCCTTTAAGCACTGTGTGTGTACCGTGGCCATGTGGAATAACCCCAGTGGGTTTTCTCAATGAAGCAACATTCATCCCAGTCCTGTTGGGAGCGCGGCAACCTGCTGCTGTCATACTGCATCCACTGGTTATCAGGCCTGTCTCCCACCAGCAGAGAGCCTAGAGCTTTACCATCACCTAAATGAAGAACAGGAAATCACAAATCTCAGATATACTTTGATATGTGTCCATCTAGTAAGACTACAGATGGTATTCAACCAGAATGAGTTTTTCTGCCGCCAGGGGTAACGCAGCGGTTGCGGCAGGAAATGCATTTCTGCTCTTGACCGTAAGTGGCGCTATAACCAATAGCTGGAACATTAAGCACTTATATGATAAGTAATTAGGCAAGATTAAACATTATAATACAATATTATATTTCTGTTATTATTATTACCTGTAATTTATTTAAATTACTTTATCTTCATTTACAAGGAAAAACATAACAATTACTGAGCAATGTTACAAACGGTCTCTTTGCGCCATCTGGTGGTGATTTCACGAATGAGTGTCACATGTGACTGGGTTGTATTTAAAGGGTTAGTTCACCCAAAAATGAAAATTCTGTCAATAATTACTCACCCTCATGTTGTTCCAACCCCGTAAGACTTTCGTTCATCTTCGGAACACAAATTAAGATATTTTTGATTGAATCTGAGAGCTGGATCATTCCTTCATAGGCTTCTAAGACATTATAACTTGCTGCAAATGCATTAAAGGAACACTCCGACTTTTTGGGACTTTAGCTTATTCACAGTATCCCCCAGAGTTAGATAAGTCCATACATACCTTTTTCATTTCTGTGCGTTCTGTAAGTGTTATTTGACGCACCCGCTGCTAGCCTAGCTTAGCACAAAGACTGGATGTAAATGGATAAGGTAGCATACTAATCCCAATAAGTGACAAAATAATGCAAACATTTTCCTATTTACATGTTGTGATCTGTATAGTCACAGCGTGTACAAATAACAAGGCTATATGAGACAGAGACCATTTTTAATCGTATAAATACTGGGAACTATATTCTCACTAGGCGTAGGGGCACAGCTACTTGGGCGGAGTACTGTGAATAAGTCCCAAAAAGTCGGAGTGTTCCTTTAAAGATATCGATAATATAGTCCAAGTGACTCCAGTGGCTCAATCTTAAGTTTATAAAGCGACGAGAATACTTTTTGTGCGAAAAAAAAAAAAAAAAAAAACGACTTTATTCCACTTTTCATTTCCTTCTCTCTGGACCTCGAGTTTTTTCACGTAGTGCACATCGTTATTTTTTTTTTTTTCGCACAAAAAGTATTCTCGTCGCTTTATAAACTTAAGATTGAGCCACTGTAGTCACTTGGACTATATTAACGATGTCTTTAATGCATTTTCTGGGGCAGCAAGTTATAATGTCTTAGAAGCCTATGGAGGAGTGATCCAGCTCTCAGATTTAATCAAAAATATCTTAATTTGTGTTCCGAAGATGAACGAAGGTCTTACGGGGTTGGAACAACATGAGGGTGAGTAATTACTGACAGAATTTTCACTTTTGGGTGAACTAACCCTTTAACGTTGCAGTCTCTCAGCGGCGGGAATAGGCATTTTGGTTGACTACCTACTGTATATACTCACTTCTTACTGTACGGTTAAGTGTACTCACATGACTGAAGAGAGGTTTTGAGTTCAGAAATGTCATAGGGATTCACTGCCACTTTCTTGTGAGGTCTCTTGAGCTGCTTTAGAATTCCACTCACTGCGGATATTGCACCCTGAGCAATAAATAGCACAAAACAAGAAACATGTTTTTGTTTTTGCTTTCCTTTCACAGATATGTTCTGAAGTATAATTTTGAACAAACGCACATTGCGAACTAAGAGAGAGTCGTGGTTCAGGCTCTCAATGAAAAAGAGGACTGCAGAGGAAGGCAAGGGCTGGTCATCTCTCAGCATTAGAGAGAGGAAGCCGATCGCTATCTGCTCAAACTTCCAGGGTCTGCAAAATAAACCAGCATGGGATCAATGAACTTCCATTACCATCCAGTCTTTTGTAAATCCTTACAAATAATTCAGAGACTGCAATCACAAAGAACAATTTCAATAACAGCAAAATAAAGATATTTTAGCATAACTATTCCTGTAAACCCTGTAAAACAAAGTGCTGTTCATTCTAACCAGACGTACATGTTTCGGTCGTAAAGGCAGTCCAAAAGATCCACCACTAGCTTCTCATACTTCCTGTTAGGATTGATAAAATAAAAAAAATAGCTCAGTTTTTGAGTATATCCACAACTTAACCGGATATAAACTTGTGAAGCATATTTGTATGCAGTTTTTAAGCATTTACTCACTGCACTGAGTCTTTGTTTTTCTGTTCCTGTCTCTTTCTTCCCTCCAGTTCCTCCTGTTCAGAGGCATCACGTGGGGTCGGTTCTGGATTACTGGATTTCATAATTTTTAGGGCAACATCCACACAACTCTCCGGAATCTGAATACAAAACGAAAGATAAAAGTGTAAAGATACATATGTCACAAGAAAAACGGAGTTTGTATAGAAAGAAAAAGGTCAAGCTGAGGTGTGCAATGTCAACAAACACATTAGCATTTAAAGTTTTTAATTTATATAATTATGTTAATATGTTAACAGGAAAGCCTTTATTTATAATTCAGTTTATGCATCTCATTCATTTAGGCTGCTAATTGCTGAACTCACAGAAAAGTCAAAACCGATGGTCTCGTACTGGCGGTGGATCTTGTCGGCCAGGTCATCGAAGAGCCGCACGATTGAAGGCTTCTCCAGAGACATGGAGGGGCTCATGCCAGAACGAACAATGGCAGGCCATGTCAGAGCGATGGAGTCCCAGTACTGCAGGGTAGCAAGACAGACCCCAGTGTGGTTCCCTAACAGACAGTACAAGGCACCCTGGAGAAGAGTAACACAGACAGATCAAGTATGATCCTATTCAGTTTCCTATATCCTATATCAACAGAAAGAGAACAGATTTTTAGTTTCTTTCAGGGTGTATACATTGTGAGAGACCTACTTTGAATTGCTGCTGGGTGACGTCAGTGCGGCCTGGGTCCAGGTACTCCAGCACGGAAGGGATGATGTCTCTGCAGCAGAAGTTGTAGGTTGACAATGCTGTGAACAGCGCATTCTGAGCTTTACTCCTCACCTGAGGTAAGAGAGAGAGAGGCTATTCATGTTGCATTCATTGCGTTTGAATGTGAATGCATAAGTGTGTGTGTTTGTGTATGGTGTTGTCATACCTGACTGTATCTGCTGGTAGACAGTCTGAGCAGGTCCTTCATCAGGTCCTGATGAACATACCTGTAGCTACACCCATCTATGGTCAGATTTCTTAACTGAAACACAAACAGGCATAAACACACTCAAAACTACTGAAATCATAACTTGGTGAAGTCTTTACGATACACTTTTATCTAATGGGAAGCAAGTTATACATATTATAAAGCATTCCTCTCATAAAAACCTGTCCAGGTCATGCATTTTACCCCAAAATTTAAAGTTTTTTTTATTTTGAAGAAGAAGAGTAAAAAAAATTAAAAAATTTAAAGAAATGAATACTTTACTCCACAAGGATGCACTAAGTGGATAAAAAAATGACAGTTAAGACACTTATTAATGTTACAACAAATATTTCTTGAAAAAAAAAAAAATCCACAAAATATTAAGCAGTGCAACTGATTTGAACATTAATAATAATAATAAGTAATGTTTCTTGAGCATCAAATCAGCATATTAGAATGATTTCTGAAGGATCATGTGACAGTGAAGACTGGGGTAATGAGTGCAAAAAAAAAAATCATCTTTACCATCACAGGAATAAATTACATTTTAAAATATATTAAAAGAGTTATTTTGTAATGATATATTTAACAATATTACTGTATTTTATAATAAAAAAAGCAGCTTTTGGTTAGCATTAAAAACTTTTCAAAAACCTCAATCTTTTGAACGGTAGTTATACAAAACATACAAAATAGTTATTGAAATAAAAGTTATTTTATTGAAAAAAATGACCCAGCAATTTTCTTGACAGGTTTCATAAGATTCACCCAAATGCTCTATAAAATATATTAAGATTATTATTATTATGAGTTACCTCATGTTGCAGCATGACTCTGTCTATGAGTAGAGCTCTAATGTGCTGTTTACTGCCGTGAAGCTGGAATGAAGAGAGAGTGTCAGTATATTGACTACTTGTCAAATATAGAGAAGATGGACATTAAATGTGTCTCACCTTGTTCTCCATAGACCTCTTAATCAGACTGAAACTCTTCCAGCGGGAGTCGAACTCATGTTTGTGTGAGCCTTTAAAGTGGAGCAGGTCATTGATGATCTATCGAGAGAACACCAAACATAGTTCACGCCAATGCTTATTACCAAAAAAATAAATATCACACACACACAAATGTTGGAGAAAACCTGACAGTGGTTCACCTTTATAATGGAGAAGAGGGATTTGATGTCGTCTTCTGAGTGCTCTAGTGTGTAGTCTGTATTGATACATTAAAAACAGCTTTCATTTCACTCAATATGTAAGAACTTTCATTCATTAAATATCTTTATAGATGTTAAAAGGTTTGGAAACAAAACCTTAAAGTTTAAAACTAGAAAGGGTATTTAAGTATCTTAGTATGTTGAAGTAACTTACGTAGTAAAGGTCTAATTGTCTTACAGATGTCCTCTCTGTAGTTCTCTCTAGACAGGTCTGCCAATCAATCAATAATCAATAATCAATATAATCCACTGCAAAGCAATTTATTCATTAATCAATGTAGCTCCAGTACTGATTTAAAACAAGGAAATGCTCACTTACCATAGTCTACTCCAGTGTACACTTTTGTCTCGTTTAGCTGAACCATACTGTTGATCCTAAATGAGAAGCATTAAAAAGTTAAAATATTACCAAATGAATATATTTAAAAAGAAGTTTACCAGAGCATCAAATATAGTTGGACAATCCATGCAATGCTAAAATCACAGATGTTTGCAGATTTGTTGTTTTTAACTGTAGTACACTAGCGTTCAAATGTTTTGGGTCAGCAAGATATTTTTATGTTTTTGAAACAAGTCTCTTATTTTCAACTAGTCTGTATTTATTTGATCAGTAAAAACTGTAATATTGCGAAATATTATTACAATTTAAAATAGCTACTATCTATTTTATTATATTTTAAAATGTATTAAATCCAAATTTTCAGCATCATTACTCCAGTCTTCAGTGTCACATGGTCCTTCAGAAATCATTCTAATACGCTGATTTGATGCTAAAGAAACATTTCTTATTATCAATGTTGATAATCTTTGATTGATGAATAGAAAGTTCAGAAGAACAGCATTTATTTGATATGAATATAAATCTTTTTCAACGTTGTCACTTTTGATCAATTTAATGCATGAATAAGTATTAATTTCTTTAAAAAAACAAAACAATTCTTACTGACCCCAAAAAACGTTGCACGGTAGTGTACATTGTGTGTGTTACTCACAGCTCCGGGACGGGTTCTCCATTCATGGGGGGCAGAAGGGGGCTTGCTCCCAGAAGACAGTTATGAACAATAGACAGACTCTGAAGAACATCATCCCTAAAGAGACATAACACAAATTAGTAGAGCAAATTATTCTTTCTCTGATCTTTTTCCTTGAATGTTCTTTTGTGGATCAATGGCATCAAAATATCATTTGTCCATGAAAGAAACAAAAACATCTATAAGCTAATAAATCATTCTTGAATAATAGTCTTTGACTTCTGTAAATCAGTGAAACATGGTGTGTCTACCACAGGGTCCAGGGAGTATTTAAAAACATTTGGATTAAAAAAAAATATATGTATTTTTTTGCCTAATAAACACCTGAACACATTCAGCCCCCTTCTGAAGAAAGTATAATATGAATTTAAAGGATCAAATTTCTGGTTTGGTGTTGATACATAGGAACTTACTGATGGGGCTGTGTGGGTGCACAAGACAAAAAGAAAGAAGAGTTTTTATGAATTCAAACAAGGCTGACCTGCTCATGTCCTGTTCTCCCTGTGTGTGTTTCTGCAGACGCTGGAGTTCCGGCTTTAACAGCAGATCCAGCAAGTAGAAAACAATCTCTTTCTCTTCTGTGCTGGGTACGTGCCACTGGATGTCCAGCTTCCACAGGTCTCCAGGCCGACCCCAGTCCTGATCCAGAGAGGAGACAGAGATATCAGTGTAATATCAGCCTCCATTACATGATTTTTGAAGAGACAGTATTGAAGAAACAATACTATTGTTTTGTTAAATTAAGTTTACTGAATGTCATCCTTGTTATCTTATCTTGACCTTTCTTTAAACTGCCCATATTATGCTTTTTTGTATGTTACCTTTCAGGAGGTCTGTAATATACCTCTTTGTGAGTGTAAAAAGTCAGCATAGTTTCAGAGTTATTGTCACCCATTCTGAGCTGCCTGAAATGAGTCGCCAGTAATTCCAGTCTTACTTTCTGCACAAACCTACGTAGGTTTGTAACACCTTTGCTGAGAATGCTGAAGCAGAGTCAAGTTCAAATGAACCACGCATTAAGACGTCAGACAGTTAGGAAGAGTGACGTCTGTCTGTCTAAGAAAAGGTGCTTAGGCATACCAAGGCTAAAGAGGGTGACGGAGCTCCACTAATCCGTTCATTTACTCAAACATCTCATCTCTTCCTCTTCAGAGATATTTGATAGGATAAAAGTAAAGCCTGGTCACAGGTGCAAACACAGAAATATCCTAGTGGGGACTTCCCAGTCACTCTGTTGTTGTGAATGGTAATGTGCACATTTTGGAATAAATTTTTTTTTATATATATATATATATATATATATATATATATATATATATATATATAAAAAAAGTAAAAAAACATTTTATATATATTATATAAATTAAATTATAAAATTATAGTAGATGTCAATGAGATATATATAGTCTCATTGACATCTACTATAAAAAAATTTTTATGACTATACCTAATAATAATATTTTATAGAATATACATTTTTACTAACATTAACCCTAAAACATAACATTTGGCATTTTGAAATATAAATTGTTATTAAAACAGAAATTACATTTGATTGATCTCATTTGTTTCTCCTAGACATCACTTCTATTACTGCAAATTGGGAGCAATGGAGACTTGCTTAAATCTCCTTCTGTTTCTCAGATATTTCTCTGAGAAAAGACCTCAGTAATCAAACGCATATCTTCTCTAGAGTTTCAGAAGAGATTTCAATGATATCTCAAACTCAGTTTAGATTTACCAAGATAGATGTCAGAGATGTTTACTTGACATAAAACTGATTTAAGTTACCTGTATGCTTTCCACAAATGGTCTATACCAGGGCTATTCAATTAGTTTCATTCGAGGGCCGCATTATCAAATCGGAAAGTTGAGGTGGGCCGGTGAGTTGGTTTGGGGGTTTATCTTATTTATTGAAACATAACAGTTTCAATAAATAAGCTAAAATAACCCTAAAGAAGTGTGGTATTTACTTGGAAATGTGGTACCCAACAGTATGCAAATATATAAAACCATAATAAATAAAAACTTGATAATTTACAGCTGTGTACAACTATTTTCCTTGGAACAAATAAATTATTTATACAAACTTATAGCTGTTGGTGAGAAATAATAATTATTTTATTTATAATTGTTATGCTTAAATGAAAATATTCTGACAGTGAGACTTGTTAACCACAGGCTCCCACTGTATAAAAAATGCCTAAACACAAGTTAAAAACTGCACCTTTACAAAGAAACTGACATAATTTCATAACAAGCATTAAATATATATTCCTCTACCCACCTAATAAATCTAATGCAATATAAATCACTATATTTACTATTATACTATATAATATTATAGTATATATTTACTATATTTATTTATTACTACATAGTATTCAATATAAATATTGCACATTTCTGCCCAACCATGGTAAATTACTACAGTAAATGTGGTAAATGTTTGTAAGGGTGATTAGGGGATTTAAAGTCTTCTAATTTCGTTCATGCCACAATGTTTCTCCTGCTTTCCTCATCAGTCTTGTTGGGAATGTTGAGGCTGTTTCATCCGATTTAATACTAATTAAATCATCGAGTGATTTGTGGTTTGTAACAGAAATGTTTCTGTCGAACTGAAACGCTTCCACTGGTTGTCGCAACGCTGTTTAATATTAGTGTGTCCGGGACCGGGAGTAAACGCAACTCCGCGCTGGGCCGTGTTTAAACAACTAGTGAAACAACTGAAAACATCGCTATTTGTTGTAACTGTACTGAACGAGAAACCGCTTCAGATGATTCAGTGACGGAGCAGTCCGAATGAATCCGAATAGTTTTAGACCGTTATGCAAGCGCGTTTAGAAAGAATCGAACCAAAAGAATGAATCATTCACGAATGATTGGTAGCCTATCGCTGGTTCAGTCGACATAAATTCGGGACACATATAATAACTGCTGAAATATTCACACGTAAAACGTTTCTCAGGTCAATCGGAGCGAAAAGAGGAGGAGGGAGGTTGGTGCCGTCGGGCCGCATGGAGATGATTGGCGGGCCGCATGTGGCCCGCGGGCCGCCAATTGAATAGCCCTGGTCTATACTCTTACTGTGTCTCAATTTTTTTTTAAACGGACTCTTAAAATGGGTTCTTCAGGATTACAACAGAAGATTTCAGATTTTTTTTCTTAGCAGAGATGAGGCCTGTGTCACTATGAGAGGTTTAATGTTTTTTTCCCTTGAGGCTGACCTTGATTGGTAGGTATGTGTCAGTGTGCTGCTGGGCACCACGAGGAACGCTGCAGTACTCTCTGGGATAGATGAGGGATAGGGAACGCAGGGTGTGATAGAGCATCTTACAAGCCAGACTGTAGCCCGGCTTACATTTCAGGTGCAGAGTCAACTGAAGAATCTGCACTAGCTGAGACCTGTAGAGCAGCAGCTGATCGCCATCCACACGGGTCACCTACAGACAAAGACAAGGACTGTGATCTTATACATCTCTGTCTAGATATGTTTCTCAGAATCTAGAGTCAAGTTACAATTACAAGAGTAAGACAATTAATGTTTTACTTTATTTTTGATCAGATAAATGGTGAACATAAGAGACTTTATTTAAAACATTAAATAATCTTACCGATAGATATATATAAATAGAAATATATATATTTATATTTAAAATAGTAATTTCTAGCTATAGATTTCTATGATTTCAGCATTTACAAAGTTACACAGCTACTTATCTACGAGTTGTAGAATCGAGTGACTGACCTCAGACAACAGCTGGAGGTTCCACATCAGTTCTTTATCAAGCTCCTCTTCATTTAATACCTCTTCATCTGAGAACACATGGTATGTTAACAGGAAACGCACAACACATGTAGCAATCCATATACTGACATTAACACATTAGGTGCATGTGCCATGTGGAACTTACTGGATGAGATTTGTAATATGGCATTACAGCAGTGAGGCAAAAAGAGCTTCAGAGCCTTTGCTGGGTGACACTAAAAAGGAGAATAATCATTTGAAATTGTTTTGAGAAACGCTGTCAGCTGTGAATGTCTGTGAGTTGAGCTCAGGTCACTGACCTTGGTTGCAGCTCGGCACATGTCTGCTACCATTCGTCCAGCAACGTGAGTCTCAAAAATGTTTGTAGTGGCGAAGTTGAAGACTTTTCCAAGAGCCACCTGTGAAAATGAATGAAATATGTTCAGGTATCATCACATAGTCATAGCAGCCCTACAGAAATACACTTCAGTTTAAAAGTTTGGGGTCTATAATATTTTTTTTATGTCTGTAAGATTCAGAAAGGACACATTAAATTGATCAAAAGTGACAGTAAAGACATATATGATACAAAAAACACTTTTGAATGGTAGTGTATGTTATGACTAGCTCTAACTCCATGTGTGTGTTTGTAATGACCTGGAATATTTCCATGGAGCATTGTGTGAGGATAGTATAGAGTGTGGAGGACAGGCCCAGCTCCAACAGACTCTCTAGATGAGTCATTTTCTCTGTCTCCATCTCCTCCCGAGTCTGTTCCAGAGTACTGATGTCAATCAGTGCAAAACACCTAAATACACAAACATAAGAGGGAGAATGAAGATACAGAAAGAAAAAACACATGTACAGTATTTATTCGGTACTCTGAGTTCTGTACCTATCAATAAATTGAAGAACAAAATCCTCAAACTCTGCAGAGGCAGAACACAACTCTTTTTCCACCTGCACAAAGAAAAATCAAAGGAAAGACTGAGTCGCACATGAACTATGGCACGTAAAAATAATATAAGGACGGGAGGATATCTGACCTGCGTGAGGTCATTTCTTGTCTGAACAGCAGCAGAACAGTCCACCAATGGCACAAGAGTAACAAAAGTTGCTAATAACTGGAATGTTATCTGAAAAAAATAAGAGAAATATTTGAAAACATACACACCTCCACATGAAAAGCGAAATTTGTGTTTCGCTATGGGTGTGTAATTTACATTGTAGAACAAAACGCTTTACTTTACTCATCAATTGAAAAACTCTACTATAAAACCCCACAGCAAAATCTCGAGGTGAACCAAAGGGTAATTTTGTTATGTGCTTGCTTTTATTTATTTTTTAATGTTTCTATTTATCTTTAATTTATATTTATTTCATATTAATTTATATTATATTTCTTTTTAGTTTTAATGGTTCAATTTAAGCTCATTTATTTCAGTTCTAATTGTTTAGTTTATCATCTATTATTTATATTTTATTTCAGATTTATTTCCAACCGTTATAGTTTCAGTTGATAGCAACACTGTCTTAAACAGACTCTCACCATACACTTGCTGAAGTCATTGGGGTCGACCCCCGGCAGAGCCCTCATGAGGAGAGGCAGCATGTGTGTGGGGCCCTCTGGAAAACTCTTGCCCCCGGCCACCAGGCTCCGTGCCACACTGATCATACAGCTTAAAGTGGCGGTCAGCTGGTGAGGCTCAGTGAGGGTCTCCATGGCGGGATATGTCCTTAAATTAGAAAAGGGTCCCAAAAATGCTTTTATGTGATAATGATCAAGCAAACCATCAGCTGATCATCAATTTATGTAGTCTTAATGTAATGTAATGTTATTGTAAGTTGTTAACTTAAAAAGACATTAGCATGTGCTTTAAACAAACAAATACACACACACTTACTTCTCCAGCACTGGAGGAATGACCAGCTCGGGTCTGAGCAGGGCAAGGTTTTGCAGGGCCTGGGCAGCATCCAGACTGCCGGTTTTGCTAAACATGGCAAGAAGGACGGGCTCCTTCATGCTCTCGACAAAGTCTGTGATGTCCTGCTCACTGAGATGGTGGCTTTCGGGAACAGGGGTCAGCCACGTTGGCGTCCGGTAACGTTCTCGATGCAGACGTTTCACAACGCTGGCAGGTAAACGCTGAAGGAGTTTCATGAGTTTCATCTGGGGACGGACAGAGCAAAAAAAAATGTTTTTTGATTTTGAACAGGACTTAATATGGAACTTATATTTACATGCAAAATTTAATTATTATTATTTTTCTATTACAGTGAAGGGGAGGAGGAAGGAAATCATTGGGGAGAAAGAGGGGAAATGGCCTGGAAATGGTGCTCTGACCACAATGATATTATTACAACTGGGAAACGGACCGAATGAACAAAATTCCCACCCGGCACCCACATCTGTAATGGGTCTGTAATAATGAGATTTATTTTTCTAAGGAGACAAAGGGTCATTGAAGACTAAAATAAATTAAGCAAACATGGAATCGTGGATGGTTTCACTTTTTTTTTTTTTTTTTTTTTTTGTTCTGAGCATTTACGGTCAAAAAACAAAAACAAAATCCATTTGATGAAAGGGACGGATATTAACTTCAACTTCAGATTCCCATTTCAACAAGTGAGCATGTCGGCCTTCGACACATTCCTCACTGTCATAAAGCGTTCTGTACCCTGTGATGCCCACCACAAACAAAAATCACACAACTCATTTGCATCAAAGGAAGAACACTTTCTGTAAGCTTCTAAAAAACAAATCAGATGTTCTACAGACTGAACATCTCATCAACAATGTGGCGACAATAAAAGGACAAAGCTTTCGCAGGGTTTTACTGTGACAACTAGATGCCTCTCGCAGACAAAGCAAACACGCAACCCTGGAAAGATGAGCTGTCCTCGTCTATGAGGAGATGCTTCCAGGAAAAGAATGGCATGTATTGTTGATAGCAGCAGTGTTTTTGAAACGGACACAGCTGCAGGCTCTTCTAAAGCATTCTGGGAGAACGATTCAAATCTGGATGGCAACCCGACTCATTTTGCTCTTTCTTCTTGGTTTTAAAAATCATGTGGTAATGTCTAGATAATCCAGTGAATTTGTTTATTCTTATATTTTTAATTAGTTTATACTTATAAATACTATTATATCATAATTATACTTTATATTTGATATAACATTTATTTATAATAAAGTAGAAATGAAGCATAAATATCAGAATCAGAAATCCCTAGCAGTAACTCACCAGCCAGCGGCCGTGGTTAGAAGGGTGTAAAAACAAGGTGATACTGCTGAAAAGGCCACTGAGCTGGGTCTGGGTCTGTTTGCTTGGACCTCCCTAAAAACACATTAAATATAAAGCAAATGTATTACATCATAACTTGATGGTATTTCAATAGCATATTTTCATTGGAAGGTGCTTTTATTTAACACTGACCAGCAAAGCAGAAATCCAGGTGACCACATGACCGATGTCATAGGCATTCGTCAGATATCTGGAAACCAGCATCTGACTGGATCCTACAGGAAGATTAAGACTCCTCAAGATCCTGGTGAAGATCTGAAAACAGACACAGAATACAAACTGTAGAACCAGCAACACTGAACTAGCTCTGGATTTAATGGCTTAATGTGTACATGAAAATCACTTAAACAAGAAACCTGTTGGTAAAAACAGACAGCGGACTAAAATTTTGGAGCGATGCTCTCACCTTTGGTATATAAGGGTCCCAATCTATGTAACCAATGTTGTCATTTGCCAGTCGTGCAAAAAGACTGACAAGATTCTGGAAAAGACGAAATCGGGTTAACACTAATGTAATGAATCAATGAGGTTGTGAAAGAGAAATCCACAGATTTAACTTCGATAGTGAGACAATCATACCACTTCCCAGCTTGGAAGGTTCTGCACCGACACCCACAGGCTTATCAACTCATCAAACCAAAGTCTGTGGAAACACATAATTCAAATAAAGGTATTTCAGTGTATTTTTAACTCTGGAAAAAATATTATTTGTATTGAATGTGTGACAGTTACGTATTGTACAGTTTTGTATTTTCCAAAGCCAATATAAGTTCTATGATTTCAGCATTCCTGTTTTTTATGTTTTAACAGAAATTTGAGAAGTATGACAAAGTAAATAAAATTGTGTTTTCTTTAAGTTTTTACATTCTAGTTTGTATGAATGACTTTTCAAATTAAATTTCATTTAAAAAATAACAATGGCTATTCCACTCATCTCCATTCTGCAATATACACTACCATTTTAAAGTTTGGAGCCAGTATGATTTTCTTTAAAGAAAGAAATACTGGAAATTGTTGAAAATTCAGCTTTGCCATCATAGAAATAAATTACATTTTAAAACATATATCACAATAGAAAACAGTTATTTTAAATACAATATATATATATATATATATATATATATATATATATATATATATATATATATATATATATATATATATATATATATATATATATATATATATATATATGTATGTATTTTTTTTTTTTTTACAATATTACCATCACTGTATTTATGATTAAATAAATGTAGCTTCGGAGTACATTGGAGCCTTACTGACCCCAAGTGTTTGAATGATAGTGTGTGTGTACTAAATTAATCTTTTCTATCTATGATTTCAAGTCTAGCAGAAAGACTAATAGCACTGACTTTGCAAGGACTCAAAGTGTGTCATAAGGTTCAGACAGTGCTTACTTGTAGCCCTTATCATGCAGCTCTGGGGGGAGTGTGGTGGGCAGGAAGAGCTCAAAATATCCCATCGCCTTCTGCATGGTCTCGTCAAAAGGGCACATCAAAGGTTTCCACTCATCCAGCATCTCCTGTGTTGCTGATTCTGGGAAATAACTGCATGCATACAAACACAGACAGACAGAGAATGATTTTGTTGTTGCTGACACGTCAAGTGTTATGCACGCATATAACATTACTAAACCTTTGTGATGTTTCTCTTTTTTAATATGAATTTAACAGTACCTAAATATCATGTTAAACTGTATGCAGTACAAGTAAACTCTCATTAACTGAATAACATATGCTTTTGTAAAATGAACGAAGCCACTTCAAGAATCACGACATCCTGTCGATCATCTACTGGCCCATACATGAGCAATCTGCAAACAGTGCGTTATCTGAACAAGCTAAAAGTATGAGCTTCACTGACCGAGCGCATGACAACCTTTTCTGTAATCCAAGTTGAGCCGAGAAGAGCTCTGAACATGCAGCCTCACCTCACCCTAGATAACTTCCATAGAGTCTCTTTCTTTTGTGTCACTGTTTTTAAGTAGAAACAAGCCAATCATACGACTGTCTCTTTCTATGTCACTTACACTGTATTAAAACAGTTTTATCCTCATTTTAATAGTCTGTGGTTAAGTGATATTATGTCTTTTTTGACCTCCTGCTAAGGAACGGATTGCACTGATCCTGGGACACTTCGGTCTCTCAGAGACAGGAAACTCCAACAAAGCCAAATTAAAATAGAATTAAAAAGGATTAAATGACTAAGGAGAAACTGAAGATCTATGTGTATGTCTATGTACATTCCAGTCAAATGTTTGGACACAACTGCTCACTCTTTATTAGTTGTCATATACTAAAGACATGAAAACTATGAAATAACTAAAATGACAGTTTAGGAAGTAGTGATCAAAACTTTACATTTATCAGCAAAGCATGATTTCTTCAAAAATAATGATATTATGCTGCTCAAGAAACCGTCCCTTATTATTATCAATGTTGAAAATAGTTGTGATGGTTAATAATTTTGTGCTTAATAATATTTAAAGAATAGAAAGTCTAATTTCTGAAGATTCCCAAAATACTGATTGGTAGTGCATGTCTGGCATAACAAGTATTTGAGTAAATGTAATTAGTTACTGTACATAAGTATATTTTACTGAGTATCAAAGATATTGCCAAATTTTACCCTCTACTTAACTACATTTTTTTATATTAATTTATGAAGAGTAATGCAATTAAATGCAAAAATGCATCTAAAATACTAAAGTACTTAAAATAAGATACTCTAAGACTTTTACTCAAGTCATATTGGAATTTGTGACTTGAAATGGAGTCATTTTTGCTGTAGGATATCTGTACTCAAGTATGGTTTCCGGGTACTCTTTACACCTCTGAAGATATGCAAGTACTTACGGCCTGCAGTTCTTGATTAAGGCCTTCAGAACTCCTTCCACTGAGCTGCAAAAGGAAGAGAAACTTGAAAGTGTCCAAAACTACATATAATAACACTTTAATTCCATGCAAACAATTCTACAATAAACAAAACCAACACACTAGTGTTTGTTAGACCCATTCATGCATTACAAAAACTCCTCAGTCTCCTGTTATAATCCCCCAAAGGTGGGGATGAGTCTAGTGGTGAGGAACTTTTGGGAAGTAGAGTTTTTATTAGGCTGATTGTCCATCTGTGACCTATATGCTGCTTAAAAGCTGGTCAGCAAAGCTATTTTTAAAGTTTTATCAACCCCTTTATCGTGAGCATCTAAAATAGAGGGACTATTTCATGAGATTCTGTTCTTCAATACCAAAACATCAAATCACATTCATCACTCGCATGAAACCCATCAAACACATGCACCATAAAAATCACACAGCTAAACAAATGTAAAAAAGCCTGTGAGTGTCAACAAAAAATTGCAGATATGCGACACCCAGACAGGGCCTCTGACCCTGATGACCTTGGTTTTGAAATAGGCCATAGTAATCTTTCACCTCTGGACTCATTCAGAGAAAATAATGTGATCCACAGTAGGGATTTACTGCTGTAGAGGGAGCCAACAAGGATACTGGAGTATCAGATGTCTGCATTAAAGAGCATGGGTGAAACAGACGCAACAAACACGCTCGGCACTCAGGAACAACGTACAATACGCCGTGTTCAGTGTTGGCTTGGGAATTCCAATTGAGCAACAGAGTGTTATTGAATAGTGTGAGAGCAATACAGCATTGGATTTCACAGTGTGAGTCCAACAGCCTGTGTCGGGGTGCCAGTATTTTTTTTGTGCAATGTGACAAGCATCTCATTTCGCTGACAATCTAATCTAATCTAATCTAATATATATATATATATATATATATATATATATATATATATATATATATATTAGGGCTGTCAAACGATTAATCGCGATTAATCGCATCCAAAATAAAAGTTTTTGTTTGCATAATTTATGTCTGTGTACAGAGTATAATTATTTTCTATATATAAATACACACACATGCATATATATATTTAAGAAAATGTGTTATTTATATATAAAATATTTATATATAATATAAATTATATATAATATAAATATATATACACAGTATATACATGCAAATATTTCTTAAATATATACATGCATGTGTGTGTATTTATGTATAGAAAATAATTATACACCGTACACACACATGTATTATGTAAAAACAAACTTTTATTTTGGATGCGATTAATCGCGATTAATTGTTTGACAGCCCTAATATAATATGTATATGTATATATATATATATATATATATATATATATATATATATATATATATATATATATATATATATATATATATAATAATTATTATTATTATGTTGCTTTAAACACATTCCAGAATTAAATTACAAAAAACCTAAGTCATCTATAAAAAAAATTCCTGTTTGGTATTTTCTGTAATTTTCCCATTAATAAGGTCAAACACATCTGAAAATATAAGTCAGACAAGGAACCATTTTGGCGTAATTCAATTATTTGGCATAATTCAGTATTTCAACAAACAAATCCTTCAGGTGTCATCTTGTGAAACTTAATTTTTAATAAATCCAAAAACATCCATTTCATTTATGTGTATAGTATGAGATGCAGAATACGCATTGATGATCAACAAGGAACAAAAAGACAAACAGACGTTGTTATTGTACACCAGCAAAAATGTCATGCATCCACAGCAAACAGATGTAAAGACAAAAAGCGAGCGTAAAGCCAAAGACCACTGAGACGAAATGAGAGCCAGCGAAACATTGAGTGCAAAAAAATGATTTAGTGCACCTTTAAATATTAACATAAAATAACATGGTCCTTACCACCTCTGAGCAAGTTTAACGAGAACGTGTTTAGAGGAAGAGCGCGGCCGCAGAGAACTGAATATGAGAGGAGATAAAAAGACAGGCACACTCAGCACTTCCTGTCTACTCAGACAACATTTTTATGAGATTCTCAACATCAGCACCAGTTCTAAGATGTGTGCAAATTCCCTGTGACAGACATCAGGGGCCGTATTCACAAAGCATTTTATCTTACCACTAGGAGTACTCCTAAATCGCACTAAAAGATTTTAGCTAGGAGTTTTCTCTTAAAAGTTATTCACAACGCCTTTCAGACCTACTCTTAGTAAAGAAAAATGACAACTCCTAAACTAAGAGTGAGTCTTTGTTGCTATGGATGACGTCATTACTCATGCACGAGCTTGACTGAAGTGACCACCTTGATTGGCTGATGATTGTAACGCGGGAATGATTCCAAACCCCTCCCCTACGATGATGATTGACAGGTGACAGGTCTGAGAATGCGTGCGCTACACAAGTAGTGCGAAGGACGAAGATGATGAATAACTGAATAAATAGCCTAAATGAATAAAGAGTAAGGAAAAACAAATAGCCTAGTAGCCTAATGAAACATATGGATTGATGCAATATCTTTGCAACGTTATTGAATTAATCTGTCACTATATGCCTCTGCCTACGTTTGCAAAGAGAAGAACATTTTAATTTGATTCACAATCAAACGTTACAATTAGTTTACATGCAATGAATGAGTAGCCTAGTTTTGGTTGTTGTTGGTGGCGTTATTGCATCCCTAGTTATGCCTACAATGCAAAATTGTTCCCTCGCGATTGGAAGCTCCTGTAGCCGCCGCGCACGCATTTCAAAACATCGCAACGTGAAATGCCACAAAAAGCGGTTTGTGAATAGGTCTTAGTGAGTTAGGAGTCCTCTCGACTTCTTTTAAGCTGTCCCAGGCTTAGGTGCTACTTTTAGGGCTAAAATGCTTTGTGAATTACTCTTAGTCAAAAAAATTAGGAGTCCTAAAGTTACGAGTGACACGCCCATTATTTTTAGGAGTTGCTCCTAAATTCGCCAGTTAGGAGCTACTTTTAGCCTTAAAATTCTTTGTGAATACGGCCCCAGAAAAACAAAGCTGGGATGGAAGTTATTAAAGTAACTATATAATCACATTTATTTATCCGTTTTATTGAATTGCAAATATTTGGCAAAAATTATAAACCACAATCCCTTCCGAAATTTTTTAAAAACATGAATCCTCTTTTATAGTCTCTGATGAGATATGCACGTACCTGGGAAACCAGTTCAGGCCAAGGTGCTCGGTCTTTGAGTACAGGATCCTGTCCTGCAACTCATACAAGGGTCGCCATGGCAATTCTATGTCCTCTCTTGAAAGCAGCTCCTTCTTCCTGAAAGACAAAATAGGGGTCTTAGGGGTGGGTGGATATTCAAATCTCAAGAGCTGTTCTGCCAGTCTGCGATTACAAATCTGTGAGGGATAATGTACAGTCATAATTGCATTGATGTGAGGTGAAGAATCAATTATTACATTGCTACATAAATAATTATGTATATTTTAAATATTTAAAATAGTTTATTTTAATTATTGAACTATTGTATTATCTTAAAGTCAATCTTACTTCAGCAGGATGATGAGGAGACGGGCGAAGCTCTGCATCAAACTGGTCTCCAGTTTGGGGATGGTGACCAGCTCGTACAGCAGCTTGACGAAAAGCACATGGTCCTCTTTGCTGAACTTTCTTCCATATAATCGCATGTACCTGAAGGACAAGGATGTATTGTGGGGTTTATTCAAACTATATTGTGTATCTCTCTGATATTAACCGTTATGATGGTGAGTTGTATGATATGAAAAAGATTGGTGGTTATTATCAGTTTTAGAACTGACAGTGTTATTGTGCTAACCTTGTGCTGATTGGTGTAGTCATGTTAGATCATAACATCAACAATGTGCATCTAAAAATGATTCCATTTTTATGCGTTTTCAATTGCTCCATGTTGAAATATGAACATAAAAGCAACATGTGATACCCAAGTAAATCACTTTAGCAGATTTAGGTCAAGCTGCCCAAGCTTGCTTTCAATGAAAAGGAAGTGGACTCGTGGCTGACCTGACACAATCGAATAATCTAGGCCATACCTAGTAGGCCTATCTGTGCTTAGGCTGGCAATGCCAATACCTTACCAAGAGGGTTTTGTGCGGATGCTCTCTGGACTGGCAGTGATAAATAAAGCCATGTCCTTCACACCTAAGTGCACACAGAGACAATTTCTAACACAAACACTACTATGTGTGTCCCAATTTGTGTACTTATGCACTATTATATAACGTTTTGTAGTATAAATAGTGCGAGTAGTGTGTTCACAGTGAAAATAGGCTACCCGGTTGAGTACATAGTGCATACATAGTGTTTAGAGATTGAGTGCGACATTTGGGACACAACTACTGACTCTAAGGACATGTCCAAAACATGGACATACCATGCATTCTTAAAAAGACAGGCAATCTGGAGACCCATGAATAGATTTAGTGAGGAAGAATATGATGTCTTGGCTTACTCAAATGGCTTGGATGACATTGAGAACAATATTTCTCTGAATGTTTACAGACGAGTATTGCATCTCATAGTCACACGCAGTCTGACATCAGTGACAGTTTGTGCTTGTTGTGCTCTTAAAATAGCACTGAGTGGCTAAAACATGACCAACAAGCCATTTTGCAATCACTGACAAAATATGGCTTGTTAAACACCAGTCATTTCCTTACCTTCACTGCAATGAAGGCTCAAACAGGTAACTTAGCTCTATATTTGATACTTTTAACACCAAAACATAACGTTGTTGCCAATTGATTGTATTTGTCAGCAATGGGCTATCATTTATAAAAACTTAAACCTAAACAACTCAAGGTAATGCTTTTATCCTACACGCAGTTAAAATCTCACAAAGTCTTCAAATTGAACGTTATAAATATATATATATTTGAACGTTCTTCCACAACGTTTGTTTGAACAATGACGCAAATGAAACAAAGTTGACTACGCATGCGCATCAGCAGTCAGCGCGCACTCTGATTAGCGCTCTATTTAAAACGCAAGAAAGATATTTTTACCCTAGTCTGCTTTATCCTCCTAAATACAAAGGGGTCATTCGGTGTTCCCGTAATTCAGCTGTCTACAGAACATCACATTTCCTGTTTATGATATTAAGGTTAAGGGAATGTAGGCCCTATTTATGATTCATGATCATGAACAACTCCACAATTTAATTTCGTCGGCAGATCAAACTATCAGGAGGATTCCTGGATAATGTTTGATGAGATAATGCCAGATTTATACTTACGTGGAAAGTTTCCTCGTCCACAACAAGACACCTGGCCATATCTCTCTGAGTTGGACGGCTCGGCCGAGGTTTCCTTTAATCTGTGCCAAAATTTCATTGGACTCTTCGTCTAGTTTGTCCTTGTACGGCAGAAGTTCGTTGTAAACAATATCTTTTTGCGGAACAAACCCTAATAAATTGGATGCTTCTTTTTTCATATTACAGTCCCCCAATTGTGGCTCCTCCACTTCGATTATTTTAGAGATAGTCATGTATAAAATATTCCAGACAGTGATGAGCTTCTGAGATGGGAAGAGAAGTATTAAAAATTATAAAACTAAATAAATGTCAAAACCATAATACAGCCGTGGTCTTTTCTTGTAGGAAGACGCGCACTGTCATCGCTCATGTCGTTTCTGAACTCTCTAGGATAATGATGACTTCTTTTAAGCAGAGCCGCTTGCTGTCATGTATCAAATTTCTACACGAGCGCTCCATGTATTCGTTTCCATTCAGCTGTAGCTAACAAACACACATGCCGCAACTCCACCCTCCTCAGCTTGCGTCACTTCCACCTTGTTTCCAACATAACAGATCCAAGAACAGTTTACTGAGAATGGACTACTTGCACAACTACTTCCGCGTTCTAGTGACCGGAGTTTACGGTTAGAGCGTTCAGCGCACCTACATGCATGAGAATGCAGATTATCACTATGTTTTATGGCTGCCAGTTGATTAAAACAATGAATGATGATCTCTGTATTATCTTGAAATGTGCCTATAAATATATTTTCTTTCCAACTGTGTATTCTGAATAATTAATACATATATGTATCCACTAAATGTAGGCCTACATATTTATATATCCATAGTATGCTCGTCTTCTCATTGACATTATTTTTTTCTCTTTCTGACATTTCATACCTGTTGGGTTTACATTTGAAAATGAAATTGACTATTTAAAGGATTGCTTATGTGCGCTGGTGTTTATTCCAGTCTTTTAAAGTAGTTGAATGAATGAATGAATGCTCGCGAGGTGCCTGTAAGTTAACGATGTTAAATAGGCTATTTAATCAATTACGTAAAGAGCGTAGAGGAGAATGACAGACAACTACTTTGAATATTATAGCATTTTGGGCAAAAATTGTCACATTTTTAAATCTTATTGCGGACACTCATTTTAAGTGGCGTTTGTTCAACTCATTGACCACAGTACATTGAAAGTAAACATAACCGGAAATAAGTGAGACGTACTATTTCAAAACGGAAGTGCGTCACGAAGCTCAGTGCAAGACACTTACGATAGGTCCATAGACACTGGCGAGGTGTGTTTTTGATGTGCTTTTTATATTTAGAATGACAATTTGGAATGTAAAGAACAACATATTATACAGTTATTTATTTTATTAGGAAAATACCATATTCATAAAGAGAAGTGAGCTCAAGGTAAACCAAATTTTCCACATTTTATAAATGACTTTACATTATATGTACATCTTTTGGAACAAACTAAGAACAAATAAGCAATGAAAACATGTATTTTATGTAAAATAGTTTTTTTTTTTTTTTTTTCTGGAAGCTAATGTTAATGTGATATTGTGAATATGTTTTACCTAATTTTTTTATTTACCTAATAAAAATACCTTTTGTTTTTGTGGCATTGAATAAAAAAATAAAGAATAAAAAAATAAAATAAAATAGACACCGGCGAGGAAATCATTCTTCTATGGCAAAAGCGAAGTTCATGAATATTACTTGTGCCATTCAAAAAAAAAAGGGGGGGGGGGGGGGGGGAGGTTATTGAGTTCGCCTAACATCGGATCCGATGTTAGGCAAACTCAATAACCTTCCACCCCCCCCTTTTCAAATTGTTAGCAGGCAATTAAATTATTTCTCTTTGTAACTTATTTCCAATTATTTCTAAGGTTATGTAAAAACAAAGGAAACAAAAAAAAAAAACCTTCTAAGGTTATGTTGAAATCGCATCACGACCTTCCAATGGGAAAGCGTAGCTCATGAATATTAATGAAGTTATGCTGACGGTAGCCTACTTGGTGACCTTCCAAAAAGCATTGGTCATTAGTAGGAGTCGTAAATTAGCCTCTTGATTATTAGATTAAATACACAGCGCTTTTGACACTCTAATTCTAAACAAGCAAACATTGCAGGTTTTCTGTGGGGAAAATCTATTTAGGATTCTGTGTCAACCATTTCGCCATGTAAATAAGCAGGAGCACTATATCTGTCACGATTGCGCAGCTATTATGAGATATATTTAGTGACATCTGCGAAAGTGTGATTACTCAAGAGCTCAGTCCGTGAGATCTGTAAACAAGAGGGTCTTAAAAAAAAACATCGGCATGTGAGCCTGTGCACATGTGACTGTAGGCGACATCTAGATCTACAGTAGCTATAAAAATTCAGCAGATTTGTTTTCATCAAATCTCTCTCTCTCTCTCTCTCTCTCTCTCTCTCTCTCTCTCTCTCTCTCTCTCTCTCTCTCTCTTTCTAATTTCCTTCTTAAATCTTGTAACACATTAGTATAATATTATTTATAACATTTAACAGGTTATAGGCCTACTATTTTCCTTCTTAAATCTTGTAACACATTAGTATAATATTATTTATAACATTTAACAGGTTATACTATTTTCCAGTAGAGGTCGCCATTGTACAAATGATACTTGAATCTGTAACATTCTCAAGCAATTACTAGTTATTTCCCTTGACAGTTGTAGCCTACATTAGTGCAGTTTTGTTTCATCTATCTATCTATCTATCTATCTATCTATCTATCTATCTATCTATCTATCTATCTATCTATCTATCTATCTATCTATCTATCTATCTATCTATCTATCTATCTATCTATCTATCTATCTATCTATCTATCTATCTATCTATCTATCTATCTATCTATCTATCTATCTATCTTAATTCAGTTTAATTTATAAAGTGAACCAACCACTGTATATCATCAACAATATGTAATGCCTAAATGGCAACATCAGACAGTTGGGGGGGAGACTCACAAAATTGTGTCTAGCAGCAGGCCGTATATAAAACTGTGGTTAGGCACAGTGGGAGGTCTGGCTCCTGTGCTGTGAAGACACCCACCCACAACAGTTGGAGAATCATTAAGTTCTGGAAAAATTAGGGATTTGGCATGCCAAACCATAGGAGTAATAATTTACGAGCATTTACAGACTTCTGTTCTTTCCTCAGAGCATGACGCGAGAGATTCATCATCAGAATAATTGGGCCGTACTGATTGTGAACCTGATAAAGGTCAAAGGAGTGGAGTCAGTACAAGACATTAACTCCATGTGCCAACCTGAATGTCAAAGATAAACTCTCCTACTTTCTGTTACTGAGAAAGCTACGGGAAGGCTTTCAGCTGTTAACTCAAGCAGTCACGAGTGCCTGTGTCATTAAGGTGCTGCTTTATGTTGAGGAGCTGAAAGCCTTTTTTTTTTTTTACCTGCCTCAGGACACTGAACTTCCGACCCAGTCTAATGGAAACTACTTTATGTTTTCACATTCACATGTGATTATCCAGAACACTAAGAGATACCGTTCCCAATTCGACTTGCTGTTTGAGCAGCTCTCTGAACCCTGCAAGCAAATATTTCTGACAGTAAACTGAAACTCAACCAGCAATGTCAAGCATAGACATTACCCATTCTGTAGTAACTCAACATTGTAATGAAACACCATTTCAGCCTTTAAAAATGCCCATTTTCTTTAATGAGGAAGTTGGCTGATATGATTTGCAAGATGGTCACAAATTATGAAAAAATACCATTGCCTACTTCAACATACCTCACAAGACAGTGCAGTGATATCATGCAAATAAGCACATTGAAACCTTTCACAGTCCTACATTGCAATGCAGACAACAGCCAAGGGGGACTAGAAGTGAGAATATATCATCTGACAGCTGTATTTAATGACAGCCATATCAGAGAGAGTACAGGCTTAGAAAACAGATCCAGAGCCAATATGGCTGTGGAAAATTAATCAGAGCTATAATTGGCTGTTGGACACAACCATCTATCATATATTTGTATGTAAATAGCTAAATAAAGCATGTAAGGAATAAGGTGTCGGGGTTAATTTTGCGCTATTTGCGATCATTTTCCCGCTTATTACGTTTCTACTCGCCAAACAAATAAACTGTTTCTCACGGTCATTGACTCGTATTGTACGTGTACGCACGCTGTGTTGTATTTTGTGTAGGCCTATATTGCCCGAGTTTACTTTGTTCTAATAAAAAAAAACTTCAATTTGAATCTTCTTCACCATCATTGGACGTTATATTAATACCTCAATCAATCTACAACTGATAAATAGGCTACACAAAATGGTGGCAGTTGTGCTTGTGAATGAATGATGCTGCTGCCTCGCGTGATATGAAAGGCGTTGCGTTTGCGATTGACCAATCAAAATCAAGGATTCCAGATGATTGCTTTTGCTCTGTTGTCATTGAGCAATGTTTTATAATTGTAAACAATTCAGCCAGTCGTATCTTCATCTGGCAGTATATGTGCAGAACTTGAGAACATTTAATTGTTTTTGTTTCCATGGAAAACATGTAATGGGTGCCTGTGGTGCTGGGCCACACTTGTTAACATTTATACTTTTTGGTTGACAGCACTGGCAAACTTAATGTCAGTCACAGAGAAAATTCACAGTAAAAGAAGAATTTACCTTAATGTTTACCAAATGGAGGCCCACGTGTGGATTATTGCTCAAAGCAACATATGGTCCAGGTTTCTATCCAATGTAACATTGTGTTAAACACAATTATTATAAAACTATTAAAGGGATAGTTCATACAAAAAAAGAAAAACCTGTCATCGTTTACTCACCCTAAAGTTGGTCCAAACCTGTATGAATTTATTTCTTCTGCTGAACACATTTCCAATAAGTTGTTTTCCAATACTATGGAAGTCAGTGAGGCTCATCAACAGTTTGATTACCCATATTCATCAAAATATCTTTTGTGTTCAGCAGAAAAAAGAAACTCATAAAAGTTTGGAACAACTTGAGGGTGAGTAAATGATGACAACATTTTTATTTTTGGTTGAACTATCACTTTAAGAAGGCTGCGAATTAAAGAAACCATAGAACTGAAATACATTTGAGTGACGTCTGGAAGAAGAACGATTTAAAACACAACTATTAATTCCTACCATATGGTGGAAGTGGTTTTGTAAAAGAACAGTTGTTTCTGGATATGAACCTGGTAATGTCTCACTTATGGTCCATGAGGGAACACAGGTACTGTAAGAGACTTTTATTTTTGAAGATTGGCGTACTTAAAGCTCCTGGCATGGTGCCTTTATATTTAGTTTTAACAGCGGTAGTTGGAAATGACAGTAGTCTTTTAACTTGTTTATCTCTTAAAGCCAGTTGCTGGCTTGTTAAAATGCACACATTTATGTCTCTTTGGCCCAACCGCATTTACAACATATCAATGGTATCTTGGCTTCGTCTGTAAACCAGCTGCAAGTCCCAAATGTCAGTTTGTGTTTCAAAGCGGACTTTAAAAGTGTGCCTGCTGGAGATCACAAAAGACTTGGGACCTTTAAAATGTAAGCAGAAGGGGATCAACATTTGTGATGAGGTTTACAAATGCATAGGACATGCAAATACAATGTAATCCATGGGAATGGATGTAGCTGCACCTGGCTTTTGTCATTTCATAGAAAATTAAACATTTTCAACAAGGTTATCATATGCAGTCGTGGGATGTTTTCACAACAGCGTGCTTTGTTTGGAGTCATTGGATTTCATTGTAATATTTTGTCATAAAATGTGATTTCACATGCTGAGTAGCCTATTTAATGCTTTCTGTTTGTCACCCCCTACTGCCACTTAAAAAAACAGTGAATGTTAGAAGCCATTTGTAGAATATTACATTGTTGATGCAACAGTCAGTGTATAATTATGTATTATTGTGTGTAAATATGTACTGTATTTAAAGGTACAGTACTAATTACAGTTAATCATTTAATGGCCAGGAGATCATGGCTGAGTCCAAAATCCCATGCTCTCTTGAGTAGGTACTTATTATGAATAAATCATTTCTTAACAACCGCTAAAAAAGTGTGTCCTTTATAGAATGATTGTGTGTCGTATGAATGTAATCTGGACGCACTACGTTCGCCATGTTGTGTCAGTTGTGTCTCGTCACTGCCATTCACAAATCCTACCGTATGCACACTTCAGAATCTCGCTGGAAGTAGGTCATCCGGGTACTTTTTGCCTGCTCTTTTGTGAGTACTGTGAATTCAGACATACTTCTTTTGTTACATACTGTTTTTCGCCTACTATATAGGGAAGTATGCTATTTCGGATGTAGCCCATGTCTGTGTCCACATCCAAAGGGAACTGCCATGCTAGGAAGATAGCATTGAGTGGTGCAGTGATGACATATTTTTGTAGGCCGACCTGGAAGTTTACATCCCCCTGGTTCCCTCGACAAAAACCCATTGATTTTTCCATTAGTTTATGGATTATTACAGAAATTATGATGGTTTTGTTCATCATGATAATCTTCACAAATTAACACACATTTTATACATTTTGAAGCCTAAATCCAATTGCCAGAAGTAAAGCTACACCACGTTCACATGACTTCAACATCACCACCATTAAAGATGAGATCACTGCATGTTTGTTCACTTCCTCGTAGAGCTCGTAATTACAACTTTTTGTAATAATAATAAAGAGCTCCTTTTTGTACCACGTGACCGATGCAGATTAATTTAGGTGTTTAGGTGTATAATTGAACGACTCAGAGTAGAACGTGTTGTCATCTCGAAATTATGGGAATAACGTCATGGCGTGAACGCAGCATACGTTTCCAACTCTTTCAGTTTTTAATTCATTTTCCCTGAAAATTTTTAATAGTTTGCAAAAGCATTAAACACAGTGAGTGTAGGTGGACTAGTGAGTACATGTGTGTTCGGCATGATGATGTTTAATGTCCCCAAAAACATCTGTAATCCCATTTAGCCACTTGTTAGCAACTAGTAAAATATAAAAAAACCCACAAGGGGATATTACAGATGTATTTTTAGAATAAAATGTTGAGCTTGTGTTAATCACACACCTTATTTTAGGCATTTCTCCAAAAACCCTTCAGGACAATGGAACTAGAAGTGGTAAAAAGCTTGTTTCTGGATTTCGGACCAAAAATATATCATCCCTGCAGCACTATATTTTTGTAGTACTTTTTAAACGGATAGCTCATACAAAAATTAATATCACGTCATTGAACTATTGACTGACTGTACATGCTTTACCATGGCACCATAAAATCATATTAAGATCTAAAAACAAATTCATGTCAGTTTTGGAGATAAGTGAATATAGGCCCATGTTGCACCCCTCCAGGACTTTTTGGGCCTCTTTGTGCATGAACAGTTAAAACAGTTGTTTAGTGAAGGACAGGCATGATGCAGGATTTATGGCAGCAGTGATGTCAGTGATAGACATCTTTAAAAACTATCATACATCCCATTATAGTATTTGGAATGATTCCAAAGCACCAGTCCAAATGGAGAACTGTGTAAACCTTTTATTAAAGAAAAAAACGGAAAACACAACAACAACCTGACAACTGTGAGAATAACAATATTAGAAAACTTTACAAGGTTTTCTGGGGATGTGGCATAAAAATCGAAGGCACTTTTTACAAAATATAAAATCATTTTAAAATCAAAAGAAAGACAAAACACTGATGAACATTAAGGCTCAAAAAGATCTGGACGATGAATGACAATTTCTGTTTCTCTGATAAAAACACAACTTTTGTCTTATGTCTTGTCCACTCCATGACAGTTTCTTTGATAAACAGACAAAACATAAGAAACAAAAGAAAAAGTGGTTGATGATCAGCAAATGTGTGTTCAATGCAACAAATGCAGTGTGGCACCAAAGGACAAAAATGAAACGAAACAATAGCACACGCATACTCAGCTAATTTTTTTCTTTTTTAATCTTTATTTCTGCAATAGTCAAATTTTGTCAGTGTAAACAAATAAATTAGTATTTACAATGTCTAGGTTCTGAAAGCATTGCAAAAAAAAAAAAAAAAAAACCTAGACATAACTTGATACTGAATTGCAAGTGTCATATAAATACTTTACACAAGTAATTATGATACAGTCTTAATATAAACATCTTCATCTCAAAGGTCTCTAAAACATGTATATGCTGATCAAACCCAAAGCCCCTGTTAGAATCGAGGGTTGTAGAAAAAGATGTCTCCATTACAACAACAAATCCAAAGAAGAAAAATTCTGCACATTGTAACAATACAGAGGAAGAAAAAAAAAAAATCTTGTGCAAGTAAAGCAGTTGGTGATAAAGTTGGTGATTATTTTTCCTCTAGATTTTGTTACATTTTGTAAAAAAAATTAAATAAGAAAAATACCACAAACATAATGTCTGATTAACATTACCCAAACTTTGGCTAACAATGACTGACTTGAGGACACAAAAAAATCTATACAAAAAATCCCTATAAATGTGCTTGTAGTTTAAGTTCATTATTTCTCCTCAGGAGGAGGTTTGTGGTCTGTTTCCCTTCTGTGTAGTCCACAAAAGTCTTTGGTCTTCTGTGTTTTGTCAGAGAGTGTGAAAATGTGTAGTTGAGATATAGTCTTTAAGGAGGGTAATTTCTTCTCTTGTTCAGTTATCTGAAAAGCAGAAAAAGAATGAAAAAAGTGGCTTTGTTTTTCTGCTTTGCTATTAATGAATCTGCTTTGCTAATATTTTAACAGATAACACTAAACCATAGGTGATGCAGACTCTGTTTTCCAAGCACTTTTACATTATAATATACACTCACCTAAAGGATTATTAGGAACACCTGTTCAATTTCTGATTATTGCAATTATCTAATCAACCAATCACATGGCAGTTGCTTCAATGCATTTAGGGGTGTGGTCCTGGTCAAGACAATCTCCTGAACTCCAAACTGAATGTCAGAATGGGAAAGGCAATTTTGAGCGTGGCATGGTTGTTGGTGCCAGACGGGCCGGTCTGAGTATTTCACAATCTGCTCAGTGACTGGGATTTTCATGCACAACCATTTCTAGGGTTTACAAAGAATGGTGTGAAAAGGGAAAAACATCCAGTATGCGGCAGTCCTGTGGGCGAAAATGCCTTGTTGATGCTAGAGGTCAGAGGAGAATGGGCCGACTGATTCAAGCTGATAGAAGAGCAACTTTGACTGAAATAACCACTCGTTACAACCGAGGTATGCAGCAAAGCATTTGTGAAGCCACAACACGCACAACCTTGAGGCGGATGGGCCACAACAGCAGAAGACCCCACAGGGTATCACTCAACTCCACTACAAATAGGAAAAAGAAGCTACAATTTGCACGAGCTCACCAAAATTGGACCGTTGAAGACTGGAAAAATGTTGCCTGGTCTGATGAGTCTCGATTTCTGTTGAGACATTCAGAATTTGGTGTAAACAGAATGAGAACATGGATCCATCATGCCTTGTTACCACTGTGCAGGCTGGTGGTGGTGGTGGTGGTGGTGGTGTAATGGTGTGGGGGATGTTTTCTTGGCACACTTTAGGCCCCTTAGTGCCAATTGGGCATCGTTTAAATGCCACGGCCTACCTGAGCATTGTTTCTGACCATGTCCATCCTTTTATGACCACCATGTACCCATCCTCTGATGGCTACTTCCAGCAGGATAATGCACCATGTCACAAAGCTCGAATCATTTCAAATTGGTTTCTTGAACATGACAATGAGTTCACTGTACTAAAATGGCCCCCACAGTCTCCAGATCTCAACCCAATAGAGCATCTTTGGGATGTGGTGGAACGGGAGCTTCGTGCCCTGGATGTGCATCCCATAAATCTCCATCAACTGCAAGATGCTATCCTATCAATATGGGCCAACATTTCTAAAGAATGCTTTCAGCACCTTGTTGAATCAATGCCACGTAGAATTAAGGCAGTTCTGAAGGCGAAAGGGGGTCAAACACAGAATTAGTATGGTGTTCCTAATAATCCTTTAGGTGAGTGTATATAATGCTACTGTATTTCAGACAGGTGGAGAAAATGAAGTGGCTGGAGTAGGAAGAACGGAGGAGGGGTTTAGTTTTGACCAGAGCCGGATTAACGCAAAGGCAAACTAGGCACGTGCCTAGGGCCCGATTGGCGGGATGGGGCCCAGACAGAGGGACAAAAAAAAAATAAAAAAATGTACAAATGTCCTATCTACAATTTATTTCAATATTTATTTATTAACTAAAAATAGTGACGATGTTTATCTTAACCATAGACTGTTACATTACTACAGTTAAACCAATTAATGTGTCCGTTACAAAGCGGGTGCCGGCTTCTGAAAGTATGTGTAAAGAACGCATCCATCAGGTGCTGCGAGGCAAAAGCCTAATAAGCACACAAAGAAGCACATCTCATACAGCATGGATGTGTTAGTTGTCGTCATCTATTTTGGAGTGATTGCAATGTATTCTAAATATAAACTTGTACTGTAGATCAGCGTCATTTCTGGAAAAATCATTCACCGCTTTATTACGAGTTTAAAAGAGCGCGAGCGTAACGTGCCCAAGACGCGACGCTTTGAATTTGCGCGTACAATGAATAACATCGCGTCGGGAGCTGACTAGTAAAAAAGCTACACAATTAAAAGACAAGACGTCTGTATTCTAAGTTAAAAAGCCAACACACTACAACATTTTTAAATGTTTCAAATAAAGGATCTCATATCTATGGGTCTATCTTCTAAATTCTGCTGATGATTAGATTCCTGACATTACGCCAATAATATCACTTTATATATTTTTTTCTGCTCAGTAGCGATCGTGTCTTTCTCTTCCACTTTATTTGTGTATAGCATATTTAAGGTAGCAATGCAATATAAAATAACTTATGCTCATCTACTGAAGTGGGATTCTGGAACTGTGAATAAATTGAATAAAACAGCAAAATAACAACAACAACAATAACATCTTCATTAAACAAAAAAGAGATTACCTTAGATAAAGTTTGATTAATATGTACATACAGTACCGGTAAAAGTCTGGACCCATTACTATTTTTAATGTTTTTGAAAGAAGTTTATTATTATGCTCTACAAGCCTGCATTTATTTGATCAAAAATACAGAGAAAAAAAAACAGGAATATTCAGCAAGGATGTGTTAAATATATAAAAAGTGACAGTGAAGACTTTTTTAAAACAACTTTTTAATAATCAAAGATCCTGAAAAAAAGTATCACAGGTTATAAAATAAATATTAAGCACCATTTCTAACATAATAAATCAGAATGATCACGTGGCACTAAATTCAGCTTTGCATCACAGAAATATAAAGTATAGTAAAATAGAAAACCATTATTTTAAATTTTAACTATTTTCACTATATTATTTTTCTGTATTTTTGATCAAATAAATCCAGGCTTGATGAGCATAAGAGACTTCTTTCAAAAACATTAAAAATAGTAATGTGTCCAAACTTATGTACTGTGTAAGTAAAAATATACTGCTTTTAAAATTAAATGTTGTATAAATAAAAAGGTTAGGAATCATATTTGTTTCAAGTGTTTTTTTATTGGGGGTGGGGGGCCTCCAACATGAATTTTGCCTAGGGCCTCCTAATGTCTAGAACCGGCCCTGGTTTTGACGGGCCACAAGTGTAGAAATGGTGTTAGAGACAGTGGTTCGACACACATTACTAATACAACAGGGGTGTGATTTAAACAATTACCCATGTTTTGTTATGATAAACTACTCACCTCGACACTCGTACTTGAGATCAGAGAAGTAAACCAGTTCCTGGGAGAAGACGAACAGTCCTAATCTCCCTCCTGCAAATGTTTGATCATAAACCGGCCCTGAGTCTGACATGATCTGTTTCCCCTCATAAACCACCACTCTGGTGAGAAAGAACATAGATCTGTTAACTCTACATGCTTTATAAGATCACTGTGTCAGTTAAGTCCTTCCTGTTAATCACCTGATGAATCCTGTCTTGGGTCTGTGGATGAGATGCCACCTGTAGGCGGTATAATCCTTCCAGCCGATATTTTTAGGGTCGTGCCACAGTGTGCGGACCTGTCAGACCATACAGCGATTAGTTTGAGCAAAGGTTACCATAAACGCTAACAGATCAATCATATTTGATGAGAAGTCAGCCTTGCCTGTCCAGGAGTGTCACCAGTGTGCCACAGGGCGTTACGCAGGTGCTCCCCTGTGCCCGTGGTAGAGTTGACCACTTTCAGAGAAACCCCTGAGATGCCAAAGGCTTTTGAAGGTTTGTCCTCCCAGTACGTCTGAGTTATCTGCTTCCACATTACTACGTAGAATCGCCCGCTGGACTGATAGCCAAACACAAACCCAGCGTAATCGTCATCTCTGTCAGTGTTGACGTAGAAAGTGCCACTGAAATCCACAGAGTTGAACTCATCGAAACCTGAAGAGCAATTCAAAAGGTTGAAGTCTCATTTCCTCAATGACATCAAGCTAAAATCATGACCAGATGGGCTACTCTGAAAGCTCACATACTCACCCACAGCAATACCAGGGTCAGAATTGGCAGTCTGAACCAACTCTTTGCCTTGATGTCTGACCACCCAGTTGGGATCAATTTGTGTTGTTCCTTTGGGGTCCAAATGCACCATCTGAAACTTCCTGAAGTCTGTGATGCTGATGGCGTCGTTCTCAGGGCACACATCCAAAAAGTCTGGAATGCTGTCATTGTCAAAATCATCTTTGCAGGCGTCGCCTCTTCCATCCCCTGGAAGAAAGTTAGAATAGTTCACAATAAATGTCAGTAGATCTGTTAAATCTGCCATCCACACTTTTTAAGATTTTTAATAACCAAAAAAATGAATTAAAACCAAAAATAATATACACAGATGATAAAAATAATAATAATAGTAATACTAATTCCCATTTTAATATAAATATTATACATTAAGTAAATAATAATAAAAAAAATTATTAATTATTAAATATAATTAATAAATATTTTCTTTATTAATATTTAAATTAATTAAAAATGCAAAATGTAAAATAAAAACTAAGAATTATTAATCAATAAATAAATATACATATTTACTACCTGTTGAAACTGCCTGAGCATGTGCAAATTATATTATATTATTAATTACTTGGTTAATAATTATTACGTTTTTACATTTTAATAATTATTCTTCATAAACGATTTGAATATTAATATAAATGATCTAGAAATGTATTATATCATATTATATTATATTATAGTATATGTTACCCACCCACACTAAATTGTGTGAAATAAAATTGTTAGGGGTTATAGAAATATTTGAACCAAAGGAAGATTTCATCTAAAACCCCAGCTCTCTTCTCCAAGCACAAAGCAATCTCAGCTGTCCTTTCATGTCATGTACATTAACATGTGACTGGCTTCAAATGTGAAATCTATTAAATCCAGACTTTAGCACATCAAATATGAGGGAAAAGTCAAGTAGGCTTTTGCACAGATGCCAGCTCTTGCTATGATGTCTGTTTTTACAGTAGTTGACTTTCTCTCCTTGGAACCATCTTGACTCTATCCAAGAAACTAAATATAATGAAGTGGGAGAAGTATGATAGCATCTGACAGCTTCGACCTCCAGCTGCAACCGGTTTCCATTTTCCCACCAACACAAAAAAAAATCAGTTAGCCTTAACGAAATGCGGCACAGTGGGGCAAATCACACGCACCCTTCAGTAACCACCTGCAACTTATGAGAGTCTGACATCATTTTCCTTGACCCTGGCTACACTAAAGGAAATTTTCCAGTTGTGAATATATCTGAATCTCAACGAATGCAAAAGAGAAAAATGTGTCAAAAAAAAAAAAAAAAAACGTAGACAAAAATGAACGGGTTACAGATGACTGGTGTGTGTGTGTGAACTTTTCTTTTCACAGTCAGTAGAAATACAGAGAATCATTTCTAGATATTTTAATTTGAGCAATAAATTCATTCACCATCAGAGTCTATTTGATCTTTGTTGGGCACCAGTCTGCAGTTGTCCTTGTCATCAGGGATTCCGTCATTATCGTCGTCGAAATCACAAGCATCTCCTTTCCCATCTTTGTCATGGTCGGCCTGGTTGGCGTTGGGAATGTAGGGACAGTTATCCAGGCTGTTCTGGTGGCCGTCCTCATCAATGTCCTGATTGTTGTCGCACTCATCCCCGACTCGGTCATTATCTGAGTCAGCCTGATAAAACATACAAATTACTTTGTTAAAAAACGCTTCAAAACATACCTCTATTTGTGGGTACGTGTGTTTACTACGCCTGTTGTACCTGCTCAGGGTTGTGCAGCAGAGGACAGTTATCACACTGGTCACCCACGCCATCCATATCTGTGTCCTTCTGGTCATTGTTGTACATGTAGGGGCAGTTATCATGCTCATTCAGAACCTCTGAAACACATGCAAACAACAGCATTACACAGAGTTCAATGGACAAATAACTTTTGGGAAATCCAACAAATTTGCACCTGAGATATTTGCATTGTTTTTGGTTTATTATTTATTTACATTAAAAACTGTGCTTGAGTTTAAACCCAGCCTGGGTCTAATCATTACAGAAACCCAAGCTTGTCAAGTCTATAAACAAACAATGAGCACTGTTGACGTAATTTGCGTGAATGTTTCTCACCATCTCCATCGATGTCTGCGGAGCAGGCATCTCCCTCGCCATTTCCGTCGGTGTCGATCTGAGCGGGGTTGTGCTCATATGGGCAGTTATCACAGCGATCACCAACAAGATCTTTATCGTAGTCAAATTGCCTGGGATTATACAGCAGAGGACAGTTGTCCTGGGGCACAGGAGAAACAAATACAAGCTTAGTGTAAATAAATAAAAAGATTTTCCACAATATTATTAAGGAATTTGCTTACCCCCTCATCCATGATTCCATCATTATCATCGTCTTTGTCGCAGGCGTCTCCTTGACCGTCTTTATCAAAGTCCTCTTGGCCTGAGTTTGGAAGGTTGGGACAATTGTCCTGCACAACGAAGGATAAAAAATATTATTTTTAAAATCTGAAATTGAATGTGGACTGTTTAATGTGTTAAAAATGAGCTAATGCAGCATCTGTTTTTTTATCCAGTAGAGGGCTAGATCTACATTAATTTGGGGATTCACTGTATAAATATACACTACCGTTCAAAAGTTTGGGCTAAAGTATGTTTTTTTTTTTAAGTAATCAATGCTTTTATTCAGCAATGGCACATAAAATTGATCAAAAGTAACAGTAAAGACAATAAATGCTGCTCTTTCTAGTTATCAAAGAATGCTGAAAATAAATGTATCATGGTCTCCACAAAAATATTAAAGGAACACTCCACCGTTTTTTTTTACTCAGCATGTCCTGAGTAAAAGTACTATAAAAAAAAACAAAAAAAACACCTAATTACTTCTTGTGGCCTGCGTATTCACAACAGGTACAAATAGTGATGCAGATTAACACTAGGCGATTTCCTAGGCAGATATTGACTTGGGACTATATTAGGGGGAAGCACAGGCGAAGCACTGCTACTTGGGCGCAGAGATATCACGCCCAAGTAGCAGTGCTTCGCCTGTGCTTCCCCCTAATATAGTCCTTAATATATAAGTCAATATCTGCCTAGGAAATCGCCTAGTGTTAATCTGCATCGCTATTTGTACTCGTTGTGAATACGCAGGCCACAAGAAGTAATTAGGTGGGGTTTTTTAATTTTTATATCACTTTTACTCAGGACATGCTAGCTGGCAACAAAGGATTACATTCATTATGCTAAGCTAAGCTAGCGCCGACCCTGTCAAACTTAAACAATGCATGCACTGAGACAAAAATGCATTTGCCCACCTATCTAAATGTAGGAAAGAAGGTGAATAAGCCCTATTTCAAAAAACGGTGGAGTGTTCCTTTAAGTAGCACAACTGTTTTTAACACTGATAACAAGAAATGTTTCTTGAGCACAAAATCAGCAAATTAGAATGATTTCTGAAGGATCATGTGACAAATTCAGCTTTGCCATTACAGAAAAATTAAATTTTAAAATGTATTAAAATAGGAAATAGTTATTCTAATTATATTTTACAATATTACTGTTTTTACTGTATTTTTGATCAAATAAATGCAGCATTGGTGAGCATTAGAGACTTCTTTCAAAAATGCAATTCATTTCAGAAACAAAAGTTATAACAAACTTAATCTTGTAGCCACAGAAAAGAAATCTCTGTTACCTTTTTGCAGTGATAGGATTGGTTGGCTCCACACACCAGGTTCTGATTGGGCCAGCCATCAAGGTCAGAGTCCTCGCCGCAAATGAGACCGTCCCCAGCATAGCCGATTTTACACTCGCATTTAAACATTGGATCACTAAAGTGGCCAAGGTAGATACACTCAGCGGATCTGTGGCAGTTGTGGGTTTTATCCTTGCAGGGGTTTTCTTGCTCACATACCTAAAAAAATGAACAGACTTCAGCAACACTGAATAGCAGTCCAATTATGGGGAATAAAGAACTGGGTTGTCGCCTGCGGGGGACAACTGGGAATAGTGTTGTGAGGGCCGTGTATTGATAATTTCCTTTTATTTTGTTTGTTTCAGCGGTGCACATTTGCACATAACAAGTTTATTTGAAAAAGCTATTGGATCTATAAAATATGAGACAATTCCTTTCAGTCCTTTGTCAATTTACTACTCTTGGGCATTGGATGAAAGAAAGACAAGTTGGAAGTTGGTGACAAACCTATTAGTTGTGGACGTTATGAAACTTTTGGGCAGAAAAGCAAATGACTCAGCTTTCCAAGAAATCTGCTAAATTTATTAATCCAAGAGAAATGGGAGAGTGAGAACAAGATCCATATGGTTGGCCACCATTATGGGCCCAAAGATTTTTTCATTTAGCTGACATGTTTTGTCCAGAATGTCTCAGAATATACTTATTACTCTAAAAGTTTGACACATTCAGCCTATTATCACGACCTCTGACTACCAACCTGAGGCTAGATTTAATAACAGCTTGCGCCAGCGCAAACCCTCTTTTAGAGTTCAAAACCCCTGTCAGGATTTACTAAAGACACGCAGTGAAAAATGAACGCTGAAAAGGCGTGGACCGTTATTTTTGCGGCTGACCTTATTGCATATGCATTTGTATAGGAGTTTCCCTTTCAGAAGCAAAATTTATGGGAGGAGAGTATTTAAATGAATCACGTAACGTTAATTTACTGGAATTTGCACCATTATTACCACCCCAAAAAAGCATTTCTTAAACCAGACGGTAATTTGCGCTGCTCTTGGTAGATTGCGTTGGTCATTATGGAGATGATCCGGCATTGTCTGTAATTTGGGCGTCATTTTTAGATCATGTGCAGAACTTTCCACTTTGCGCTTTCCGCTAAATTTGCCCTGATTAGTAAAATCTGGCCCCTAATGCCTGGTCCACAGCGCCGCTTATTCTGGGTAAGAACCGTCCAATTAGACAGGAAGATACCATCTGACTGATATGCAAACAGCCACAATACTTTTTCTTTTTAGAATGCATTAAAGGGAAGCTTTGTATGAAATAATTGATTCCAAAATAAAATAAAAGAAATGAATTAAATAATAACCTTGACAAAATAACATCCCAGACAGCAAAATAGTGTTGCCCAGATCGGGCCCACATCCACATGTACCAGATGTGGCCCGAACATGGGCCGACACTATGTTTCTGTCTGGGATAAAATGTGCGTATACACTGTGATCAGAATTTGTTAATCTAAAAATAAGTACAGACTATTTAACAGGAATAACTCAAGTTTGAACTCGCCAGATCGAGAAAGTGCTTTCCAGTTTTTTCTGTAATGTGCATCAGACGGCCAGCGAACGGACTGTGGGCGGCACATACTGTAGGCGTGCTGTCACCGGCCCGAGACTTGATTCAGCCAGGCTAATGAGTGTACAACGGGAAACTAACACATTTAAATACTTGTGCAATAATTGATCCAATCTGTCCACAGACTGCATAACTGACCTGTTTATTTAGCTTGGCATCCTCCACTCCCATTCCAAAGGGCTGATTGCCTTTGTATCGAGGAGGGCAAGGCAAACAGTGGAATCCTGGGTCTGTGTTAACACAGCGCTGGGATTCAACGACTTTGAAGCACAGATCAGGGACCATGTCACACTATAGGACACAAAAAACAAACAGACATGTTTAGAAACATATTTGAAATAAGTATTTTTCACTAATCTTCACATTTATTGGTACTTGTTGGGTTACAAAATTTTTGTTTGGCTACGCTTCCCGTGTTGAATTGTGAGTAATATAGTTTAACAATTGCTTGTCACATGGCCCTAACTACATTATGCTTTTTCCCAGATCTCTTTCCCATTGTACCTCATTCACATCCTCACAGAATGTTCCATTGCCACGGAAACCGACAGGGCAGGGCCCGCACTCCCACGAGCCGTCAGGGGAGCTGGTGCATTCAACACCCCCAAAGCATGGGTTGGATAGACAACCATCTGAGGAAGAAGAGAATGCAGAGGGAGAGGCTTACAGTTTACTCATGAAATTGATATGCATTTCATAAATCTCAAGAGATGTTCTGCACAATGTCAGTCAAAAGAGGTCCTTAAATAACAACTACCAGTAAGATTAGTGAATGTACACTACCGTTCAAAAGTTTGAGCTTGGGCAATTTTAGAGTACAAGTATAAAAACAAGAATATTGTGAAAGATTATAAAAATTTGTTTTCTATTTTGGTATATTTTAAAATGTAATTTATTCCTGTGAATTTTCAGCATTATTACTCTTACATTATTAGTCTTCAGTGTCACATGATTCTTCAGAAATCATTCGATGCTTATTTGCTGCTCAAGAAACATTTATTATTATTACCAATGTTGAAAACAGATGAGCTGCTTAATTTTTTTGTTTAAAAAGTTATATTTTGTTGAATAGAAATTTCAAAAGACCAGCATTTATTTAAATTGTTTCCCCATTTTTGTGTCATGGACTATTGTTTTGAAGTGTAATCCTTTTTCCCACTTTTCCTGTGTTTCACCTCCTATGTTTGCTTTAGGCCAAATTCCAGTCGGAAGTGAGGATCCCTATGCCCTAATCATTCCGAAGGGCAAAACATGACCATAAATGACTAAATGACTACCTTGAAGTGACCTGTTTTGGAAAGCAGACACTGAGAGGAAGATGGCCGGTGAACAGTGAGTTTATTGAACAAAAAAGGGACAGTGATAAGGTGAGCAGTTAAGTGAGAGTCCAAAAGGTCTTGATCTTGAGGGAGACACAGAGGAATGGAAGATGCTGGAGACAGGGGGAATAGTCTACATGGCATTAACTAGACCGGACCGTGAACTGTGGTGAAGTGTGTGCTTAAATAGTGGCGGTGATGATGAGGTGCAGGTGTGAGTGATTGGGAAATGGCATGCAGGTGGGAACCGAGGAGAGTGATGAGAAAATGCAGTGCAGCGGATCTGTGACATGACATGTTCCCTTTGCTAACGGACTTGTGGAATGGCCCTTCGTGAAGGGATTCAGTTGTTCACTTTTGTTTGGAATGATCCTACAAATGGCGTCCCCTTCCCGAAGTGCCCTTCAAGGGTGCAGAAATGCCAATTGGAATTCAACGCTTGTTTCCTTAGCTCCCTTGTTTGTTCTCATAGTTACCCTTTTTTGTTGATATGACGATTAATCACCTTTACCTGTCCCTTGTTAGCCCTTGTTATCCTATGAATAAATAGCCTTGGGCTGCATCCAAAATTGCATTCTTCCCTACTATATAGTAGTACTTTAAGTACCTGGATGATCTACTTCTTCAGGCAAGATTCTGAAGTGTGCATACAATGGATACTTTAGGCTACTATCCCATGAGGCCATGGTAGAGGATTTATGAATGGAGGTGAAGCAACATAACTGATGTTGGTAGGTCACATGATAATGACAACATAGCGGATGTAGTACATCCGGATTACATTCATGCTATAGAACATACTTTTTTAGCGTTAGTGAAGTACTTACTCAAAATAAGTACCTACTCAAGAGAGTATGCGATTTCGGACTCAGCGCTTGTGTTTCCTTGTTCCTATGTCGTTGTTTGCTGCAACATGTAGATGGTCTGTGTTCTTTTGTCCCCTAGCACTTTGTGTTCCTTAGCTCTTAGTTCTTTGTTTATATTTTGTTTGTTTGCATTCATCCGCTCTACACCTGCCACCTCTCTTTTGTTCCTGCCAGTGTTATAACAAATGTCTTTACTGTCACTTTGGATCAAGTTAATACATCTTTGCTGAATCCTTGCCTTTATGCTTTATTGTATTTATTGTGATAAAAAGCCAACATAAAAATGGACATCTAAATAAACAACAGAGAGTTTTGGCAGCTGCTAGTTTTATTTCAACCACCAGACTGAGCTGAGGCAGAAGGTTTAATAGTGGCTCAGCGATGGGAACAAGAGGGTGTCCAAGGTTTGGCAAAGAGTCAAAGAGTGAGAATATGTGAAAAGAAAGTGAAAAGGTAACATACCCACAGGGCAGTCCTGTTTGTTGCAGGAATCAGTGTCCTTGGACTCTCCTGGGCATTTCTTGCCACCATACTGCGGACGAGGGCTGTTACACACGCGTGTTCGTGTCCTTGTTCCTCCTCCACAGGTGGCGGAGCAGATCGCCCAAGGAGACCACGGGCCCCAGGCTCCATCCACTACGAGAAGAAGAGAGTACAGTGAAGATCACAGTATTAAGCTGAGTTTACTGAGACATATTGCTGTATGTAAATCGTGTTATTCTAAGATCACTCAATGCAAATAGGTCTAATATTACCTCAGTCTCATTTCACAAGACTAAGTCTAGTTTAAATAAGAGAAACGCATGACTCTCAGCACTCACTCGGACAGGGTTTGGCTTCACACTTTTGCGTCTCTCTCCCGCTGCCCTCACAGTCCTTTCCTCCCAGTTGAGGGACGGGGGCATTGCAGTGGCGAATTCGTGTGATCTGTCCCTCTCCACATGTCACAGAGCATGATGACCAAGGGGACCACAAACTCCAACCACCGTCTTGTCGGACTGTAACAACATTCAGAAAACTGGCATGATTACCAAAGCCATATACAATAGCATATGCTGCCTTGTGGAAGATCCTACTTTTAAGTTTGTAATTACGAAAAAAAGTTATCACGCTTTCCACAAAAATATTAAGCAGCACAACTGTTTGGAACATTGATAATACGTAATAATAAATGTTTCTTGAAGGATCATGTGACACTGAAGACTGGAATAATGATGCTGAAAATTCAGATTTGCCATCACAGGAATAAAGTACTTTTTAATGTATATTAAAATAGAAAACACTTATTTGAAATTGTAATAATATTTCAACATATTACTTATTTTTTACTGTATTTTTGATCAAATAAATTCAGCTTTGGTGAGCATAAGAGATTTTCAAAAACATGAAAAAAATCCTAAAGACCCCAAACTTTTGAACAGTGGTGTATTTCTCTCTTCTTTCTTACACTTTATTGGCAAATTTATGGCATTTTTACGCCTAATAATTAAAGAATATTCATTAGATATACATACATAATGCTTTGCTTCAGTAGTTTATTATAATAAATGTTTTCTGGCAAGATGTATCGCTATGAATAGCACAGTAAACATTCACAAGTGAAACTTAACAATGACAAAAACAAATCAGCCAACGGAAAGTTGGGGCTAAAACAAAATTGCGGAGGCATTCATGTGCACTCATCTAATTCAGACATGACCTGAATGCAGTGTTAAAGCAGCAAACAAACCCACACAAACAATGACATCTTTCATTTACATTAGTAAGTACAGAGGCATGAAGCCCAGGAATGACACAGGGTGGGACAGCCAAAAACTTGATGAAGCGATGACCACCTGGCCCATAATTCTGGACCCGCCACCCCATCGTCTCTTTGGGATTCAGCATGGGAGAGACCCGATGGTGTATTCAGGCCAGGGGTGACGCAATGAGCATTAAAGGGAGCGTTCACCCAAAAATGAAAATTTTGTCATCACTTACTCACCCTCATGTTGATCCAATCCTGTGTGAGTTTCTTTCTTCTGTTGAACACAAAAGAAGATATTTTGAAGAATGTTGGTAATCAAACAGTTGATGGACCCATTGACTTCCATAGTAGGAAAGAAAATACAATGGAAGTATTTGGACCATCAACTGTCTGGTTACCAACATTCTTCAAAATATCTTCTTTTGTGTTCAACAGAAGAAAGAAACTCACACAGGATTGGATCAACATGAGGGTATGTGATGGCAACATTTTTGGATGACCACATGGGTCTGAGTACACGGGCCCACATTATGAGGAGCAGAGAGACTGGAATTAATTTGATATAAATCTAAAAAGCTCTGAAGAGTGTGGATTTTGGAATAAACTGCTGCTTCAATGTGTATGTAATAAGTGATTATAATCAAGGTATTCATCAATATTTTTCCCCTAAATGTCACATGAGTTGAATGACTTCTCTAGGCTTGTGAGATTTTACTTTGTTATAGAAGTTACCAGTGTGATTACTGAAATGTTCTTTTCATGTATTCTCTAATGTCTGCATTTGATATCTGAATGCAGTAACAGTGCTTGCTCATTCATCCCGGCTTCCAGAAATGAAATATGGAAAGATGTTTTGTTTTATTAAGAACAGAATTTGTCAATATATATATATATGTTTTTCTAGGGTACCCTGCCAACTATAAGTCACAGTTCAGTTAAAGCCTTACTTTCCAGTTAGACTAAAGTGTAGCTATCCTTGAGAGAAAGAACGCATTATATTGATGTTTTGAGACGAGACTCCTGTTTATAGTTAGAGCCTGGCCAAATCCAACCTTGGAAAAGCTGTGTGTCAGTGTGTGTGTTAGTCTTTTTGATTGCAGGTTAAGGAACCACTGGCATTATTAGAGATTGACTGAGTTGTTGTTCTGGACATGCTGGCGCCCAGCAACCCAAATCTGAGAACTGGAAGGTCACGACGTGCCTAACTTCAGGGTCCGAGTGTCAGCTGCATAATTGATGGAGATATGCTTCAGTCTATCTGTATATGTGTGGAAAATTATATGTTTATCTATTTCTTAGCCAATGAGAATCATTCAACCTGAAGCAAGGACGTAGCTTAGACCTTGAAGAAGATCTTTATTGCTGTGATCTTTGTAACTGTAAGAGGGGCGGCCTACGAACTCCTGTGTGAGTCTTGAAGCTGACTTCTGCTGATGAAACTGCAAACTATCTTCAGTAAATCTTTTCTTTAATTTATTATAATTCTGACTTCGGGTCTTCATTCATCATATCTGGTTCTGGGTCTTTGACTGTAAAACCCCTTACAGCTCAATGTATTGATATTGTTTTCGCGGAAATTGTAACAAAGGCCAGTTTGGCCATTGCTGTCCAAGATACCAGCTGGTAACATTTGTCAGTTATAAAAAACATTTGAGTCAGCCGTAAGCCAGAGTTAGCACTGGTACACCACAAAGAGCCATATGCCGCTGATTAAAGCCTCACTGAGCATAAGTGATGACTACCAGCTCGTTCCCTTGCTGATGGAAAGGAGTTTGTCTATTAGCCCACGCTCCATAAATATTTACAACAGATGATGAAAGAAAACACCCATGTTGTTACAAAATCTTCCGCCTGCCACAAAATCAGGTCAATAATATCATGTTGGATTCTTCAAGGGAATTGACTGGCTTGAAATCACAGGCTCAGTATATGGCTAATGAATATTAATTAGGTGATGTAACATTCCATCAGTAGCAATAACCGATTTGATGAAATGTAGGTAAGTGGGTGCCAGCCAGTAGATTACTGCTTACCGCTTAAGTGTGTGTTCAGCCTAATGCCAATTCAAACGCTTGGCAAGGGGCTTCTGTAGTTATTATATTACTTCAGCCCTGCATTAAAAATCAATGATATTTGATTGATATGGCCTACTTCAAAGGATTAGTTGCCCCCAAAATTAAAAATCTCTTATTATTTTTTTATGCTTTCTTTTCCAAACTCATTTGAATTTATTTCTTCTGAAGAACATAAAATGAGAAACTCTGACAAATCGTACTGGTTGCTGCTCTTTTTCCTGCCATTACAATAAGTGGCGACTGAAGCTTTCAACCTTCATAAAGTGCAAAAAAATCATAAATGTGATCTATATGATTTCTGCACTATATTGAAAGTGTTCTGAAGTCCTCACACAAAGCAAGTGGATGGTTTCAGAAAATGTTCAGAAAAATTACCAATATAATTGACAAATTGTATAAACTACTTTATACAAGTACTTTATACTAGTACTAATAGTACTATAAACTATTTGTGACCAACATGGGCTCATTACGTGCATGTACCTAATTTTTTTTTGCAAAACTCCAGAAACGTATCTATACATACAATTTACTGCAGTTTCCAGCTAAAATGAACATTAGTAAAACTTTTGTTCACACTTTAGATTAGGGTCCAATTCTCATTAACCAACTATTAACTATGACTTTTGCCTCAATAAACTCCTAATTACTGCTTATTAATAGTAAGGAAGTTGTTAAGTTTAGGTATTGTGTATAGAATATGGTCATGCAGAATAAGGCATTAATATGTGCTTTATAACTAAGTACTAATAAACAGCTAATATCCTAGTAATACGCATGCTAATAAGCAACTAATAGTGAGAATTGGAGAAGTGTTACCAAACTTTTATTCTTTTTTACACAAATTATGATTAGAGTGACAGATTATCGAATGAACAAAGACTTATTTTCACATGGTTATGTTCTGCCATTTTATTTCAATTCCAAACTGCCACGATAACCAACATAATAGAACGTTGCACGATTCAAGTTCATCCGTTTCGGATAAAACTAAATACGATTTTAGTGGCACTCACTGGACATTTCACTTTTAAAGTGTCACGAAACGTGCAGGAACAACTCCACTTGTACAGCTTTCCAATGATCCTGGGTTGTTTGATCCTGAGCACTTTTATTGTGCTTTTGCATCTTTTTTAAGCTTAAAGGAGAACTCCGGTCAATTTTAACATTGAGCTCATTTTTTTGTACATTTTTTTGTGTCGAGTTCACGCGCATGATCATAGGCACTAAACCTATGCGCGTGAACTCGACAATCGATTACTATGGCCTTCCACCGAAAACAGGATGTAAACAGAGGTATGAGCGCTGGCTGAATTAACTTCATTTTTATTAATATCTCTAACATCTACTGCAGTCAGATTCACCCGTGTTCACTCGGAAGGAATCACTCACATTTTCTGTGCACTTGTAATGACACTTAAAGGATGTTAAGAGGCTAAAAAGCAGGCTTACTACTTGCCCCATTGAAGTCAATAGGGTGCAAATTTTAAAAATAGAATAACTCGGTGTAGGCAACACCGATTTTTGTCGTTGTTCTCTGTATTGACAGCACTCCAAATGTACAAAAAAATGAGCTCAATGTTAAAATTGACCGGAGTTCTCCTTTAAAAGCATCAGACCTCCTTTATTGTAATTGCATTAAAAGAGCAACGAGTACTTTCTCAATTTGTCTTCCTTGGAAGAAGAAGTCATACAAGTATGGAATGACACGACTAAATCAGTGAATTGTCATTTTTGGACGAACTATTCCTTTGAAAGCTCAAAACTATTTTTAAACAACAAAAACAGCCAAAATAAATATTTTTTCCCCATAAAGATTTAGAGATTCTGGTTAAAAGTAACCTGAGAACCAGCGATTCTTTTTCTTCCATTTTCATTATTTTTAACAGCTGTTTAGATAATATGACAGCTGCATTTGAGACCTCTCTTTCTACTCTGTTTCAAACACAGCCGTGGTCTGCGGAGACTTTACAGATGAGTGCATTATTTCACTATCACGATAGACTGTGATGCACTGATACAACTGAAACAAATCAGTGAGAGAACCAACTGTGCACTTGCAGTTATAAGGTGACGGACCACATTTCATAAGGCCACAAGCAAGAGGAATGAATCAAATCCCACTTAAACCGCTGTTATGTGGTTTTCGTCCAAGATTTTAGACTTTTTGGACAAAACAGGCAATAAAATGGTGTCCAAAATGTCTCTATGTGACCGAAGAACAGGTTTTCAGAGAAAGAGTGCAGTTAATAACGGTCAAACAAAGACTGGCTGGCTCACCACGACTGTCGCATTTTCCCAAGCTGCATCTGCGGGTTTGGATGGAGGGGCCGCTGCAGGGGTTACTTGTGGCATCACACGACCTGCCTCTTTGCTGGGTGCCTGTTCCACATGTGACGGTACACTCCGTCCATTCAGACCAAGGCGACCAGCCGTCCTCGCTGTCTTTAGCTATACACACATGAACACACAAGCACATTTAGCACTGGTTACTTCAAGCACAATTCACCCCGTTCTAACCCCACCACACCCATCATGGTGCTCCTTGCTGTTAATATATTTACACAGCAAAGGCAACATTGTTCTTCAGCTCTGATGTTTTGGAGCTTAAGTTATACATGACATCATCTTTCTCAACCCACTTCAGAGCATGGGAACATACAGTAATGCTTGTTACTCATGGATAATAAAAAATGTGTGGTTGGCAAACACAAGCACTTTTATCATTTGAGAAAAGAAAAAGTCTGCCTGTTTATAAACTTCTGTTCAAAAGTCTGGGGTTGGTAAAATTCTCCAAAAAAACGTTTTCTTTTTTTAAAGAAGTCCCTTATGCTCACTGAGGCTGCATTTAAGATACAGTAAAAACAGTAATATTGAGAAATATTATATAAATATATTTTAAAATAACTGTTCTATTTTAATATACATTAAAATGTAATTTAATGCTTGTGATGGCAAAGCTGAATTTCCGGCCATTACTCAAGTCTTCAGTGTCACATGAAATTATTCTAATATGCTGATTAGCTGCTCATTTATTATTATCATTTATTATTTTTGACCACCCGGCAACAAGGCTAGCTTCACCGTGATAACAAATTGAACAATTCACTTTCCAAAAAGTTATATAAGATAAGACAAAAATTCCAAAATACATTCAGGTGATACATTTTTAAAATACATCAGTTAAAAATTTATCTGAATAAAAACATTGTCTATTTACATTAAAAAGCACAATAAAATATGTTTAACAGTAATTGGAGTTTAAAAAGGAGATTAGCTTCACAAGAAACATTTCATATTATTATTAGTTCAAAATGATTGCGCTGCAGCATTTATTTAAAATAGAAATCTTTTGTAACATTATAAATGTCTTTAACGTCACTTTGGATCAATTTAATGCATCCTTGCTGAATAAAAGTATAATTTTCTTTAAAAAAATCTTACTTTCCCCACTTTTGAACAGTCGTGTATGTGCGCATGTACTGTAACGGTGTCTACACTCAAAGTGCCTGATGACATGAACAACTTTGTATCCTACTTTGTATCCTACCCAAACTATTTCAGGTTACCATGAGAAACATCACAAGCTGGCTTTAAATGTAATATTCAAGCATTTAAATACAACACACACAAAACATATTAGTGAATAACATAATTTGATTTCAATTATGTCTCTAAATTGAATGCGAGACCCCTTGCATCCAGTGTAGACATGTTGGGAAAATTGTGAATATCAGCAATGTACGTTACTCACGCAGACACACAGGACAGCATTCACCATCTAGGAAAGTGGGGCTGGCACAGGCTACTGGAGGACATGTGATTTGATGGCACACAATCTTTGATTCCTGCAAGATAAAGCCGTAAGACAGAGTCCTCAGAACAAAAGCAGAATCCCATTAGCTGTTTTTTCTTACCTGACAGGTGCACTTGGTGCAGCTGTCCACAACCCAGTCCTCCTTATCCTCAAAGAGACGGCCGTCTTGCCAGCACATGCGCTTGTCTTTGATGTTCTTCATATTCCCCAGCACCTCCTTCATCACAGTGTTCTCCTCAGTCTAACCGACAGATGCACAGCAAGACAGATGGACAAACGGTCAAGAGGTGGCAATACTTTCTGCCAATGTCTTCCACATGTAGATAAATAGAGGTGATGTAAACTACAATGACATGAGCGACTTCTGTATAGCAGGGAAATTATGCCTTTAAGAACAGGAAGATCTGCCTCCGCCAATCTTGGATGGCTTTCTTTTTAAATATATTTTAAAATATAATTTATTCCTGTGATATGATTTTTTTTTGGCATCATAACTCCAGTCTTCAGTTACATAATCCTTCAGAAATCATTCTTATATGCTGATTTGGTGCTCAAGAAACATTTCTTTCTTAAATAGAAAGTTCAAAAGAACAGCATTTATTTGAAATAAAAACATTAAAAACGTCTTAACTGTCCAGCAGACACCTAAAGCCCTTTAAATCCCTACAGGGCCCCAAATTACATTTCTGGTTAAACGCCATGCTGAAGGAAAATTGTCCTCAAGTGACTTTTGACTTACATGTAATTTACTTGTCTTACAATTATGATTTGTGCTTTTAATGTTGACATTTGTAACATCAATCTAGGTTCTGTAATGTTTGAATGCAAAAAAATCCTCTTTGTGTTATTTTGTTAGTCTTTGCTAGTTTTTTCAATTTTCTGGTTTTCTTTTTCTCTCTTTTTTAATAAAAGAATGAAATGAAAAAAGAACACCCAAACCAGAAAGTCTTGAGAGCTACAGTATTAGCAAATCATGAATTCGTGGCCACGAGTAAAGAGTTGAGAAAGAGGAAAGAGACAGAACAAGAGGTTGAGGGAGGGGAAAAATAACAAGAAAAATGTAAGGGAAGGAAAGGTTATTAACTTCTGAAGCACATTAAGAACATAAAATAACACACACACACACACACACACATACAAAAAAACGAACCACAGTTTGTGCTGATGAATTAATTTGTGCATGTGTGAGTGAGAAAAAAAAAAGCATAGGTAGTAGCCATGAGTGTTAGGCTGTGAAACAGAACACCACATGGTCTGGAAGAGCCTCTGGGACCCGCAGCATCCAACGGCAGGATTTCCCAGAGATTATGCCCAGACTCCCTCATCGCTGGGAAGCTCCCAGTGGAGGATAAAGGGGCTGTTTAAACACTGCCAGACACGACTCGGTTCCTATTCACACTTCCTATCTCCCTCTAAAACAAACCATAAAACCCCAGCCCACATCTTCACGTTTTCCACTGCCTCTTCAGCCCTGTTTTCCTTTAATGGTTCTGTTTAGACTACAAGAATTTTAGCTTGCATGGTCAGATTTAATCTGTAATAAAATTCTCCAAATCAGAGATGGCCACCAACCTGAACAATGGAGCTTTATGAAATACAATTTACATTTCAGATAAACCAAACTAACATTATTTATTCACCCTCTTTTTGTTCCAAATCTGATTGACTTTTCCCCCCTGTGGAACACAAAAGGAGAAATTTGATGGCCACTCTTTTCCATGCAATTACAACGAATGAGAACTGAGGCTTTCAAGGTGTTTTTCTCACATAAAGCTATCAGACTTCACATAAAGACTTCAGAAGACCTGGTGTATAGTGTACAAGTCGTATGGACTGCTTTTATGAGACTTTTATGGTGCTGTTGTGACCTTCTCGAGGCTTGAAATCCTCTAATCCTGTAGTCCCTAATCATTGCAATTGCATGGGGAAAACAGTTTTTATTTTGTGTTCTTTTTCAGGTTGAATAAACTAATCTTTCAAACAAAACACATTCCCCAGGTTTCACAGACAAGACTTAAGTTTAGTCCCAGACTAAAATGCATGTTTGAGCTGTTTTAACTGAAAGCAACTTGCACTGACATCTTAAATATGTCAGATTGTTTGGTCACAAGACGCACACCAATAATGTTTTTCAAAGGCAGATTTATAAAAGCTATATGTCCAAATTGAACTAAGGCCTAATCCTGGCTTAATCTAAACCCTGTCTGTAAAACCAGACATTAAGTAAAGCAACTTTACCACTTTCTGCAAGCCATCGATGAGATTGCCCACAATGATACGAAGACCTTTCAGTTCCTGCACCATGTTGCTGAGCTCCTCACAGGAACGCTCGCACACGTCCGATGCCAGTTTCTCCTTCTGCCCAATGAAGTTGGTGGAGATAGCCGTGCTGACAGACACAGTCTCTATACTCTCATTTACCACGTTGACTTCCTCTGAAAGGGATAAGAATGCAGTGGATCAGTGTTAAAGAACGTTACTTGAGAGTACCCAACAGACAACTTGTGATTTCTGACCCTAAAGATAAAGAGCAAGCAAAAAGACTTCACTTTTGAAATGGTACATGTGATACAAAGTGGCCTCATGAATACAATCAGAATACAGCAGCTATGTTTGAGATTTTATAGGGGTGCATGGATTATAAAACATTTAACCGATGTGTAGGATATTCCACACCCCACAGATTTCAGATATATCATTCTCTCCCTATATTTCTGACATAACTATAATAAATGTGCAGAAGCTACCCCAGAAGTAACATTTAAAGAAAGATAGTGATTTTTCAAAGCACATCTTGGAAAAGGAGGAAGGTGGTGTGGTTGGGGGATACGCAACAGCAGAGGAATGCTGTCCATTATGCCAAAACTCCCATTAGATATCTGCAGCCATTTTGGGGTCATTTGCGTATATTTTCTCCAGATTAATGGCGAACAGAAGACACTAAATCAGGGAGCCATGTTGATACCTCCAGAGGTTCCTTTGAGACTCATGCAGGGTTAGCAGCTTTTTAGAGACTGTTGAACTCGTTCAAATCTCTTTGGGGTTTCAGTCAACGCTGGGAAAATAAGTGTGTGTGTGTGTGTCTGTTTCAGCAACTTTCTAGGCAGGCTTTTGTGCACTTCAGTTTAGCTTTTATTTAGCAATACGTGGCACTCCTAAACTGGGGCACTAGAGAGTTTAGAGGGACCTCTGTACTGGCATCCTAACGTTCAGCAGTTGGCATGCATTTGTCCTGGCAATGGAAATGGAAGCCTTTTTGACTGCCATATCCTATGCATACTTATTCAGTTATAATTACAAGGAACTGAGACAGCAGTGATGGAGAAATGCTCACACTCGCACATCTCACACAAGGCTTAGTTTTGCCAGGGTCTCAAACTATTTATTTCAGCACAAAAGTCAGCCAGGTCCAGGGATGAGTTTATTTACTGGTTAAATAGACTATCTCAGTACTCTTCTCTGCAATAAACTGGAAACAGTGGAATCTGATGCAGAACATTCCAGATTGGTTTGTTGTTTAAAGGCCCTGACACACCAAGCCGATGGTCGGCCAACGCCGGGCCGTCGTTGATCCAGTTTTTGCAGTGTGTTCCGCACTGTTGGAACTTGTCTGACCCCTTCTGGGTTTTTATGACCGATTAAAGAGAGATCACCAAAGAGAGAGAGAACTCTGATTGTATATCTCAGTGTTCAAGCGTAGCTTTTTCGCTGAGACGCAGCTGACGTGAGGTGACAACACAGTCAGCTTTCATCGCCACTAGTTCTTTTATGTCGGTTTGGTGTCTCATGACCTTAACACATTCTTATGCTTCCAACACTATCACAAGTCATTTTTGTAAATTTGACAAAAGCTCATTCATGTTAGCCAGTTAGATAACATTATTGTGGTGATAAATCTGCAGAAATTGCAGCAGAAATGTAGAATACCAAATGTTTCCGAGGCAGTTTGCCAGGCATAAAAATGGATGTAGACCATCATAAAGTAAGACTGTCACTGGCAATGATGCACTGGACTACTGGTGACTGTTTCATAAACTGGCGTGAAACTCTCTGGGCCAGCGGGCCGTTCTTAAGGTTGGGCCCTGCCAACCAAAGCTTTACGTAACAGTCGGTCAAACCAGCCAGTTTGTGATCCGACCATGTGCATGTATAGAATTATGAGTATGTACTTCTTCCATTTTTCCACCTTCTCTTAAAGTATGAACTCCCTGCCAATGTATATTAATCAATGTATATTAATCCTCTTTATGGCATGTGCAAACTGGTTAACCCTTATACCACCACACTAACATGAGCGTTTCCCGTAAACATGATGTAATACGGTCAGAAATTTCCACAGCTCTGATCAGCAGATTTTGTGACCCACTTAGGTGAAAGCCAGAAGAGCTTAAAATGAAAACTGAATCCAACGGAAAACATACCAACCCTCTAAAAACAAATTTGATCATGACCTGCACAGAATAAATCCATATGGAGCTCCTGAAACCTTTTAGAAGTCCATGCCTTTTGAGTGCCTAATCTGACACCTAAAAATCAGTTCAAAATAAGCCAGAGATCATGAAAGCAAACAATTAAGGTGAAATTTCGGGAATTACTGCAAGAACTTTCTGTGGTTTTCCCATGCTGACCTTTATAGTTTTCATATTTAAGAGATATGAATGAATTCTTACCAGGTTTAGCGATCTCACAACCTTTGTTTCTCAAGATAATCTCTATCGGGGTGTCAAAAAGGAACTTCACATTCTGTAGCAAACCCTGTGGAATGACAGAGATTCATTATAAAAAAGTCCATTATAATGTTAAAATGGGGAGATTTATGGTTATTTTCTTTAATCGTATTCAAATCTCCACAACAGTGGTGAATTTGTAGCATATCTAGGCAAAAGTCAATAGAACATGGTTCCTTAAAAGGTCCTTAGATGACTTCTACTTAAATTAACTTTATATTTATATTTTTACGACTTTTTACTACATAATATATATATAATTTCCCCATTTGGTTTAAAATACATTTTTAACTTTCAGACACTCAAAAAAGGATTATCCTTCCCTATTTGGGGTTTATTAGACACTGCATATTCAGTAATATTATCAGTTTGACTGCACTGACACTATTGGATGTGAACAAAACTTTACAGCTGATTCATAATTGACAAATTTTGCAACGTCGACACTGTAATTGAACACTGTCTTCTGTAGAGCTGCTTACAACCGAGTAATTTTAGTAATTTTATAATTGTTGAACTGTTCAGTTATTGAACTAAACTGAATCAACAATGAACTGACATCAGCTGAATAATGATACATTAATCTTTTTTAAAGTTGCTCTACAGGAGAATATGAATTTGTCTCATGTTTGATGAAGTTTTCAAAAATTGATTTTTATTTTTCCTATTACTGTGAAGCTGCTTTGTAACAATCTGTATTGTATAAAGCACTATAAAAAATAAAGCTGACTTGACTATTTCACAGCACAGGAAATCATTACGCAGAAATAGCATAACAAGCATGGAATGAAGTACAGATGATGTTCATGGAGAAGAACTGGTTTACCCTGAAGTGGTTTTCCCTGATAGATCCCTTAGCCACAAACATCTGACTGCTCTCCGGCCGCAAGTGCTCATAGAAAGGCTCGTCCAGGATCACGCTGTCAATCAGGCTACAGCCTACGTACAGATGAGCATTCTCTCCGTGAACGTACAGCGTGATGTTCTTCCACTGCGAATCCGACAAGTCCACATCCTCAAAGGACACCACATTTTGAGATCCCTCGACCATGTAGATCAGATCAAGCGTGTTGGCGCGTCCATTGGACACAATCTCAAACTGACGGCTCCCACTGGGACCCTCCAGACCAATCAGGGTGCCCCTTGAGCTCTTGTCCTGTCGCATGGTGGCCACAAACACAAAACCCTCATTGTTCTGGACCTGCTTTAGGATCTGATGGAGGGCCAGGGTGCTCACAGCAGGGATGTGGTCAAAGCGGATGAAGCGGTATGCCGGCGAGTCCCAGTCGTGGCCCTTGAAGAGCTTGGCACCAATCGTCTTTCTGCTGATGCTGCTGATTTTGAAAAGGTCGAAGATGGATTCATCTTCCACATGGCCATCTTTGAATGAGTCGACATAAGCATTTCAGCAAAGTGCGGATGATTATGTGAAAATACACAATGCATTTTATGTGATGATTATGTAAGCCCATTAAAGATTTTCAGGAAAACATTACATCATCTCAGGTCAAAATCATTCAAAAGCTGTTTTGCATTGAATACCACATAGAGACTCTGTTAATAAATCAAACACAGATGTGCTTGGAGGCACAAAGAATAATGGGCAAATTGTGTAATATGGAAATCTCAAATTCAGAATTAGATATAAAGACAAGTGGGTAAATGTCAATGGCAACAGAAAAATAGGTTAACCCTAAATATTTAGAAACAATTTAGGAACAGGTGCATCATGGATTTACCTTGAGGTAGTGCTCTGATGCATAGTAACAGCAAGGGCAGAAAGTAGAGATTTCTCCTGAGTATCATAACTCCTTCAAAATACACATATACATATATAAAAACATAAAATATTAATAACCCATTTATTACCAAATATCACTATGAAACATTCCACATGCCTCAGTTAGGCTACAGGACATAATTGAAAATCGCAAATAAATAAATAAATAATGTACATTTTTTATTGTTATCAGGCAGTTGGAAAAAAATGGAATAATAGCACAAATATATTATTTAATGTAACAATACTTCAACAAATGGACTCTGGGTTTTACTACTATATATCACTCTCAGAAAAAAAGGTATAAAACTGGGACAGTACCCTTCAAAAGAGTTCTAATATGTACCATTTAGGTACTAATATGTACACTTTTGGTACCAATATGCACCTTTGAGGGACTAACATGCACTCTTTAGGTACAAAGGTGCACCTTTTGAAAAGGTACCGCCACAGTGACAGCTTTTGTACCTTTTTTTCTGAGAGTTTGACCATTCCTGGGTTTTATATGCATTTATATAAGACAGAGCAATATTAGTAAGAGATTAATGTTAGACCCTTTATCCATTTTTTGTATCTCAATTATGACATTTTAAGGAGAACTGACACAGACTTCATCTTCCAGAGGGGCAAACTGTAGGCTAATTAAACAGCTGTGGTCATGTGACTATTTAAACAAGCCAAGTAAAAGTTCACATAAAATCAAGACAGTCGGAACGTAAAAGTAAATGGACACACCAGTGGGGGCTAAATTACTTTTCAAGTTGATAAGATATTAAACATACATTACGCATCATCATCAGAATGACATCCCAAACACTTTAGCTGATTGCAGTAGTAACAGGTCTTTAAAAGCGTTTAACTGTAGCAAGCTTACTAAATAAAGACATCTGTAACAATCTGTCAAACGTGGTTTTGGAGGAAAGAATGTGTAATTAATTATTATTCTCATAGAGAAAATTAGTCAAGTCTAGGGAGCCAATTTATATAAATAGGCTATAAATGCCCCAAAACAAAAAAACTCACCTGTTGTGATGTGCAATCCAACTGAAACAGCACAAGTTTATTTGTCCTCTAAATCTTCAAGATAAATATGCGATACGCAAGGACTAAAATCCACAGTGTCTATAACATCCACACGGCTCCGAGTTTCAGTTCAATGGCCGGAGAACTACTGGACTGAAGCCCTTTATACGGTTCAGTCCGAACCATGTCAGTCAGGTTCGGATATAAAGCTGGACCTGCTGAGGGGGCTGAATTATAAGTTTCCCATCATATAATGTCATGCCGGTAGCCTACCAATGCAGTGAAACCTCCTGTCCTCCCCTGCAGTGACGTCTCCGCGTCCATATCCCGATCCAGAGACTGAGCCTGAGAGGAGGAGGAACAGAGATGTGGAGAAGAGACGCATATGCTCGCGCAAGATGCTAGACACTCGAGAATACAACCACTCATTGTCAAATACAGTGTAAATTATATTATAAATAATCTTTGTTTACATCTATTTAAGTTGTAGCCTACTGGCAATACATATTTATGTCAACATCTGGCTAATTAAATCGAGGTTGTAAAAGAGCAATGACCTTCACAGGTTCAGACTCAGGTAGTATGCTAATTAAACTTCACTTTCAGTTGCTTGAAATTATTTACTGTCCACTGACTGATATATCGATTGTAAACATGTCTCTTAGTACCACTTTAAGTCTATGAAGTTGTTCTTTTGCTATTTCTTCAGGGGCGTCTGTCACGTGATCCTGCAGCGTTGAGTATTGTAGACAATCGCAATTTCAAGCAAGGCTTTTGTGACCTTTCCTTTAAATATATGTGACAAAAATAGGCTATACAAAAACAAAAACAATTGCTTTTTAGTGTTATAGGCCTAATAGAAAATATGGTTTTCTGAAGACTTTTTGCCAATGTGTGTCATTCTGAGAAATCTCATATATTTCACTAGTTTAAGAATAGCCTGTAATTTAATTTAGAGGTTTCTATGGTTTTAAAGAATGGGGCAAAAATGTGTCATGCAATGACATATGTTGTCTCAAAGAAACCAGAGAGAAGGACAAACCAAATAACTTGATATCTTATATTCATAACTTACCAATCTCAAAGTTGGAGACAAACATAACTCTCCATGTCACATTGGTCATTCAGTGCACAAGCAAAGATATTGCGTGACAAGACTTAATCATCTGAGCAAATTGGTTTGTTTTAGATATTGTGCCATCTTTGTAAAAAATTCTTCTAGAAGTACCACTTGGCCAATTCAAAATGCTTATTTTTTGTCATTTAATCGTAAGAGTCTGTCGGTCTCATGTGGTTCCACTCAAGCCCCAGAGAGTGATATTTCATCCAAAGCCGAGCAAACATGCACGCTATCAAAACACATCACAGCAGAACATACTGAATATCACTTTGGTTGTTGACAGTTCTACCAGCTTCCATTAGATGAATGTGTGCGTTTCTAAATTGGGTTAGTGTGACATGGACAGGACTTACCGTCTCTAGTCCCATTATACTTCTCTATGATGCCTCTGTCATGCTAATGCTGTCATCTCTGTCTTCATGTCTCCGATTTCAGTAATGTCTTTATGCTGGTCCATTCTTGTGCACCCAAACTTTTAGCAAGACAGTTTCATAAATCAAATTTTAGTGGACATACTTCTTCACTTGTTTTCATATATGATGTTTATATCATGCATTTATTCTTTTTTTGATGGTTGATAATTGTTGAATCTAAATCAGAGAACAGCATTACATCTTCCACACATATTGGTTTCATATTTGAATATGATTTCATTTATCTTAATCATATCAACATATTTCTTTCAGGGAAAAAAAAAAAACTCACTGATTTTCTTTAATTACAACTAGAGTATGCTGAGGTTATGTAAACCAGACTTCTTTAATCTGTATTTTATTACCATCGTTCTGCCTCCAGAATCTGTGGTATTCGATAAAATACTTTGCTTATTTGATGGCAGGTTACGCAAGTTTTGAAGAACCCACAGGAGGTGGAATGTTCCATTATGATGTTGGAGAGATAAGCGTCGGAGCAGAGATGGAAGAATCTTACCAAAACACAGATAAATAGACCTCTGATTTCATGCTGCTGGATGTCCATCTGTCAAAAAATCACACAGTGTGCCATACAACTAAACTAAAGTGTCTCATAAGGAACTCTTTTCACAATGTTGGACTGTAAAATGGATAATGTCAGGGGAAAAAAACATTGTCTTTTTGAAGAGTCACAAAAATTAAAAATGTTAAGACTTTCCTACTAAAATTATACATTTGCACAAATAAAACTGATGGTAAGAACATGGAAATTCATTACATACAATTCATTTTTAGTAAGACTTTAATCTTCCAATTGCAGTTTATATATCACTTACCAGATCATAATAAATCTGTGACACTCTAAGTTTGCATTTTCTTGCATGCACAAAACAAGCAAAACACTTTAAAGGGTTAATTAACCAATAGAGAAACAGCTGTTCAGCATTTTTCAATTATATGCAGTATGAGACACAAAGGAGTCAAGCTGATTGGTCACATTTGTGACCCATGATGCTGAATGCATCTAAATGCCATCCAGTTGTTGATTTCCTTTTTCTTTTGCACAGAAACACAACCATGCCTGAAGACAGACAAAACGCTGAGGAAAGTTACTGTATTTATGAGAAACAATAGCATAATAAAATGAACCCGAGTCAGAACTTTCTAACTCTGTTTAAAACAAAAAGAGGCAAAAGAGAGCAAGACAGAGAGAGTGAGAGAATAGGCCGTTTAGGGAGGGAGGAGCTCTGGCCCTGGGTCCCTGGGCACAGAAGGTGCTGCAATGCTGCTTTACTAACAGTCGGAATGGGAAGCACCTCTCAGCTCCATTTCCTCTTTTTTCTCTCTCTCCCCCCACTAAAAAAACCTCTCCAAGTCTACAACACAAATGCAACACAGACGTGTACCTCCGTCTCTCGTTCTCAGACTTTGAAGATCCAGTGCAAAAATCCACACTACTTCCTTTACCATAGCTTATCATAATAACATTCATGTCAGATGCATTTCAGCATTCAGCTCAACTCTTTCAATGTCCAATAGTTCCATGATCATATTTAGGTTTGTTCTCATTTATAGTTTGAAGAATGAATTGCTCTTGAACGATTATCTCTCTATGAATACCTAGAAAGTCTAAAAAAAGTGTGCAAATATATAAAAGTCTAAGGTAGATCAATGTGGGTTTTTCAGTTTTTAATACACTGAAAAATATATAGACTAAATATGTTAATGTACAGTATAAGAAATAAACATAAATATTTTTGAATGAATTATTTTTCACCTCATTGGGAACAAGATTAGATTAAAATAAGTATGTTCCATAAACATTGCAGTAATATATTGAAACATTAAGTTTAAGTACAAGTACACTTAAGTACACTTTAAAAAAAAGTTGCTGCCTTAAATTTTAAGTACAATCAACTTTAAATGACATAAAACTGACAAAAAAAAATTATAAAACAGTTGCAAATTGCTTAACTTATTTTGATGAGTTAAAGCAATGTAAAAACATATGTTGTCATAACTTATAATTTCATTTTTTACAGTGTAATTTAACAATATTTTTCCCAATGAGGCAAGAAAATATTTCTTTCAAAAAATATCTTATGTTTATTTCTTATGTTTTCTTTTTAAAGATTGACAGATATGTTGATTAATTCATTTTTATTTTATTTTTATTATAATTTGCATCATTACAGCTTCTTTTTAAAGTTTAGTATGTTTTCTCCCTTTCTTTAGAACTGACAAGTAAAACGTCTTGATTACGAACGTAACCTTAATTTCCTGAAGAGGGAACGAGACGCTGCGTCAAAACAGTGTGGGAACGCCTCTGTGTGATTGTGTCGTGAAGCACGTATGAAATCAGTCCAATGGCGTTATGAAACGTCATAGGCGGGTGACGTCATCAACCAGGAAACTATAAAGCAAACCCAAACCAAACAGTGTTAGCTTCTGATAGACCTGAAGCAAGTCGGTCACGGGCATGCCAGGAGTATAGCAGGGCGATGCAGCGCCTTGTTCCCTCTTCATGGAACTAAGTTTACAAATGTAACCAAGACGTTCCCTTTCAAGGGAACTCACACTACATTGAAACGCTGTGGAAAAGCTAAACCCACACCGCCATATGAGCAAGTGTCCATCCGTGTGAAATATATGCGCACACTAAGACGGAAGCATCTGCGCCCCTGAAGTGGAGCCAATGTCAAGGTCATAGAACCTCACGAATGTGTGCGGCGAGTACCATCCAGCCGCATCACAAACATCTCGGAGGAAAACTCCAGACAGTAATGCTTTGGAAATAGCCATACTCCTAGTAGAGTGGGTCGGTACACCGGCCGACTCATAAGCAAGTGAGATGGCTCGACCACCCACTTGTTCATCCTCTGCTTAGGTGCCGAGGACCCCTTGTGGCAAACAAGAGAATCTGCCCCACAACATTGTTTACTTTCACTTTCATTTTAGCTTGTTTATGGGGGGAGTGTGTAAATTAAACGACGGAAGGGAATTGTATTTAAAGGGAGTGTGTCGTACCTGAATCAGAAGCGTCATCCGTTTGTTTGCACATGATGTTGCCCGTATGAGTGAGGTTATGGTGGAAAGACGGCTGCGTGTCAATCAGCTGTTTCACGTGTATGTTTGGTGCGTGACTGAAGCATTGCACTTCCAGACCAACTGTCATGAGCTGTCCTGAAGACAAGGCAAAAACCGCTTATCCACTTATCTTGGTGTCTGGTGACTCACAATACTCATTGGTGCCTTCAATACCTGCAAACGTGGTCAGTACCTCTGCGCCGCCATTACACACACTGCAACACACGCACGCACCCACTCGCATAGCTTTCATATTCGCACATTCTGTGTGCTTAGTGTTTTGTTTATAATTGTTGTTGGCCGTTAAAATTATTGTTGCTGTTGATTTAATGTTGGTGATTTACCACAAGATTTATGAGATGTTTATCCAATGTTTTCTTTGTTCTCTCTTTTCTTTTTTTATGGACATTTTTTGTGAATGAATGTGGACACGAATCTGCGAGCGTGGATTAGCGTGACGCGGTCGGTTTCCGGCACGGGGCTCGGATCTCACAGACCAGAGACCGCTGAGAACTTCATTTCTTATTTTGTTTTATTTTTTTGTCCATTTCGTTTTCTGTGTGATTATGATTTTGAACATATGGAAGAATAAATATTCCTTGTGAAATGACCTTTTTTCTGGGATTATTATTATTATTTGTTGTGTAACAGGTGGTTACATTTTCTGCTATCCTGGGTTAAGTTAATTTTTGACAGGTTTAATCCTGTCTGGCGCCCGAAGGTTTTCTTTAAAATAATTAATTTAGGTTAGGGCGGCCACCACCGTTACACCCTTCCTGGGTGACCAAAAGCAAACAAACAGTTTTTCAGACTTTCTCCACAGGACAGCTCTGTGGACATAAGCATCTAAAGTCCTAACTGGGCAGAGCAGATTTAGTTTCTCTTGGTCTGACGTCCGGAAGGGAGGAGGACAGAAGGCCTGCAGTATACGATAGGTCTTACAGTATTAGTAGGACCCTTAGGAACAGCCCGGTCTAAGGTGAAGAAAAGCCTTTATCATACCAGGTGCAAATTCCAGGCACGAGGGAGAAACCGAGAGGGTTTGTATATCTCCAATTCTTTTGAGAGACGAGATAGTGAGGATAAAGACAGTTTTTAGCGTGTGAAATTTCTCAGGAACCTCCTCAATATGCTCAAAGGGAGCGAAGGAAAGGCCTTCAAAAACTATGGCCAACGGACTGCAGATCTAAGTCTCAAGGTGCCACGAAGGAAACGGGTTACTAGGGGGTGTCTTCCCAAAGACACATCACATAGAGGAGTGTGGTAAGCAGGCCGCCACATACACCTTTATTGTGGAGGGGGATAACCCTGCGTAGAATCACTCTGGCAGAAACTCCAGAACTGCACCCACTGGGCAGTTAACTGGGTAACTACTATTAGAAGACGGACCCCGTCCCGGCGAACTCTCTCCAGAACTCTTGGGAGTAGAGCGATTGGGGGAAAAGTGTACAGACGTGGTCTTAGCTATGTCTGTACCATTGCATCCAGCCCAAGAGGAGCTGAAAGACTGAGAAAGAACCATAGTGGACAGTGTGTCGTAGAGGCGCGAACAGATCTACTTCTGCTCAACCGAAGTTCTCCTATAGGAGCTCCACCACTTCGGGGTGAAGTCTCCATTCCCCGGGCCTCAGCCCCCGCCTCAAAAGGATGTCTGCTACCTGATTAAGATACCCCAGAATGTAAACTGCCCTGATAAGAGAGCAGTTTCCCTTGGGCCCACAGGAGGATCTGGTGAGCCAGCTTGTATAAGGGGCACGACCGCAGGCCCCCCTGATGGTTTATGTAAGAGATCACCGATGTGTTGTCGGATGACTGGCCTCTGCTGTATTTTGAACAGCAAGCACAGTGCCTTGAAGCGGAGAACCAGCAGGGACCAACTGGCTTAACTGTTCTAGAGCCCTCCTCGGAGGGAGCGAGCAACCCTCTGGTAAAAACTTGCTGGGAACCTCTGCGCCCCAGCAAGGTTGGCGAGGTTGGCAGAATGGCCCTGTGAAGAGGCGTGTTGGTAAAAGGCTCTCGGCACAAGAATTATGGCTCAGCCACTATAGCACTTCAGTGCAAGGATTCTTTATTTTCAGTCCAAACCGTCCCAAAGTGTACAAAAATCCAAAGAAACAACAATAAAAAATAAAATAAACAAATAAATAAAAAATATAAATAAATATATTTACACCGAGTTCTTGGCTGAATTTCCTTCAACTAAAAAAGGATCTCAATAGTCCCCAATTGCACTTCAAATTGCACTCCATAACTTCCACACCTCCACCACCTTGTGAGAAAGAGCTGCCCTTATATATTAAAGGCCCAGCCTATTGGGGTGAAACCATCAAGGTAAGTACAAGGTAAGTATCCATTTTACAACTTTATACAAACAGTCAAACGTGTTATACACATCTTGTTTGTCTTGTTTAATACCATGTATACATTATACTTCATTAATAATACGAAATAAACATAGTTAATACAAAAAATATAAAAGACATTTCCCCACTTCCCCCTCCCCACACATCATCACTAAAAAACGTCTAGCCGTGGACGACTCACACATGGGCAGCACGGGCAAGCTACGTTTTATGCTTTTACAAATCGCCACCGGCGTTTTGAACCTTTTCACTTGCCGTGCTTACGGCTGATCAACCAGGAAGACGCCACACGCAAGACACTTCACAGCACGAACAAAGACACCGACTAACAAATATATAGATAAGTAAATAAAGATGTTAGTCTTTAAAATTTGTCTGGTGTGTATGTGTGATTTTGGAAATGATGATAGCGGGGATATTTGATGTATAATGGCTATACAGCTGAAAATGTGTAACATAACATGTAAAGTATTAGATGGGGATGGGAGTGCAAGTGCTGTCCCGGCCAGTGACAGAGAGCTGTCACAGGCCCCTTGAGGGCACAGAGGAGAGACGGGCACCGTATAATGAGGTGGGATCCACCTTCAGACAGAATAACGGTCCTCAGATCCACCTTGCCCTTCGAGGACTTCGACTGAGTGTGTCGCGCCACCTCCCAGTCTTTCTGTGGTGGAGCACGGGACGTGACGTTCTGCTTTTGCTGCGCCCTATGTGAGGAGCTGGTAGCAGCTGGGGCTCCCGCCCTGCAGCCCCAGAGACATGAGCTCAGCACGGAAGGAATTTCTGGAGCGCCTCCGCCTGCTTTTTGGCTTCTGAAACCTCTCGGTGACTGAATTTACTGCATCACCGAAGAGCCCAGCAGGAGAAAGCGGGGTGTCCAGTGCCTGACCTGCAGCCGAATACGCTTTATCCACCAAAGCCGATGTAGCTAAGAGGCTTGGTGGGTAATGCCGGTGCTTTAAGGGACGATGCTGACTCAGGGGAGAGATGGCTCGCAAACATCTCTTCAGCCCTGGGCATAGCCCCATAACCGTGCTGTTTAAGCCCATGGATGTTAGAGTATGTAGATGTCTGTGGGCAAAACACACAGTATGAAACCGGTCTATTCCACAACCTCGACACCTCGGTGTGGAGGTCTGGAAAGAACGGTAAGCACCGGCGTGGAGTTTGAACACAAGAAAGCAGGAAGCGTTCATCTAGCTTGCTTTTCTGCCTAGTCTCTTGTTTGTCTGCAGGCCACTCAATGTTTAATTTAGTGACCAAACAAGTGATCACCTCCACAAGCTCCTCGCATGCAGGAGACTGAAGTGATGAGTCTTCAGTTTCTCCTGTTTCGATACTTACAACATCCAGCTCCTCAAAACTAGATAATTGCAGTACCGGTGTCTCATTCGGGAAGGAAGTAACTGCAGCGCATGCTTCCAAACCCTGAGATGAGGCAATGGACCTGGCAGGTGTAGGCAGAGAAAGGGCGAAGCCCATCTCGAACCCCTTTGCCAGATCCATTTGCGAACCTTACGACTTGAGCCGCCGCTCTGCTTCCCTCATCAGAGAGTAATCGCTCACAATGCTCACATTCAGCCCTCCCGAGGGCTGACTGAGCATGCTGCGCTCCCAAACAAACAACACACAATTCATGTGCATCCCCACCCGTAATGTATGTGGGCAGGGATGAACACAATTCTTGAACTGTTGTTCGCTCTCCATTATAATGCTTTTTTTATATAGGTGAAAAATTCCTGCCAAGCATCTTTCTAAAGACAGACTGAAGACACAGAAGCTCACACTCTTTGGGTCTCTTATGCTTATGCACACTCTTATGCTTTATAGTTTCCTGGTCGATGACGTCACCCGCCTATGTAGTTCTGTCATGCCTATGTAATTCTGTGCTTCACAACGCAATCATGCAGAGGCGTTCCCACAGCGTCTCGACGCAGCACGAGTTCCCTTGAAAGGAAACTTGCATGTTGTTGGAGAGAATCTGACAAGTTTAAAAAATATTTTCTGGCAAAGGTCACACAATCAAATGACTTCAGTTACAAGAAACATCCCGCAGCTGCCTTCCGCACACTCTGACCGACCGTACTGTTTCCCTCACCATATGGACAATATGAATAAGAAGAACAGAAATTTTCATTGTAAGTCTAGTGAGAGTCTTGAACTCTGGGAACTGGATGGCCTAACCTCACACTGCTCAATGTAAAACCAACCTAAACTAACATGCTATTATTTGAAAAGAGCAATAAAGAATCTAAGGGTCTGACTGTTTTCTCTTACAGTGGGGTCCAAAATTCAGAGACCACATTGAAAGTCTGGATTTTTTCCCATTTAAACCTGGAAATAATGGAAACTTACAGGGATTGTTCATCCAAAAATGAAAATTCTGCCATAATTTACTCACGCTCACATCATTGTAACCTATCTTTGTCTTTGTTTTCCATACAATGAAAGTCAATAGGGTCCAATATTGTTTGTCTTCTTTTGTGTTCCACATCAAACTCTAAAGGTAAAGTGTAAAAGCATTTGGGTAGATTTTTTTTTGACTTAAACTTAAATTTAATGCATAAAAAAATAAAATAAAAAATAAAAAAATTAAATGATGAAATGACCTCTTTAAAGTCTGGTAGTCTATGTGTCATTAACACACACACACACACACACACACACACACACACACACACACACACACACACACACACACACACACACACACACACACACACACACACACACACACACACACACTCATGGTTATGTCTTTGTTCTGACTTCCCACATGTCAAGTTCAGCAGCTGCGTCCAATTTCAGTGTCAGTCACTGTCTGCAGGAAAAGCAAGGAAACCGGCCTGATCCAGTGTTCCGTTTGGCCGTCAGGCGATCATTTTATCAATGTAACCCAGCATCCAGACTTCAGAGAGTTCAGATGGTTCTCAGAGTTCTCTCCAAAGCGTTGCATGCAATATAAAGCTAAAATATCAGAACAGGACTGTGTTAGAAATGACAAGCAGTAAATATTGTATGTTGGTGGAGAAAATCTAAAAGCAAGAGTCTTAAAAATATTTTGTGGCAGAGGTCACACAATCAAATGACTTCAGTTATGAGAAACGTCTCACAGCTGCCTTCCGTGTCCACTGACTGTAGTTTAGCACACCATATGATTAATATGAACAATAACTGAAGTGAAGGTCTTGAACTCTCTGAGCTTCCTGTGACTTACGATCTAACCTGTAAAACCACTCATCATTTTATCTAATCTGTAAAACCACTCATCATTTTCAGAAAATTTTAATTTTCAGTACAAATATCCTTAAACCTAGACATATAAATAAAAATAAAGTAAAAAACAATTCACACAGTATCAGCACTGGAACCGTTTCACCGTTTGTATCAGTCAGCTTGTGGTGACTGTCATGGTGGATGAGCAAATCCACCATATTTCTTTTTACAAATGCCAATGTTGTTGTCACTAATGTAGTTTTAAGAGTTTTTTAGGCGAGAATGTAGTTATTTAGACCCCAAATATGTGACTCATATATAAACATAGCTTCTATTTTACAATTTGTTTAGACGCTTTCGCAGATGTGAGCTCCAGCGCTCACGTACCCGCAGACAACAGCTTCTTCATTTGGTCTTTATGTAGTTGGACGTTCGTCTAATGTTTTTTAAATTTTACTACTTGCTGTTCCATTAATGTTTGAAGAATGATCAAATGGAGTGTTCCCTTAACAATTGCATAACCAAGAAAAAACGGGGTGAATTCGGGTTGATTAGGACACTTTTCCCCCAGTCATCTCGATAGCAAAATGTGTCCCAATCAACCCGAATTTACCCTATATAAAATGGCAACACTTTACAAAAGGTCTCATTTTTTAACATTAGTTAATGCATTTAAGTAACACAAACTAACAATGAGCATAAAAATTTTCATGTTTATGTTAGTTCACAGTGCATTAAAGGGATAGTTCACCCAAAAATGAAAATTCTGTCATCATTTACTCACCCTCAAGTTGTTCCAAACCTGTATGATTTCCTTTCTTCTGCTAAACACAAAAGAAGATATTTTAAAGAAGGTTGGTAATTAAACAGTTGCTGGTCTCCATTGACATCCACAGTATTTTTTTTTCCTACTATGGAAATCAATGGAGTCCATCAGTCGTTTGGTTACCGACTTTCTTCAAAATATCTTCTTTTGTGTTCAGCAGAAGAAAGAAAGTCATACAGGTTTGGAACAACTTGAGGGAGAGTAGGCTAAATGATGACAGAGTTTTCATTTTTGGGTGAACTATCCCTTTAACTACTAACAGATACAACTTTGGATCTTAAAAGATCTTTTAAGTTCATGTTAACTAAATGTAAACAAATGAAACCTTATTGTAAAGTGTTATAAAACAATCAAAAGTACTAACATATAAAATGAAAAGCGTTGAATTAAATGGATCTGACAGTCAAAGATCTAGCACATGAAAATGAACTAATGTGTTTAAAAAATAAATAAACTTGTGTTTGGCAGAGCCATGCATAAGCAAACCCACACATAAAAATCTGTCATTCTCTAATCATTAATATGTGTACACCTCCTTTGATAAAGCACTCCTCTCTCTCTCCCCCATCAACAATAGATGAATTACATCCTGTTCTGACAGACTGAAGGAACATCCTTTGAATGAACTTTCAGATATAAAGCTAATGTGGGAAAGTCTGTTTTATTCTTGAGTCCTTCAGTTTGTTAACTGGTTAGGGAAATAACGCACCAAAAACAGTTTACAAATCACATAAACCTGGCACAATCTTTAAAGACAATGAAGTGGACAAAACAAAAGTCTTTAATGCGCACTTGGGTTATCTAAATGTAAGTCTAATTCAGGGGTCGGGAACCTTTTTTGACCAAAGAGCCATTTTTTCATTTTTGGTTAATGCATTTTTCCAAAAGAGCCACAGTAGGAAAAAAAATTGCCTATATATATATATATTATTAAAGTTAATATTAAAGACGTGCTTTTTTCAATAAAAAATTCAACCGTAGTAATTATTATTAATATTATTTAATTATTAATATTATTAACAAATATTCAGCAAACAATAAATAAGTTGGAATATGGAATTAATTCTGCAGGGCTTTCACTGTGAGGTTGAGTACCAAGTGATGAGCATATACCCTTTTGTGTGCGTGTGAGAGAGAATGAATGCACACAGTACTATCTGCTGTGTTTATGTGAATACTCGACTTAGCATTTTGATATATTTCTGTGTTTATTTGGCCGTTTAGGCGCGCAACCGAAGACAAAGGCTGCTTGTCCGTGTTGCGCTCGGAGCGCGCGCACAGTATCCTGTCAGTTCTCTTTCGCGACTTATCGCGCTTTTAATATTTCTTTTCAATATAAAGCACATCCTGTTCTTTTCTTTCTCATTCATTCATGTTTTGTTTTTAATAACTTTAAACAGAATCGTCAACTGAAATCTGCGCGGATTATCAAAAATACGACACATTTATAGGACATAAAGGGTCTCTGCGGCAAAAGTGAAAGTAGCATACCAGCGGGTGAAATGTCTCTATGCGCAGCAAAGCACCCGTTTCAATAAAATGTTATATTAAAGTTTATAAAGTCTACTTTTACATTTTTGCTGCTGTTCTAGAATGGTTTTCGCCAGCTTGAATCCCAGTGCAGGAGCTGTAGGTTACCACAGAAACGTAAGCGGTTAGTTGATTGCTGTGGTGACTCGTGACACTCGCGAACAGCACTGAACACGCACTTTTGCCGGTACAACTTTAATATTATTATTATCATAAACTTTTCATTAACTTCAGTAGGCTGTACTACAACAAGGGAATTGTAATTGGTTGCTTTTTCTGCAGAGAGCCGATCTCTGTTGATGTGTTTTAATTGTTTTTCATCGATGGTTTGTTGGTAAAGGGTTAGAGACCTCGCGAGCCACATGATTTTTGCCAAAGAGCCAGATGTGGCTCGCGAGCCATAGGTTCCCGACCTCTGGTCTAATTGGACTGAGAATGCCAACTAAGCCGTGGACAACTGCATTTTTTATACAGTAAGACAACAGAGGTCTTGAACAATTGATCGAATGAAGAACTGGTTTATCGTCTTTCTGATGTTTTTATAATTAATAATTGTCCTAAATCAATAGTCCACACTGGGAGCTCTAATAGGAAGAGTTCTGAAACAACATTGTGGCCAATTCAGTAATTTCAATTTATTCTCCATTTGTTTTTGACAGCTTATTTCACATATTGCCAAGCAAGATTGCAGCATCCTGTCATGAACTTGGAGCCGTTAAGAACATATCTTTAAAAATGAGGTCTCTGAAAGCAGCTCGCACACAGACTATTCACAGAAACAGGCTATCATGAGGTAGTTAAGTGCATCCATATTTGACATCGCTCTGTTTAGCATTATAAGTGCACAGCTTCTTTGTTTAGGAAAAGCAGCCAAACCCAATTATAAGAGAGAAGTTGAAGCGTTATTGTTTTTCTTTAATTCAAAAGTAAAGATCAAACGTGAAACCACTGCATAACTTCCTCAGCTATTGCTTGAAGTCATGGGTTGAAAATGTTTTCCTGTAATGGCTCATGACAATGAACAAAAAACTGCTGAATTGTTTCCATTCACATTTAGAACTTGTGCCAAAATAAAACATTAAAAAGTGTACTTTTCTTAACAGTTTTATCTTGGTATTTCATATACTGTTGTAAAATGAATGCATATCTTGTCATTTTTATGCAAACTTATTTAATGCCATTCGATTTTAATTGTATAACATTAACAGTTAGGAGAGTCTATTGTAGAACATGCTCTACTGAAGGTTAGTTTCTAAACGGGCAGAGAACAGAATGACCTCAGAAAAGTTATTGGTGCAGAAATGCAGCCAGCCATTGTAGTGGACACCACCCATCATTAAAGACTCCAACATTACTCTCTATCACTTACATGAACATCTATTGGCGCCAGATAGACACAATACATGTATTGCTTTCAGACGAGCATCCTGTCTCTGCATTTAAAAATCTAACCACATCTTGGTGAGGTTTTTGTTCTAAACCCCAAACCGTATGTTTTAAAACTGTGCAAATAATTCAGCCCAAACCATTTAATGTACAGAGGTCACTCAAGATTAGTTTCATAGATAATGTCAGTCTTCAGTCTGCTGTCTATTTTTAATTTTGGAAAGTGGAAAGTTCTCCGCATGATCTACTGACGACGCGCAAATTAAAGAACAGACACAGCCGGATAATTTCAATAATGACCAACACAATCTACCAAGAGCAGCACAAATTAGAGTCTGGTTTAAGACATGCTTTTTTGTGTTCAAAATGTGTCCAAGCCTTTTCAGCATTAATTTTAAATGCGTGTCTTTAGTCAATTCCTGACAGTAGTTTTTTTAACACCAGAAGAGTATTTACACTGGCGCAAGCTGTTAGTATATCCGACCCTAAATTGCCAATAGCCTTCTTTCTTACTTCCATTTACATACTGAATCATGATTGGTCCCTTGCATACATGCATTCCATCAATTATAGCCGCCTTCAAACTACTGTTGATTCTTGAGAGAAGCCGACTGAAAGATAATGAGAAGGCTAAAGTGCCTCGGATATATAGCGTTTCATTTATGCGAAACCAAACCTAAAACCAACTTACCTAAACATGATATCCTTATATCCATCTTCATTTCATTTTCTTCATTACAAACTGCTGCAAAATGGGCTGTAATTCAACACACAGATAAAACATTTTAAAAATGAATCATTTTGGGTCTGAAATTGTAAAGTATATATAAAAAAGTATTTTTTACTTTTTCACTCTCAAAATAAGATTTACATTCACAATTTAGGTCTACTTTAATATCCTTTTGCTGCAAAGAATATTACATATCAGATGAACCAGTGCATAATACTGCATGGTGTGTGTATGTGTATCTGTGCATGGGAACGTGTTGCTATGTAATGTTCAAATGGACTTTTCTCTGAGGGTGTCATCTGTAGGTTGTCAACAGCGGCTGAAATGATGAAATCACAGATCCCGTCCATGATGTAGGTCTCAGAGGTGGCACGCCAGCATCTCAATGCGACTGATGTAAGACTTTCATTAGTCTGCAGTATCGGTGGACTTGGGGCAAGAACTGAGCCATAGGGTAAATTCCACACTTAAGGGAGAAGAGATTTGGCCGGATGAAACAAAGCCAGTTTTCCATCGAGTGTTCCAGTCAACAGCTGTGAACAAAAAAAAAAAAAAACTTCACTCATGAAACATCCTCTTGCAGCGTAAATTAGTTCATGGTAAAACTCTCTATTGTAACTATGAGGTCCTGAATGATTCAAATGAACTAAAGTGTTTGATTCCAAAAGTACCGTTTCACTTAATCAATGGCATAGTTTTCGTGATCAATTATTAAAACAAAACCACAGACAAAACAGGAACATAACAACACATCTGCCATCTTAATGACAGAGTTAAGGGGTTGATGGTTTTCATTTATTTATATTTGCCAATAAAAATGTTCTGAAGCTTTTATGTCCTGCACTTTGAATTGTGCTCTCCTGAAGACAATTAGCCAGTTATGTAACCCCATTTATTCAGCAGTTTGTTTACTGAAATCCCACCAACTCTGGATTTTCTACTGACTCTCTAGGCCTATATCTTTTAACGTTTTGACAGGCACAAATCAGAAGCAAAACTTCAGAAGTGTGTTGTGACATGCAGACTCACAGGGTGAAGGATCTAACCAACACATGGTGCCTGGGAGGGTTATAGACTTGGGATGGCAACAAAGACCTCATTGCTTTGTCATAGGTGGGAAATTGTCCAGTCAGCTTTTACAGAGTGACATGAAACTTGGCAGTGACCTGGAGTGCATTCTGAACAGAGAATATCACATACCTGCCTTTACACACACAGTAAAGTATTTTGAAAGGCAATTTAAAGACATTTGAAAGTCAAATAATACAAATTTGAAAAGAATTTGAAAGAAAATCAATAAAAAACAAATTCAGTTCCAAACTTTTTCAGTCACACAGAGAGATAGACCATCTTCACACAGCAAATGCTTTGTCAGAGCAATCACCTGAATTAAGCATTTCATTATTTGTTCAACTCTTTTTACAATTAATGCTAAATTCATTTTTAGATAATTCTATTATATAATTAAATAATTTCATAATAGTGTGTAAACTACTGTTGCACTTCACTGTGGCGTTTACCCATGTACATATTATTGTCCTTGTACATTTAAAGGCGCAGTAAGTGATTTCTGAGAAACAATGTTGATAACATTCCCAGTCCTTTTTAAAATAAGTTTCTAGAGACTACACTCACAATTTCTAACAAATTGTGTGGTTGCACTTTATTTTACAGTACTTAGTTATCAAAAAAGTACTGGTAATATAAGATTAGGGTTAAAGTTAGGTTTAGGGATAGGTTCAGTGTTAGTATCTAGTTATAACCCAGTTATTGTAATTGATATAATAAGTGCATAGTATGTACAAGCGGAACAGGACTGTTAAATAAAGTGCTACCAATTGAGCTATAAATTAAATTGACTACAGACATTTCCATGACTTTTAAAGATTGTATTGATTTTCTTAATGTTTCCAGGCTTCCAGGAAACAACAATCATCTTCAAAAAGTGCTTTTTTTCATGATTTGCTCATCTGAATAAAAAACTATTCAAAAAAAATATCTGTTGTAACCTATTGAATATAACAAATAAAATACATCTTTAAGTGTAAATGAAAAAAAAGATATTAAAGCAAAAGCAGCAAAATAAAAAGCACAGTATTATTATTACTTATTTACGAAGATTTCAATGAGTTGGATGAGATGTTTTTTTTTGTTTTGAAGAAGGCAGAAAGAAGTATCCGTCATAAAATCTACATAAAAAATAATGAGTTATTAGAGAAGAATTCCCTGTCCCATGTATCCTGATCTTCCTTTCATTGAGTATTTCTACCATAGGAGTATAGCTAAGCCTAAATGGTTTTACAAGCAACTTAACGATAAATCAGAATGCAAAATATTGTACTTTCTGACGCAGGTTTCATAACCTGATTTACTGCAATGTTCCCTGGCTGAAAGCTAAGGAAGGAAGAAACACAAATCAAAGCTTCAAAAAGAAAGCTGAAGAATAAATAACTTGTAGACATGTTTACATGTTTGTTTTTAGCTCATAGGGGGATCATTTAATATGATTAGAATAGCCTCCTCAGGATATAAAGCTTTTAGTCATCTAGTCTATGTTTGCAGTGACCCAAGAAAAGCCTGTATTTTCATTAAAATCCCATTTAAATCCCAGATTACCCTGAAGTCACAGGGAAAATCCTTGAAGCTGAAGCTGTGATTTTGAAGACTCAATTACTCAATTTAATTGCTCAGTATCTCTAAACCTGTCTTTGAATAAAAAATTATTAGAATTATGAGCACATATTACATGCCCTCCTTCTTCTGCCAATAATAGCCTGGCATAACAGTGAGTTGCTTTAAATTGGCTGCTTTAGGCGGGTGTCAGTAGAGGTGTCTCCAAAAAATGTGTTGACCTTCAGAGGGAAAAGCTGAGAGCAGAGACAAAGCAAACTGACAGAGCCACTGCCACTGCCCAAAGCCACAAGAGTTATACAAGCAGGAAAATATGCCATCCTGCTGGGCTCACAGTTTTTTTTTACCATAGAAATAAGCTTCTTAAGAATGGCCCACACTTAAAGGTTTTTTAAATGTTCTTCCGAGCACATTCAATCACTCTTAACACACCTCACACCACAGGAATATCTGATAACATAATCTGTAGAACCTTCAAGATAATCTGGACTTTACCTAGGATTGTCGTAGATGGAGGCCCAAAATCGACCAGCTTATTATCATGTGTGGGTGCCTTTACTTAGGAAAAACTGGATGAGAGAATTGATTTAGTATACCAGTACAGTGTATACAGTATATATTTATGAATTATACAGAATTAACAACTGTTAAATCATGATGCACTGTGAATCCAAAGATGAATGACTTATTATACTGTTAACACGTGGCCTGACAGCCTCTTCAGTCTGTATTACAGTTACAGCCCAAAAGCTCCCAAAGCTGTCAAGAAAAAGCAATTTTCCAGACACATTCAAATGCAACCTCAAGACAGACCTATTTAGGTCAGATCACCATCCCTGTCCTCATATGAATCCCTTAATTAAACTTAACTTCCATCCCTTGCATCTTCACTTATGAAACATTTTGATTTGATAATGCTTTGAGATACCAAAAAAAATGTAGGACATCACTGTTATCTGTTTTATCATATTTTAATCCATTTAGCAAATTTTACCCCCAAAAGTCAGCATAGAAAATGTGAACATTTACAGACTATGGGCCCTATTTTAACGATCTGAAACACAAGTGTCAAAGCGCAAAGCGCAAGTAACTTTGTGGGCGGGTCTTGGCGCTGTTGCTATTTTCCCGGCGGGATAAATGACTCTTGCGCCAGGCGCAAATCTAAAATGGGTTGGTCTGAAGTAGCTTCATTATTCATAGGTGTGGTTTGGGCGTAACGTGAAATAAACCAATCAGAGCGTCATCTCACATTCCCTTTAAGAGCAGGCGTGCTTGTTCTAAAGCGGATTCCTATTATAACGGCGGATTTGCCAGGCGCGCGCCAGGAGCGGTTCACAGCCGAGGAGAGCAACGCTCTCGTCAGGGACGTTGGGGATGGAGAAACCCACCCAAATTAACTTCGGTTAAAAAGGCGTATGATAATTTGGGTAAATGTGCAAGCTAGATGTATGCTTTTATAATAAATTGTCTATCTATCTATCTATCTATCTATCTATCTATCTATCTATCTATCTATCTATCTATCTATCTATCTATCTATCTATCTATCTATCTATCTATCTATCTATCTATCTATCTATCTATCTACCTATCTACCTATCTATCTATCTATCTATCTATCTATCTATCTATCTATCTATCTATCTATCTATCTATCCATCTATCTATCGTAATAATGTATGATTTGCAAAAATGAAAAATGCTGTTTCTGTGTAGATGAGAGAATCAAAGTGTATGCGCGTTGTGCACACGCTACATTGATTATGGCCATTGGCCAAGCATGCGCCCTTAAAATAGCATATGAATAACATGCGCAACGCGCCACTGACTTTAAACAATTTTTTCCTGGTTAGTGGCGCAATTGTTTTCTAAACCTGCAAAATAGCATGAAGGAACGTTTGCGCTGGAACACGCCTCCTTTTTTGCGCTGAACCGCCCTGGGAGCGCAAGTTCATTCCCAAGTTTAGCGACGTGCTTCTGTGGAGGGAAAAGCGCGCTTTGCGCGGGTGCAAAATAGGAATGATACATGCGTCGGTGTACAAAGTAAATTGCGCTGGGTGCAAGATAGGGCCCTATGTGTGTCTTTAAAGGGTTAGTTCACCCAAAAATGAAACTTCTATCATCATTTACACACCCTTGTGTTGTTCCAAACCCGTAAGACTTTCACTTCATCACAAATGAAGATCTTTTTGATGAAATCTAAGAGATTTCTGCCCCTCCGCTGACAGTTCACGCAACTACCACTTTGACGCTTCATAAAGTTCATAAAGAAATCGTAAAACTAACTCTGAAGAGACTTAATCACTTTATATGATGCACAGATTTAATTTAGGCTTTTATTCACATATTAACATTGATCAGTGAACATAAACAGAAGCTCAACCGAACCTGCTTGACTCGTGAGAAAAAACCTCATTGGTTATTGCGGAAGCTCAATCGTGCTGTGAAACACGAGAACGAACCTCATTGGTTCTTGCGGAAGCTCAAACGTGCTGCGTAATACACTAAAATGAACCTCATTGGTTCTTGCGGAAGCTCAAACGTGCTGCGAAACATGAGAATGAACCTCATTGGTTGTTGCGGAAGCTCAAACGTGCTGCGAAACATGAGATTGAACCTCATTGGTTGTTGCGGAAGCTCAAACTGCTGCGTAATATGAGAATGAACCTCATTGCTTATTGCAGAAGCTCAAACGTGCTGTGAAACACGAGAATGAACCTCATTGGTTGTTGTGGAAGCTCAAACGTGCTGTGAAACACGAGAATGAACCTCATTGGTTGTTGCGGAAGCTCAAACGTGCTGCGAAACACAAGAATGAACCTCATTGGTTGTTGCGGAAGCTCAAACATGCTGTGAAACACGAGAATGAACCTCATTGGTTCGTGAGGAAGCTCAAACGTGCTGCAAAACACCAGAATGAACCTCATTGGTTCTTGCTGAAGCTCAAACGTGCTACGAAACACACGAGAATGAGCCTCATTGGTTCTTCCACGTCAAGAGAACATGCTTGAGCTTCCATTTATCATAACTGATGTGTGAGTTGATGAATGTTTACATGTGAACAAAAGCCTAAATTAAATCTGTTCATCATATGAAGCGATCAAGTCTCTTCAGAAAATTTGGACTAAACCGCTCAATTCATATGGATTAGTTTTACGATCTCTTTATCAACTTTTTGAAGCGTCAAAGTGGAAGTTGCGTAGCTGTCAACGGAGGGACAGAAATCGCTCAGATTTCATCAATGTTCCGAAGATGAATGAAAGTCTTACGGATATGGAATGACATAAGGGTGAGTAATTAATGATAGGGTTTTCATTTGTGGGTGAACTATCCCATTAATTCTGTTAAAAAAAGTCTCTCCTTTCTTAACAAAGTTTGGGGTCAAGTTGGAATTTTTTATATTTTTGAAAGAAGACTTACACTCACCAAGGCTGCATTTATTTGATTAAAATACAGTAAAACAGTAATATTGTCAAATATTATTACAATTTGAAATAACTGCTTTCTTTTAAAATAGATTTTAATGTATAATCCTGTGATGGCAAAGGTGAATTTACAGCATTATTACTCCAGTCTTCAGTGTCACATGATCCTTAAGAAATCATTCTAATATGCTGATTTGCTGCTCAAGAAAAATGTCTTAATTTTATCATTATTGAAAAACAGTTGTGCTGCTTAAAGCTAAACTGTGTAATATTTTAAGCTGATTCTTAGCAAAAAACACTTTGTTCTTTCAAAATGATATGTGCTCATTAATGTGTAATTACTTCTACCAACTAATCAAGTATTCTCGTAAGCGTAGAATCTGGCATTTAGAATACATACGAGCGAGTCGCTCGAATGGCGGCAGCCATGTTGCGCCTCCATCTTGAAAATACATTAGCCAAAGAGGGACATACCTGGAAATTCAAGCTTCGCCTTTCGCGTTTTTACACTCAGTGGCACCGGGACGAATGCGAGGAGGAGATTACTCGCGACTGCCGGCAGATTTGAAATAATAAGGCCACCGTAGGAGTTAAAACGCCCTCGGGATGGGAGGGGTTAGAAAGTAATATTCAGTTGGTAGTCATTTCATCGCTAGATGGGAGAAAATCCTACACAGTGTAGCTTTAATATTTTTGTGGAAACCGTGATTGATAAATTATTATTAGGACTCTTTGATGAATAGAAAACTTAAAAGAGTAGCATTTATTTGAAGTATAATTTTTTTTGTAACATTATAAATGTCTTTACTGTTAGTTTTGATCAATTTAATGCATGCTTGCTGAATAAAAGTATTAATTTCTTCCCCCAACTTTTAAATTAAATGTTGAAGGGATATTTATTTAGTATGATTTAGTAGACCTACAATTTTAATTAATAATAACACCTTTAATCATACAAAATATCACAAAAGAAAGACTTAAGCAAGTAGACAGGGAGAGCTGAATGATTTAGGGCTTTTCAAGTATGCAGACCTGCATTGATTTTCTGTTAGTACTGTTCTCATTGTTGCTCTTCCCTAAAAGGCATAGGTAAGATGCAAGCAACCCTTCTGGAGAACAAAGAACCTGCGCAATATCACACATCTGTAAATGTCACAGAAGGGTCACACCTCTGCACTAACTTCCACAAGAACGTCTCAGACTTGGCTTATGGGTAGTGTCTGCCTGAACGGAAAGTCTCTCTCACTCTCTGAAGCCCGTTAGGTGGTAAAACTGAGAGCATTTGAAGCAGGAGACATCAAGGCCAAGGATTATACTTTCAGAATTATACATAGTAGTTGTGCTATTTGGACGCCAAGGGTGTGAGTCACAAACTGATATCTTCATGTGCGCAAACCACTGTTTTAAATGACTTATTATCTGCCAGCAATGACTCATCCTTAAATGTCCTAATAAAACAAAAAGCCAGTGTTTTGAAAAGAGGAACTTAACTTGAATAATTGAATTAAATATAATACACAGTGACTATTCACAATAGGAACTTCTGTAAGTGGCTGAATAACAAGCAAAAGTAGGTTACATGGACTGGCTGCAATATCTTCCCTTGTGTTATTATGTGAATAATAGGTCAAACATAAACACAAAAGGCTACTTTTTGACATCACATTGCTTTACATTACAAAAGTTAGTGAGACAGACAATTGTATAAGCAGTGGAAAAAGCGACTGTTAGGAGAATCTTACACCAGAAATGCATTAAAACAGGGGAATGTCCTGGAATGAGGATGACATCTCCTTTGGCAGAGACCAGTAAAGCATTACAGAGAGCATCTGCCGCACAAAATGGGCTAATAACCTCAATGTAAATTATATAAAGTGCCCAACCAACCACTGCTGACCATGTATTTCTTACATATAATTTAATAAAAATATATAAATATAAAATAAATAAATATAAATAAATAAATAACATAAAAATACATTTTATGTCAACATCACAAAATGCTTGCCCATTGTAAGAATGCAAATATATTTTAAAGCATTTATTTTATTTATTAATTTACATTGTGAAAGAATACAAAGTTGAAAAGATGACCTCAGGGTTCTGTACAGTTTTATGCAACATGGCATCCATAGCACTGGATCTCTCCAAACTTATGACCACAAAGCAGCCAAGAGATACAGCTACAGCTGTTTATGCAATAAAATCCGGCCTCTGCCTTAGGATATAACTCTTTCTCGTCACACATAGCTTCCAAAGTCCATGTGCTGCAACTTAAAGACAAATACAGCCCAATGTGCAGAAATAATATACAGTGGCCTCCAAAAGTATTTGGTCACTTAATTCAAATAAAAATGTCTGAATACCATTGTATTATATAACAAAATATCAAAGCAAGCGCATTGCAACCAAATGCTACTCTGTATGGTTTCAATATTAAATTCATTTTTCTGAGCCATTTTTATAGTAACATTTTTTTTGTCCCAAATGGTGATTTTTAGTGGATGCACTATATGAATTCACAACTATGTTCCACTAAGTGCCCAAATACATTTTGTCTTAATCTGGAACCGTCTGTCTGTTTATCTGTCATCCATCCATCAACCCAATCCCAAAGAAAATGTGTGGATGAAAAGTGCACTTTTATGGTTTAAGGCCACTGTATGTTATAAAGAGCATCTAGTGCAAAAAAGAGTTGCAGTAAACACTTTGGGAAAGAAACTCTAGCATACTTCACTCTTTGAGTGAGTAACAACAATAAATGCAGATTTGACTGATGGAGTACATATTAAAAATTGTCCACTATGTCTGAATGAAACGAGACCTGAGAGTTAATGCATGTTGACTTGATCTCTGTATCTCAGCCAGTACAACAGCGACCACTAAGACTTTCCACTTCCAGTCTTGGAAATCTGAATGAATAAGAGTTTGGAACAGGACAAAGAAAAAGAGCAAAACAGTGCATGCAAATCCCAAGGCCATGTGCATATTAATACCAGCTCAAAACACAAGGACTAATTCACGCTGGAGAGTTTAAGACATAATATGGGACTGGATGTGATTACACCTATCAAAGCGAATGAACAATGAACCACTCTGTGGATAGGAGACTGCCAAAAATGAAGACAGCCAAAGATGCGTTTATATTTTCCCCAAAAAATAGGTGGGAAAATAAGCTTTTAAGCTTCCAAAATGAAGCAAAAGCACCATAAGTCTCATAAAAGTCTTCGATTAATCAAGATTCAACTTAAAAGAACGATTCTCTCATGAAATGGTCTGTACTTCTTTCATGAATGCAAGAAGATAGGGCAGAAGATAGGATTCAGTGAATTATGACTTTAATTTTGGTTTGTCCTTCATGCAAACCTGCTTCAGAAGACAGCTGTATTGTGTTGTATATTATACTTTTATGGTGCAATTGCATCCTTTTTGAAGCTTGAAAAGCTTCAGTTCTCAGTCATTGCAATCCCATGGAAAAGAGATTGAAAAATAGTCTTCAAAAATAGCTCTTTTTGTGTTCTGTAGAAGAAGAAAAAAGTCATATCGTTTTGGAACAACATGAGGGTGCAATAATTTTGAGTGAATTATTATTTTAAGTGATGGCTGAAGACTTCTTCCAGAGGACATTTAATTTCCTTCTCAAGAACAGACAGGCTATAATTGAACATCTGCTGTGTGTACTTGAAAAATAAAGAGTACTACCAAAGCAAAACAAGCTGATCTGATCAGCCATTGTAGTGAACAGCCATGGCCAAGATCTCTGATATCCAGACCCGTAAACAACAAAACAGCTAAGAAGTTGACCTTGTTAGGTAAGAGATGACACTACAGACATGTGTTAGTATGGACAATAAACACTCAAATACAGAACCATCAAAGGACTGCGTTAATTTTTTTGGCTCATAGGATGCCCTAAATCAGGGGTCTTCATTTTTTTCAAGTCAAGGACCCCTATACAGTGGATAGACAAACTAAGCAGGAACTCACTGTGACACACTCTGGCCAGTTGATAATACTTAGAATATCAAAATCAACTGCTGGCGGTAAATCCTTTTCCTATTTAGCACCTAAACTCTGGAACATTCTTCCTAACATTGTCTGGGAAGCAGACACACTCTGTCAGTTTTAAATCTAGACTAAAAACACATTTCTTTAACCTGGCATACACATAGAAAATTATACATTCCTATTATTCAAATCAGTTAAATGATTATTAGGCTGCATAAATTAGGTCAGTCGGAACCGGGAACACTTCCTTTAACACCCAATGTACTCGATACATCATAAGAAGAATGGCATCTACGCTAGTGCTAGTCTTTCTGCTTATTCCGAGGTTTACTGTAATCAGTTGGATCCAGGCCGTATCCAGACCAGATGGAGGACCTGTGCCTAGACACGACCACAACGCATGATGTAGTCAGCCGGATCCGGGCCGTATCCAGAGCAGATGCAGGACCTGCACCTAGACATGACCACAACGCATCCCTGAAGTGATAGCAGAGATTGTGTCAAATAGACTCTCATCGAAGGCCTCATCGACACGACAGCCATCAGCACTGATCCTCAACAAACCCGTCTCCATACCGACGTGATGACTCTGATCTTAAACCAGATGGAACTGGATAATATTCTGACTGTTTCAAACCAATCTGACTTCTGACCTATAATGTTGCCTGAATCATAATCATATACTGTTTGTTCATTAGCCAGAGGAGAAATGGCCCCCCGACTGAGCCTGGGTTCTCCCAAGGTTTTTTTCTCCATTCTGCCACCTGATGGAGTTTTGGTTCCTTGCCACTGTCGCCTTTTTCCACCTTTGTTGTCATTGGCTTGGCTTGCTTAGTTGGGGACATTAAATTTAACATTAAATTTAATATTCAACAATAATATTGATCTGCCTGCAGTGACACTATTATACAAGAACTGAACTGAGCTGGACGATGACATCACGGATATATATATATATATATATATATATGAACTAAATTAATAACTTTTTTAAAACAAAAATGAAACATCACCGAACTTACTTAAGCTGTTACTCTTCTGGAAACAAACTTTTTTGCATTTTTTTTCTGTTATCTCTGTAAAACTGCTTTGAAACAATCTGTATTGTAAAAAGCGCTATATAAATGTGACTTGACTTGACATACAGTACTATATAAAATGTGCTGCATTTTGAATCCTGGCCTATAATAATGTGCATACATTAAAGCACTTGCATGTATGCTTAAATTGCAAAGCCTTTAAAATAACCATTATAGAGTCATATACTTAAATATATTACTGTTCCACAATAAAGTTTGGGGTCTGTAATATATTTCTTTTTATGTGTTTGAACAAAGTCTCTTATGTTTACCAATGACGCATTTATTTGATAAAAAAAAACAGAAAAAAAACAGTAATATTGTGAAAAATTATTACAATTAAAAATAACTGTTTTCTATTTGAATATATTTTAAAATGTAATTTATTGTAATGCCACGCCAACAGAGGGAGCCCTCTCCTGAATACTGACTGTGTGCAACTCCCTCTGCTCACTCTATGGTTACTTCCTGTTTGGCGGCCATTAAAAGCATGGCATGACCAAACAAGCCTTGCGAAGTATTGCCAGTCCTACTGCCTTACCAAGCATTCTCTATTCATTGTCTGATTACCTTGTGTATGACCTTTGCCTGCCTTGACTTATATCTGTCTCTAGGATTACCCTTTGGATTTTGACTGCCTGTTGGACTGTTTCTGGAGTTTGACCCTCTCGCCTGCCTTCTCATCTTCTGCCTTTGGATACCCCTTGGTTTTGTTGCCCTTTGGACATTTACCAGTGTTTTTGCACATTGCCTTTTCCCACTCAGTCTGCTGCCTACACTTAATAAACTTCAGCACATGGATTCTAATACTGCCTCTGACTCCTCCTTACAGAATACTTCGCCTCCTATGAATCCAGCAGAAGTTTCAGAGCTTCAAACAGCGTTTGCTTATCAAAGTGAGATGCTGAGGGAATACCGGGAACAGCTTGGGAAACTCCAGTCTACCAATGAATATCTGACCCACTATCTTCGATCGCTCCCTCCACCTGCGCCTCAAACAGTAAGCTTTGCTATGCCTGATAAATTTGACGGTTCAGCTGACCATTGCAAAGGATTTATTCGCCAGGTGGAGATATTTTTTGATAACCAGAAAGACAAGTTCACTGATGGGAAAAAATGTGCTTTTCTGATGACATTACTCTCTGGGAAAGCGATTGAGTGGGCTTCAGCAGTTTGGGACACTGACTTGAATTTTAGAACGTCCTATGATTATTTCATTCAGCAGCTCAGAGATGTGTTCGAATATCCTGCGGGAGGTAAAGATATTTCCACACAGCTGCTTCACATGTCTCAGGGAAATCGTACTGTTGCAGAGTATGCCATTGAATTCAGAACGCTCGCAGCTCAGAGTGGGTGGAATGATGTTTCTCTGAAAGCTGTGTTTCAACAAAGCCTCAATCCTGAACTACAAGCCGAACTGGCCTGCAAGGGTGAGAATTCTTCATTTTCTGATTATGTAACACTTGCTATCAAAATTGATAATTTGATGAGAACAGCTCCCAAGAAGAAGTCTGCTCGATGGTCACAACCCAATACTCCTTCCATACGTCAACCTTATGTCCTGCAGTCTATCCCTTCATCTGAATCTAACCTCAGTCAAGAACCTATGCAACTGGGTTTCTCCAGACTCTCAGAGGAGGAGAGAACTCGACGGAGACGGCTCAACCTGTGCTTCTACTGCGGTGAATCCGGACACCATAACCTGGACTGCTCACACAAGACTCGGATAACCACCAAACCCACCCGGGTAAATGCTGAACAGTTTTCTTTCCTCCCTATCAAGTCTGTTACTTTTCCTGTTCGACTAACTTCAGACAATATTTCTATGGATTTAACAGCATTGATTGACTCTGGAGCAGCACTGAACCTGATCCACAAGGACCTCATCACCAAATTCAACATTCCTACTGTACTGTGCACACCGCCTATCCGAATCAGTGCTGTTAACGATGCACCCATAGGAGATGGAATTACTCTACAGACGCAACCCCTTCAACTACGTATCGGTATATTTCATCAAGAGGCTATCTCTTTTTACGTCATAGATTCACCTAGACAGGAAATCATCCTTGGCTTTCCCTGGTTATCTGCCCACGACCCAGTTATCTCCTGGCGTCATGGTGAACTCACTCATTGGTCTGAATTCTGCCAGAACCATTGTATGCACTCCGCAATCCAACCATGTTTCACTACAAGCATCGAAAGCCCAGACACCAAGCAAACTACGAAGATTCCCACCTGTTATAATGATCTCGTTGAAGTATTTAGCAAGACTAAGGCCACACAACTTCCACCTCATCGACAATGGGACTGCGCCATTGACCTATTACCCAATGCCATGCCCCCTAAAAGCAAAGTGTATCCATTGTCACGCAACGAAACTCAAGCTATGGAAGACTATATTGAAGAAGCCTTGAACTCAGGGTTTATCCGTCCCTCCACTTCTCCAGCTGCTGCAGGTTTCTTTTTTGTAGAAAAGAAGGATGGGGGCTTACGCCCCTGTATTGATTACAGGGGACTAAACAACGTCACTGTCAAATTCCGTTACCCCCTTCCTTTGATTCCTGCCGCTCTCGAACAGCTACGTGAAGCCAAGATCTACACGAAACTGGATCTCAGGAGTGCCTATAACTTGATCCGAATTCGTGAAGGGGATGAGTGGAAAACAGCCTTTCTCACCACTAGGGGGCACTACGAATACCAGGTTATGCCCTATGGTCTGTCAAACTCACCTGCCGTATTTCAGTCCTTCATCAATGAGATTTTTCGTGACCTATTAAACCAATATGTCGTGGCCTACATCGATGACATATTAATATATTCCAAGTCTGAAGCTGACCACATTTGTCATGTCAGGACTGTTCTCACTCGTCTCTTAGAAAACCAACTATATGTCAAAGCTGAGAAATGTGAGTTTCATGTTAAACGCACGACCTTCCTGGGATATGACATCAGCCACCAAGGGGTAGAGATGAACGACTCCAAGGTCCAAGCAGTCACTGAATGGCCCCAACCTGCCACGATAAAGGAATTACAGAGATTCCTAGGCTTTGCAAATTTCTACAGGCGCTTCATAAGAAACTACAGTCTGATTGCTTCCCCCTTGACTTCTCTACTCAAGGGCAAACCTACTAAGGTTAAATGGTCTGAAGAAGCCGCTCAAGCTTTCGCTACACTTAAAGACAGTTTTACCTCAGCCCCCATCCTCAAACATCCTGATCCCAGTCTCCCCTTTGTGGTTGAGGTTGACGCCTCAGATTGTGGAATCGGAGCCGTGCTATCCCAGCGTCACGGGCAGCCAGGTAAACTGTACCCTTGTGCCTTTTTCTCAAGAAAGTTAACTTCAGCCGAACGAAATTATGATGTAGGAAATAAGGAACTGTTATCCATGAAGGCTGCCATTGAAGAGTGGAGACATTGGCTAGAGGGGGCAATTCATCCGTTTCTAGTCATCACAGATCACAAAAACCTTGAATATATTAAGAGTGCCAAACGCCTGAACCCTCGTCAAGCTCGCTGGTCCCTGTTCTTCAGTCGTTTCCAATTCACAGTGACTTACAGACCTGGCTGCAAGAACAGTAAGGCTGATGCCTTGTCCAGACGCTATGATCCCCCTTCTGAATGTAATTCACCCGAACCTATTCTGCCTCCATCCATCATCATAGCTCCAGTCACTTGGGACCTGATGGAAGAGATCCAGCTAGCCCATCAACAGGAACCACCCCCCATTAACAATCCTCACAATAAACTATATGTACCTCAAACTCTCCGTCAAAGAGTCATGCAGTGGGTCCACACCTCTCTAAGTTCGGGTCACCCAGGAATCTCCCGTACACTCCATCTGTTACAAAACTCCTTCTGGTGGCCATCAATGACAAGAGATGTTGCAATTTATGTTAAATCCTGCCCTGTCTGCGCACAATCCAAGACCCCCAAGGAATTGCCCTCAGGCCTCCTCCAACCACTACCCATTCCACAACGTCCATGGTCACACTTATCCATAGACTTCATCACAGATCTACCCCTATCGAACGGTTTCACGACTATACTCGTAATCATTGATCGCTTCTCTAAGTCCTGTCGCCTGGTTCCCTTGAAGGGCCTCCCTACGGCCATGGAGACGGCTCAGACTCTATTCCATCATGTATTTCGGGTCTATGGCATCCCAGATGATATTGTCACTGACAGAGGAACCCAGTTCACATCTCAAGTCTGGAAAGCCTTTTGCAAACACCTTGATATCAATGTGAGCCTCACGTCAGGTTACCACCCCCAGTCTAACGGACAAGTAGAACGTCTTAACCAAGAGATTGGCAGGTACCTCAGAAGCTACTGCAGTCACGAACAACACCGTTGGGCAGATTTCCTTCCATGGGCTGAGTACGCCCAAAATTCCTTGACTCACTCCTCCACTAACATGACACCTTTCCAATGTGTCCTGGGGTATCAACCTCCGTTATTCCCGTGGTCTGGTGAACCCTCGTCAGTCCCGGCTGTGGACGACTGGATCAGACGAAGTGAGAGGGTATGGGACAGCGCTCATGTCCGTCTACAGAGAGCAGTCAGAAAACAGGAATTCCAGGCCAATAGACGTCGTCGCCCACATCCCTCCTACCAACCTGGACAGCGGGTCTGGCTCTCCACAAGGGACCTCAAGTTGCGGCTGCCAAGCAGGAAGCTCAGTCCCAAATATGTCGGTCCCTTCAGGATTCTCAGACAAATTAATGAGGTTACGTACAAGATTGAGCTTCCCCTTAACTACCGCATCTCCCCATCCTTCCATGTCTCGCTGCTCAAACCGGTCCACCTGAATGATGACCCCAATGCCGAGAACCAGGAGCCACCACCACCACTGGATGTAGACGGAGTACCTGCCTACAAGGTGAAAGAGCTACTAGATTCAAGACGCAGAGGGGGTCAGATCGAATACTTGGTGGACTGGGAAGGCTATGGACCTGAGGAGAGATCATGGGTAGCCGCCCACGATATCCTAGATCCCTCTCTCATTAAAGACTTTCATCGAGCCAGACCCGATCGTCCAGCCCCCCGACCACGGGGACGTCCACGTAGAGCGCCAGGAGGCGCTTCTAGGGGAGGGGATTCTGTAATGCCACGCCAACAGAGGGAGCCCTCTCCTGAATACTGACTGTGTGCAACTCCCTCTGCTCACTCTATGGTTACTTCCTGTTTGGCGGCCATTAAAAGCATGGCATGACCAAACAAGCCTTGCGAAGTATTGCCAGTCCTACTGCCTTACCAAGCATTCTCTATTCATTGTCTGATTACCTTGTGTATGACCTTTGCCTGCCTTGACTTATATCTGTCTCTAGGATTACCCTTTGGATTTTGACTGCCTGTTGGACTGTTTCTGGAGTTTGACCCTCTCGCCTGCCTTCTCATCTTCTGCCTTTGGATACCCCTTGGTTTTGTTGCCCTTTGGACATTTACCAGTGTTTTTGCACATTGCCTTTTCCCACTCAGTCTGCTGCCTACACTTAATAAACTTCAGCACATGGATTCTAATACTGCCTCTGACTCCTCCTTACATTTATTCCTGTGATCACAAAAACTGAATTTTTTTAGCATCCATTACTCCAGTCTTCAGTGTCAGAAATCATTTTTATATGCTGATTTGGTGCCCAAGAAACATTTTTTGTTCATTGAAAAAAGTTGTGCTCCTTAATATTTTTTTGTGGAAATCGTGATGCATTATTTTCCAGGATTCTTCTGCTTAAAAGAACAGCTTTTATTTCAAATCTTTTGTAAAAATGTCTTTACTGTCGTTTTGATCAATTTAACGCATTCTTGCTGAATAAAAGCATTAATTAAAAAAATCTCACAAAAGTTAGTTCAAACAATAATTGGTGGACCCTCTGCAGCACCGCCGTGGACCCCTTTTGAAGACCCCTGATCTAAAGAAATGCAAGTTTTAATGGTGAGACCTTCAATCTAACAACTGATGTCCTTTCACATCATTCCAGAAAGACATACTGTTGTGTTGAGCACCTAATGCAGAGCAGGTGCATGACATTCTCTTTTGTCAGGGCTAATACATAACCATGAAATTAGAGTTCCTACTTCAGTGTGGAAGGGTTTTTCAAGGCCATCTCTACGAAATATGATCCTGCATCTGTTTCTGGCCTCAGACAAGTAATTCCATCAAAAGCTCAGGCTGATCAGTTAAAGTGCTACATCCTGACTTCCTACACACACTCCAATGTATAAACAGATGCTCCAATGGATCATTCAGAGCATGCCCTGTCAAAGCCTGTAATTCAGTTTTATATTTTCTATGTGCTAACATGAAACTGAGTTAAATAATTTGGGAATCTCTGAAAGATGACATTATGTGGCTTTGTACAAGACCCGCAGTTATATTTACAATACAGACTCCCCAGAAAGCTGTGATTGGTGTTACCAATTAATGTCATCTACACAACCACAATGTCTGTAAATCATTAATGGGCTTTTAAATAGTTGATACCTTTCAGCCCGATGTGTGGTCACACATTGATGGACTGCTCACAAAAGTTCTCATTTTTCACAAAGATAAATTTTGACCCAGATTTGGACTTGGTTTTCTATTCTCATTATTTTTCTTAGACTCATCCGTCTATAATCCTTCTGTTTTAATGAGTTTTGCAGGACACTATGCCTTATGGAAGAATGGTAAAACTATCAAAAAACAACTAAACCAAAAAACAACACAACAAAATAAAACATGCTTTTAAATCATTTACAATAATTCCTCTCATACATCTCATTCAAAAGCATAAAGCGGCCATGTGCAAATATGATCTGCTTTTCTTGTTTGTGGGGTAACATTAGAAAAATAACTCAATGCCCTCAGTCTTCTGGAATGCTTTACATAAAAGCCAGAGGATCCACAAAGAATGTAATACAGGTTTAAAACGACATGAGGGTGAGTAAATGGCAGAATTTTTATATTGGTGTGAACAACCACTTTAAAATCAGTGTCATAAACTAACATGATGCAGCCTGTATGTTATTCTGTTTTTACAACTGCTCATCTCTCAAATATTTCCCATTTCTTATTCATAAACAGAGCACACACTTTTTCCGCTCTGATAAGGAATGCTCTGTAGATGACAGATAGTTGAGTTATGGAGCAGAAGTACTGGCACCACAACTAGTGCTAGGGATCCAAAAGGTGTCAGTCTGAGTGCAAGACGATTTGGGAAGTTGTGACATGGACAGGGGAAGAGTTGAAGTCATGATAAAGGAGCTGATGAGCTAAGGCACATGGGTCAGAAAGTCAAGACGCAAGACAGCCAGAGTGGAGAAGATTGGCTACTAAAAAAAACCCTAGTCCAAAAACCACTATTTGGGCACTTATAGGAATAGTTCATGAAATGAAACTTTCACATGAAACGAAATCAAAAATCTGTCATTATTTGCAAAAAACCCTTAAAACAAGTTAGCTCTGAGATACGCTCTAGAATAATTTGTTCGCAGAGACCACTTGGTTTGATATTTTGTTATCTAATTGTTATCAATGTAATTAATGTACTGTAATTGTGGCATTTCTGGGTCACTGTATTTGATATCACACTAGAGTCTCAATCTGAACTATCCAAATATGTACCTGTAAATGCTGGTAAAGTATTTGATCTGATTGTTTAAATCACTAGAGTTTGTCTGCCAAAGATGTCATAGCCCTGGGGTTTCAATGCACCGAATCCCTTAATGGAAAGCACAAAAGTCTTTCAGAGGATCATTTGCTCCAAGGGCCAAAGACAAGGCAAGACTTCAGACAGCTTCAGCTCTTCAGTTGATATACTGACCAGATGATGACCGAGCATCTATTCCCCAACAAGGAAGATCTCCCTGCCGATCACGTCTCTCTCTCATGGCCCAGAGAATCAGAGATGTGAGCACACGCTGAACTCACTCCAGAGCGCTTTATAAATCCCACACATTTGCAATGCATGAATCACACTTTCCCTCGCAAAAACGTCCTGTAGCACTAAACCAAATAATACATTTTACAGCCCTGTAAATTACCACTCTCTCCTCCCTACGTTCCACTGTCCAAGGTTACAGCACGTTCGTATCCACCGCTGATCAAAAACGGTTAGTGAGATTGCTAATTTGTAGTTTAAAGACATAGTTCACCCAAAAATAAAAGTCCTCTCACTATTTACTCATTCTCATATTGTTCGTAAGTAACATATGACTTTCTTTCCTGAATTACATTATAACGAATGAGGAATACACTGAAATAACGCTTTCATTTAAATCTATTTGTCACACAAAGCTATTATATTACTTCAGAAGACTTGAAATATATCAGTATATGAGTCGTATGGATTGCTTTTATGACTGGTTTTGTATGGAAGCTTGTTTCTGCCACAGAAGAAACCATTTTAAAAGACAATTGCGACTTTTTCTCACAATTTTGAGTTGTAAAGTGAATTGCGTGATATAAAGTCACAATTGTGAGAAAAAACGTGCAATTCTGACTTTATATATAGCAATTCTGACTATTTTCACGCAATTGCGAGTTTATGGGCCCAATTTTAACGATCTGAAACGCAAGTGTCAAAGCGCAAAGCGCAAGTAACTTTGTGGGCGGGTCTTGGCGCTGTTGCTATTTTCCCGGCGGGATAAATGACTCTTGCGCCAGGCGCAAATCTAAAATGGGTTGGTCTGAAGTAGCTTCATTATTCATAGGTGTGGTTTGGGCGTAACGTGAAATAAACCAATCAGAGCGTCATCTCACATTCCCTTTAAGAGCAGGCGTGCTTGTTCAAAAGCGGATTCCTATCATAACGGCGGATTTGCCAGGCGCGCGCCAGGAGCGGTTCACAGCCGAGGAGAGCAACGCTCTCGTCAGGGACGTTGGGGATGGAGAAACCCACCAAAATTAACTTCGGTAAAAAAGGCGTATGATAATTTGGGTAAATGTGTAAGCTAGATGTATGCTTTTATAATAAATTGTCTATCTATCTATCTATCTATCTATCTATCTATCTATCTATCTATCTATCTATCTATCTATCTATCTATCTATCTATCTATCTATCTATCTATCTATCTATCTATCTATCTATCTATCTATCTATCTATCTATCTATCTATCTATCTATCTATCTATCTATCTATCGTAATAATGTATGATTTCCAAAAATGAAAACTGCTGCTTCTGTGTAGATGAGAGAATCAAAGTGTATGCGCGTTGTGCACACGCTACATTGATTATTGCCAAGCATGCGCCCTTAAAATAGCATATGAATAACATGCGCAACGCACCACTGACTTTAAACTATTTTTTCCTGGTTAGTGGCGCAATTGTTTTCTAAACCTGCAAAATAGCATGAAGGAACGTTTGCGCCAGAACACGCCTCCTCTTTGCGCTGAACCGCCTTGGGGAGCGCAAGTTCATTCCCAAGTTTAGCGACGTGCTTCTGTGGAGGGAAAAGCGCGCTTTGCGCGGGTGCAAAATAGGAATGATACATGCGTTGCTGTACAAAGTCAATTGCGCTGGGTGCAAGATAGGGCCCCGTATCTCACAATTCTGACTTTATAACACGCAATTGCGATTTTATATCACACAATTCTGGCCTTATATCTTGCAATTGCGTGTTATAGTCAGAATTGCGAGATATAAACTAACAATTCTGAGAAAAAAAGGCAGAATTGTGAGATAAAAAGTCACAATTAACTTTTTTATTTTTTATCCTGTGGCTTTATCCTACAAGCTTCCATAGTTTTGCATCCTTTTTGAAACATCAAATCCTCAGTCCTAATTCATTTTCTATGCAAACTGAAAAACTGAAAAAGGTCTCCTTTTGAAAAACTTAAAATGTTTCCTTTAAAAAAAAAAAGCACAAATATATACATACAGTATATACATACAAAAGGAAACCTATAAATAAATAAATAAATATATATATATATATATATATATATAAATGATATATATGTATATATATATATATATATATATTTTTTTTTTTACATTTTTTGTCATTTTTTTATTTTTGAAGTTGACATTAAATGGAATTCCACCCTATCTATTTCCTATATGCATGTTATTGTATGCACGTTATTGATCTTATTGTGAATTATTCATCCATGTATTTTATCCATGTATGTATTTTAAATTGATTAATCAAGTAATTAATAAAAACGTAATAACTCAATCTACCAGTAAAATAACATTTCTCTAGTGATATACGCCAGACTTCTCCAATCATTTCGTCTGCATAAAACCTGACCCTTTCTTAAAATCGACTGCAAGCTCGCATTCAGATCTGCCTTGATCCAAACAACATCCAGTGGATTAAACCAAGTCCCCGCCCTACATTTCTTCTTTTCAATAATGTTTCACTTGGATGTACATCACAAAACAGGAGGAAGGATCTGTCGCTGCTTCCATAACCTCGATGGATTTCTCAATTCATATTTATTATATCAGTCCTAACTCACTGGACTCTTAAACCTATTGTGCTTTCCATGGCAACACACAAAAAACTTTTTAAGAGCTCTCTTGTGCCTAAAGTAACAACCTTAGCAGAGTACATATACTTGATTCACAGCCCGCCATACACCAGGGAACAAAACATATATCTCAGATCCTTCCTCAAAACATACCTTAAGCACAGTTGGCAAAATCATTCATGTGAACATGACAATGAAACAGATATTTGTTGGAGTGTATCTGACTAACATTCGATATGAGGACACTGTTTATTAAAACAGCAGTATGATGGCTGTAACAGGCCCATCTGAGTGATGTGTTGAGTTGTGTTGGAGACCGGGGACTGAGGTGAGGATACACTGGACCGAGTGAGGGGTGTAGAGGCTCGTGCTGTGTCTCACAGCGATCTCCCCACACAACCTTTGATTCGCTGCGTGAAACCCCCCTGTGGAAGCTTTTTCTGTGGATTCATTTAACGGTGAAAGGAAGATGGGGTTTCTCATATGTCCCACAGTAAGGCAGCGGGACAAAACACACACTGTAAAACATATTCAGCTGCACTCAACGAGAAAGGCTGTAATAAAAGAATCTTATTCAGTAGTCGAAGAGATTCTTCTTTTCAGTACCTTCGTACCTTATGTTATTGTAATCAATGTCATGAGGTATTTGAGAAAATAATCTTTCTGTCATTTATAGTCTTTGTGGTTAGAAGCAAAATTCAAGAGTATAGTACAAAAAAACAAGTACACACAAACAATTCCAGTCATTTCAACAGGAATCCACATGACCAGGAATATCTCATGAGAGTGAAACATTTCCCCATGCAGATATAACTTGGGTTCAAGTTTCTCTCACAAATTTTCTGTGACAGAAAGCGACCTTGTGGACTCCACTATTGACAATGGACCTTTTTTGCAGGCAAAAATCTGCTTATGTGACCGCATCTTAATTCTAATTAAGGCAGGATAGCATGCATGCTTTGTTGGGAAGCATCCCAGAATGTACAACAATAGAAAAAAACAAGCCTGCAGACAAAGTGAAAGAAATGCAGTATAATTCAGTACTGAAAAATATTGGTAAAAATTGTGTAGTGCAATTAAAATGGATTATTTTACCCAATAGCTTAATGTCAAACATAACTGAAATTAATAATGAATCATGCCTTATAGGTAGCTGCCTATGTAGGTAATGCACAGCAAGGCAGCTCAATTTGTTAGACAGAGATAGATTATAATGCTTGCAAGGCAGCATTGTATTGATATTTGCCACATTTTATATTTATCAGTATGGTTTGAACATGTTCTAAACTCCCTACTTTTAATTTTTATAAATAAGTCCTATACACTATAAAAAAAAGGTTGTTTAAGTCATTTAAATTTTGTTAAACTGACTAACTGAAAATTGCTTAACTGATTTTGATGAGTTAAAGCAAAGTAAAAACATGTTGTCCTAATTTATTGATCATATATTTTTTTACAGTGTAATTAATTCACCTCAAATCATGTACAAAAACAGTTTTGTTATAATTTCAGTCTTAGGTTGTGCAATTGGTCTTATTTTCTTACACCTATTCGCACACTGAATAAATGCAATTGGAGACATTAAACCAAAGCCTAAAATGCCCTAAAACTTTAAAACTAGCTGCTTTGTAAGAACTGGTATAGTTTCAGTAAAATTAAGAGTTATCATTTAATGAGATATTGTTTTAATGTTGTTTACCTCTGGATTTGCAGGGTTGAAAGCCACATTTAGGACCGTTTCAGAGTGTCTCTGGAGCTTATGGAGAAAGTTGCTGCTGCGTATGTCATATATATAGGCCTGGAAGAAAGGTTAAAGGACAGGTTGAAGGTTGAAGTCTCAGCACAGCACATGAAACACATATTATCAACATCAATATAAGCAAAAAATGCTTGCCTCATTATGCATTCACACTCTTTGTAAAGAAACTTTCATACACTGGCTTCAGTGTCTGAGAGAAAAAAGTGAAAAATGTTGAAGAGGCCAAACACGCTACCTCATGTTGCATGCTGTATTTGTGTTACCTTGTAAATGTGCAAATCTAGGGATTACAAATGTACTGTGTGAAATCTTAAAACCTAACTATACAGGTAACAGAGATAAACAGTATGCATGGGTGCATGTCTAACTATGGAATCTTCTTGATAGCATTTTGGCAGTATTTATAGCTAAAAAAGGCAGATCAGCAATCAGCAGATCTGCACTATTTCCAAGCTCAGTTCTATGTAGTGTTTGTAGCACAAAGCTACAAACACTTCGATTTAAAAAAAGAAATGAATAATTATTCAGCAAGGATGATCAAGACTGACAGTAAAGACATTTATAATGCTATACAATTGTTTATTTTCAAATAAAATTCTGTTCATCACAGGAATAAATAATAAAAAAAGGTAACACTTTACAATAAGGTTTCATTAGTTAACATTAGTTGACTACATTAGTTAACATTCACTAATGATGAACTGAGCTTCCACAGAATTTATTAATCGTTGTTCATGTTAATTTCAACATTTACTAATACATTATAAAATCAAAAGTTGTATTTGATAACATTAATTCATACACTGTGAAGTAACATGAACAAACAATGAACAACTGTATTTTTTTATTAACTAACTTTAACAAAGATTAACAAATACAGTAACAACTGTATTACTCATGGTTAGTTCATGTTAGTTAATACATTAACTAATGTTAACAAATGAAACCTTATTGTAAAGTGTTACCAATTGTAATAATATTTCACAATATTAATGTATTTTTTGATCAAATAAATGTAGCTTGTGTGAGACTGAAAATCTTAAAGACCCCATACTTTTGAACGGTAGTATAATTTTCTTCAGCCGGGGTTTACAGCATCATTTACAGCATTAACAAATGAATGAAAAGGTAAATAATGCCATAGATGAGGCAGAGAAAACCGGCCATTAAAAAATGTGCAATATAGATAAAAACATGAGACCTATCACAGCAGACTGTTTGGGTTTCTACATTATGTTTCTTGCTCAGTCCTCGGAAATACATTGAGAGTGTTCTGGAAAAGACACGGGTCTCTGTGCCAGAAAGAAGCCAGAAATCGCTAACAGGTTTTTAAAACATTAAATTATGTGTATATTTAAGGCATTTAAAAGATGGCCTTATCTAGAACAACTTACAAATCAACTTCAGCATCACGTGCAAAGATAAATTTGATTTATTTTCTCTTGACATTTCTCTACTTATTTTTGTTTTTTAAATGGATAGCTCACCTAAAATTCCAAATCTATCTTTATTTCTTTTGTGGAACACAAAATAAATATTTTGAAAAACGTCTCAGTGCTATATTTTGTCCATACAATGAAAGTCAATAGGGTCCAGAGTTGATTTGGACACAGCAAAAAAGATTTTCCACTGAAGAAAATTGACAAAGATAAATGATTTTATTTTTTATTTTTTTGGGTGAACTATCCCCTTAAATTACTAATAGGTAATGGCAACGCAGTTAAAAGCACAATTTACAATGTGGTTAAAAGCACAATTTGCCATGTTTTCCATGTCCTCACTCCTATCAAAATCAATCACTTTTTGTTGATCATACTTGTATTTGTTACTTATGGCTTAAAATAAGGCTTGGGATTAATGCAGTAATGAGATGGCGATGAAGTTCTTTTTTTTCTGTGATTGTCTTGTGAAATATAAAATGCATCAACAAATTCATCTGGCTTATCGAAGTCTCAAGACAAAACTACTGTTCTCTCCATTCGGCTTCCAGGAAACACTGGAAAGCAGGCGGTGCTGTGGAGATCTTCTCAAAACTGCTTTACCCAGTGCCGGCGATTAATAACAGCTATCAACACGCACATATTATTCCACTGACTTAAGCAAAGACTAAACACACATACACAAACAGAGCAGAGACGGCAGTCCTCCCACACTGGCAACGAGACACATGTGGAAAAGTAATTTGATTGATTCAAAAAGACAAAAATAAACATTCAGTTCAAAATATGGATTATAAGAAAAGAGGTGGCTGCTTTAAATGGTAAGTTTGTATAAAACCTGATGATCATGCTATCCAGCTATGTTTGAGAATAAACCAAAGAGCATCTTGTGCTTCATTGGAAGCAAGAACATCTGACCATCTGTATAAAGACATCAACGATCAATTTTATTTGATTAGTTACCTAAGAAATATTGCTGAATCTTAAACATTTCTCTTTGAATCCTAAATCTAGGTCATTCATGAGCATTCGCATAAGCCAAAACCCACTATCGCGAGTCACTTTTCATGAAATTGTTGAGTAACATCCACAGTAAAAAATGTAAGGTCAATGGGACAATAGCTCTGTAAAATACTATTTATTTTTCTCAGAGCTCTTTTAACAACAGAACACCATGAAAGTATGGATATCCCACTGTTTTCCTCATATGAGTGAATTGTTTTGACAATCCTGGCAAAGGACACAAGACATGGAGAAGCTCAGCAGTAAATGTGATGCAGCTGCTGGATATGATAAGAGATACTCAGAGAGGGAGAAATAAAGAGGTCACTGGAAAAAATGGTCTGTCTGTCTATCTATAACTATTAACAAAGAAATAATTTACTTTTGGCAGTTGAACTAGAACATTGTTCTAAATTTGAAACTGTCTTTATATATTCAAAGCATTTTCATAACTACAATAAGAGAAAAGAAAAAAGTACTGACTAGAAAACCTGTTCTTACCTATAATGTGAGAAATGTGGTGTTCAGTGGTCCTGAATGGCGGTTTTATTACCTCTGTCAAGATACACAGGTTCGCACTGGGCCAGAACAGGATTATCTGATTTACAATTATGCTGTACATTCTGTACAATGCTTGTGAAAAATGTAGAGGCACTATGAATTATAGGTCTTATGAATTCTATTACACCTTGTGCTTATTATGACACCATAAAACACTCCACTTAAGCAAGAAGAAACTATTCTCAATAAACACAGCTGAAAGAGACAGAGACGAGGGTTACAGGACATTGTAGCAGGAGATGTATTAAATGTACTCACACAATGGTCCTCCGAGCCAGTAGCTATGTAGCGACCACAGGGTGAGAAGGCCGCAGTGCAGTGATGACAGCGGTTAACATGGCTCTCATAGCGGCGAACACACCTGACAGAGATGGACAGAAAGAAAGAAAGAAAGAAAGAAAGAAAGAGATTTTAACTAGTTGAGTTTTGTGAATAATTCTACAATGTGCCACATTTGCATTTTTGAAGCTGCCGAAACTGGTTTGCTGGCGCTTTGTGAATAATATGCAAGTGTTTGACAAATAAATACCATACGCTAAAGCGGCCCAACTTTGCCCATTATGCTTTAATTCAAAGATTTATCCAATAGGATCCACTTCTTTGTCTGTAAAGCAGCTGGAAAATACATATCTAGTCAGTATAAATGACTATTACCAAATTTGAACACATTCACAATATTCACATTTGACTTGACCAGTCAGAAATGGTTATCTAAAAAAAAAAAAAAAAAAAAACACTCAGGAAAGACATCATTCCTTAAAGTGGATCTGTTTAAAATCAGCTTTTCATTTCCAGGCCTTCTTTTGTCTCTCTCTGTAGACATCACCTCCTTTAGAATGTAAATATTAATTTAGCAGATACCACTCATCCATAGCAACATACAGGACCATCTTCTGGAACACTGTGATGACTAAGAAAACATCAAGTATGTCCAAATACACAAAATAATTTTCAGTGGAGTAGGGCAACACATCTGGAGCCAGTGATTTCTCTGAAGGTGCTATCAAACAGTCAGGATCCATGTTTCATCATGTGGTCTAGAGGGACTATGTAAACTAATGTGAGACGATGCTTCACTTCATTACTCCCATGCTAGGGGCTGTGTTTGCAATTGCTAGACCACATTTCCCTGCATTCTTTCAGTTTATGCTAAATGATGGAGGTAACATTACATACTTATATATATTTAATTATTTCCTTATTGAATTCCATATTGACCTACCATTTGTCAATATGTATACTGTATAGATTTAAAGGCTAATCATAGGACAGCTTTCTGGGTCAATGTGGGTAAGATGTAATAACATGGCATTCAAACACATGCACATTCATTGGGAACTTAGGGTCTGCACTTTGAGCATCCACAAATTAAAAAGTGCTATTTCAAAATCCACAGATGGGAAATTATCCGTAGAGCTTAACCCTAATGAGATCATTATGCCATTATGGAAGTCACAAAAGGGGAATATAAATTGATTTAATGCTAGCAATAGCATCAGCCTTTATGGAGAAGCACAACCATAATAAATGAACTCTTTTTACGAGACTACATAGACTGCCAAAGCATGCTGTTTCTGTGTATGCAATAAAAAAAAGCTAAAAAAACAAACAAACAAAAAAACCAGCATAGACATAACCAGGTTAAAATAAATTGGACTGCAACAGAAAAAGCATCATGGCACATCATGGAAGAGCTTGCCTTTCTTGCTCATCACATGAGGTCGGTTGTTATGTTCACTCTGATTGCTTTGCACGCCTTAATGAATCTAGAGTGTTTTTTTTGAGGATCTGGGTCTCAATTCCCATTCTGTACAAGCAAGGTTAATCTGCTTCTCATTACGAGGAAAGATTATGCTTTAAGAGAAAGAATAAACAAATTTATTGTGTAAAGCCCACATATTTTCTTCACATTTAGTCAACCACCAGAGCGGAAACAAACAGAATGCCAACTGGAGAGCCACCACAGACTCTGTAAGCACCTTTAAAAATCAGAATGAAAATACCAATCAGTAACCACCAACAGTCACCTAAAACACTCTAGCAACTACATAGAAGCGTGCTAACAACCACATAACAGCATCTTCTCTGACTTTGGTTATAAAAGCTGGGACATCGCCATGATGGCTGCTGAGTGAAAAATAATCAACTCTGAGGCACAAGAGTCGATTTTAAAGGTCGCAGTTGTTTATATTCATTCACTGATTGATTTGAGTATTCTTTCTGTAGGTTACATCATAATACCTGTATTTACTTGTACAATGTAAAAAAAATATTGTTGTAATTAGCTATCACAACTTAAAATTTAGCGTTGGAGTAACTTCCCTGAATTTAACTTGAGATAACTCAAATATCCAAGTTGTCATTTATCCACATTTCAAGTTGACTAAACTTAAAATTGTAAGGCAGTATGAACACTTACTTAAAAAAACCTATAAATAACCAATAAAGCTTTTTAAAAGATGGCAGCTATGACAGAAATAAATTTAGGATGTACAAACACTGAAAAATGCTTTAACAGTGTGTTGACTGAGTACCAGGGTCCCACCGGCGGTGCCCTGACCTCCTGTGCAGCTGAAGACAGAGTGATGCTTCATAAAAAGATTTTAGAAAGTCTTCATGAAGCACTTCAGAGTATTTCTCATACATAATTCAAAATCCAGAGGGCTGCTGCTCCCCTCTTAGTCTGAAATTCAATATACTACTATATACCTATAAAGGAAGCATTTTCATTGTCATATGCAAAACATACAGTCCCAGAACAGGTAGAGAAGGGTGATGTGGAAGATCACAAGCCTCAGTCTTCCAGAGCTCCTTGGCTTTTGGCTGAAGGTTTTGTCTTGGCCCGTGGAATGATGTCACTTGTGCTTTAAATGAAGTCTTGGGGAGATAAATCCGTTTCACGTGCTTGAAGTTGGAGCACTGCTAAAGAGCCAGCCATTGGAAAAATGGAAAATACACATAAAATGGCTTGCGCCGAAAGGCTTCATTGCCAGACCTCAGTTTGTCAATGACTGCAGACAAATCATGTCACTAATTCTCACATATGCTCCCGTCCATGTTTCCCGTGTTTGACCTGCATTTATCTTTAGTATTTTGTCATAAGTGTTTTTCATGGTTTCCTCCCTGTGACAATTTTCCTTTCTCTTTTCCACTGGAACTAATCCTTCACAACTAATATTCTATCCAGCAAGGTTGTTTTTAGGCAATCAGTGTGATGACACCATTTTCCTGCGATTCAAGAGTGATTAGTCACATACAACTAAGGTGATTGGCTCAAAAACATTTTGTGATTTCATGGGTAAAAATGGCAGAATTCGACTTAGCAATAGCAGAGTTCGTACTTCAGGGGGGTCATGTGGCAGGAGAAAAGCTGCCATTGAGATGAATGGGAATGCTATCGGATAGCTTTCTCTAGGTATTACAAACCTCCTTGGGGAGGAAAGTGTCAGTTGTGAAACGTAAAGCATGTTTGCGTAACATATCAAACTCATGTATTTTAAAGCAGAGAATTCATGCTTCGTTAAAGACGTTAGTTTCTGCAGGGATGGATGAAGTTGTTATATACGCTCCTGACCAGAACTTGACCTGGAACTCTGTAAAAATATTTATCAAGGCAAGTAAAATGTATTTGACACTTTCTTGAGTTTTCAAGTAAGAGCAGGAAGATCTAAGATCCAAGCATAATAGAATAAAGGATGTATAAGTATAGAAGCAATTCATACCATTTCACAAAGTGAAGGAATTAAAAGTCAAGACAAGCCTTTCATCACTTACTTCAGCTGTCCTTATAAGGCAGGGTTTCTCAAACTCGGTCCTGGAGGGCCACTGTCCTGCACAGTTTAGCTCCAACCCTGATCAAACACACCTAGCTGTGAGTTTCTAGTGATCCTGAAGACATTGATTAGCTTGCTCAGGTGTGTTTGATCAGGGTTGGAGCTAAACTGTGCAGGACAGTGGCCCTCCAGGACCGAGTTTGAGAAACCCTGTTATAAGGGAAATAAAACTGAATGGAGAGGATCAGGTGCAGAATATCACTACGTTCCGGCAAAAAATATGTTCAGAGTCTGGAACTTTCTGCAGATTCCTGTACCTGCAGTTGCTGTCTCTGTTCTAGTTTTGTTTCTACCTTCACAGGACGACAAATGAGTCCAAAATGCTTTTTCCATCCTGATGCATTTATGGAGTAAAGGAACAGGCCACTCAAAAATACAAATCTGTCAACATTAATCTCCCACTCCATCACTAATCTCTGTTTTTCCAAGCCAGTGTGGAACAGTAGATTTTTTTTTTTTTTTAAATATCCTGACCACTCTTTTCCATATAATGAAAGCGAATGGGGCTGGGTATGTCAAGAGGATTTGATAGCTAATAGTCTAAAAAAGATGACAAGTTAGTAGAAACTAATAAAAGCTACAAGAAAAACATCTATGTTAGCTATGTTATGTTAATATATGTATACACACATACAGTCTTAGGCATGTTAATGACACACTACAGCAAACGATATAAATAACTGACTTAAAACCTTTTTTTTGGGGGGGGGGGGGTGTTAACAGACTTTTGCACAGTACTGTATCTATGTATAAAATTGATACAAGATGAGGGTGCGTAAATTATGACAAAATAATTTGAGTGAACTGTTCTTTTAAGAGCACTCTGGAAAAACATCAAGTTAAAGAAATAATTTCTCACTAATCTGTCCTCCTACAAGGAAAGAAACAAAACTAGGACAGAGACAGAAGCTACAAGTACAAGAATATGTGCTTAAAGTTCCAGACTCTAAAAACTTTGAAAAATGTGTTTGCAACATCATGGGTGAAAAGATGACATTATGTTCTATTACTTTCAAATGATAAATGGACAAGAAAACACTAGCACTATACAAGCAGAAAATGTATTTTAAACTTTAATTAATTCAATTAATATTAAATTTAGAAGTACTACAAGGTTTATTTTTCAGATAGCGTTGGTTTCGCTGTCTATTTATCTATATATTTAACTTGGTCGTATACAGAAACTGTAAAAGAAACAGCATTGCTGAATTCACTCCACATAAAGCAGAGTGGTTACTGTTAGGTCAACTGCAGGGAGGGAATTCTTTCCAGAGTCCTTTTGGCAGAGGGCCGGGCAGGCTCAGCTTCTAGAGAATCTGGAAATTTTGGATTCTTCATTTAAATGATGTATGTACCTTTCTGACTGCCCCTAATCCTGGTTGTTCTGAACGATCTTAAGGGCATTATGTAATGGTAGTATCCCGCAAGCCTATAAACAACCTGGGATTTGACTGTTATTCACTTCTCTGAAGGATATGTAATCAGCGATTTACTGAGGTGAGGGCATGAAAATGTATGCTGGAAAAAACATAACTTGAGCAACATTTGTAGAAGGCCAGTTACTCAATAGCCAATTTTAAATCATCATAAATTTTAAAATGGCATGAAGTAGACATTTCATCGTCAGCTCAAAGGTAATTTATAATAATGTTCTGTAAGCCTAAGCAAGGCAGCTTACTAAATCTTTAGAATATTGTAATATTTATTAAAAGATAATTGCATAATTCAACATTTAGGTGTTGGTAAATGGGGTGAACTGTATGCAGTCTTGCCCTCTAAAGGTCTCAGAAAGCCAGGGAAAGGAGATGAAGGGCCTACCTAGCTGTGCGCAGGTCCCACAATTTCAGACCGTCCGTTATGGCACTGCTCAGGAAGAGATTGTATGATTCCAGGGCCTGTGAACAGAACAAGGACCCCTGCAATAAAAGAAAGGAGGAAAGAATCACACCAAAAGAAACTGGCACGATAAAATTGCCATTCAATATCCTGAATTGGGAAACATTGGCAAAACGGCCAATAACTAATAAGGATACAATGAGGAACTACAGAAGATACTAAAGGTCATTGTCTTATAAAAGCCTTTAATTAGCCTGAAATTCAGAGAGAATAAAGCAGCTTTTTTTACTTGTGGTTTAATCAATCTGTCAGCTGCAATATCACATCAGTCTTTAAATATACACAACTGTTCAAAAGTTTGTGATTTTCAATGTTTTTGAAAGAAGACTTTTATGCTCAACAAGGCTGCATTTATTTGATCAAATTACAATAAAAAATAATATCGTGAAATAATATTATAATATAAAACATTTCTGTTTTAACATATTTTAAAATGTAATTTATTCCTGTGATCACGGCACAGCTGAATTTTCAGCATCAGTGTCTAGTCTTCAGTGTCACATGATCCTTCAGAAATCATTGTAATATGCTGATTTGGTGCTCAAGAAACATTTCTTATTATAATCAATGCTGATAATAAAATAGTTGTGCTACTTAAAATGTTTTGTGACAAACGTGATCAATTTTATTACATAAATGCATCCTTGCTGAATAAAAATATCAATGATATTATTTTAAAAAATCTTACTGATCTCAAACTTTTGAATGGTGGTGTACCTGATTGCAAGGAATATGAGCACATGACATTTATTTAGTCTAAAGTACCTAAAGTATATAAAACTACTATCCTAAATAAATACATGCTTGCAGCATCCTTGTTAAATTTAGTTGTCATAGCTGTTGACCGGTCATAGAAAGAGACATGAATTTGGCAGGAGATTGCAAACAAGCTGCACGTGTACGCTGAAAGAGTGCAGACTTTCCAGAGCTGAAGTTCTCTCGAAAAGCCAGAAAAGTCCACAGAATGGAAATGTTTGTCATACATTGTGGAAGACCAGTCAAACCATCTCTCTCCTGCCCTTACACAAATAAAGATGGTTTAAAGTGTCCTGCGTGATTACTTACACACAATTCATCAGAAATATTCTCTACGAATGTAGCTTTAGAAAGAGGAACATGTTGCACACGGAGGAGAATGTAGAGTAGCTGAGAAGAGAAAAGGTTTGTTGTAGCTAATTCACAGTTGGCAGGAATTCCCAGTGATCAGCTCTCTTGATCCCTCTAGGCGTTTCTAATGCATGGGCTTCTTGTTGGAGGATCCCATATGTATGTAAGAGCCAGGTTGTGTTATTGTGTAGAGATCAGACTCACAAGTACAGCAGACAATGTGTAGCGTGACTGAAGGTTGGTATGCTGGTTTGGAAAGTGGCTGCTCAGGGAACGTGGGAGAGTGCCCGCTAGCTAAAACCATTATACTGAATGTATAGATTAGATTAGTTATTCCAGTCCACTGTCCACTTGTGTACCCAACTAATCTCAGTTGACCCTCTCAAACTGGCGAGTATCTGGGGCAGTGAATCTGCAAATCACGTGATACACTGCTCTCACGTCATACAAGACATGAGACCGGAGGTCGGTGAGGGCAATATACCCTACAAAAGCCTTAGTTTAACCTGTTGCATCTCACATGTCTGGTAGTATGAATTTTCTGATACTCAATATTTGAATATACAAATATAAAAGAATGTTTCAGTACATTTTGTAGCAACCATCGCAGCAGTAATTCATCAAGTCAGAACATTAGTGTAATTAGTAAGTAGTAATTCAGAAATAATGGCTGTTTTTTAAAAGAAATTAATACTTTTAATAATTAAACTGATCAAAAGGGACAGTAAAGACTTTTTCTGTAATTGTTACAAAGAATCCTAATTGTTTCATGGTTTCCACAATAATATTAAGCAGCACAACCATTTTCAATTGCCATTTTCAACTTTTGTGATAAAAATAATAATAAGAAGAAATGTTTCTTGAGCATCAAATCAGCATATTAGAATAATTTCTGAAGGATCATGTGACACTGAAGACTGGAGTAATGATGCTGAAAATTCATTCAGCTTTGATCACAGGAATACATTTAATTTTACAAATATTAAAATAGAAAATAGTTATTTTAAATTGTAATAATATTTCACAATATTACTATATTTTTGATGAAATAAATGCAGCCTTCGTGAGCATAAGCGACTTAATCTTACTTTTAGGTGAATGGAGTGCAATAGTGGAGTCCATGTCAGTCCAACACAGTTTCACAGATGCAAAGGGATAGTATGCAGATGTTCATAAAACATCACCCTCTACAGACAGAATATGCTTACCCAACATGCTTGGCTTAAGCGAGATCCTCCCTCAACTTATTTCATGTTTCCGTCCTAATCTGTAAACCTGAGGGATTTAGACCAAGATACTCAGCATGATAAATGGGACACGCGAGGCCTACAACTTAGGCCCACCTTGGAAAACCTCACACAACTGTGGTTTGGATTATCCCAACTAAAACGGTGAACTTTTATCCTTCAAAGAAGAAGACATGATTTCTTGCATAACGTTCCGAAAGGCCTTATATAATGGGAGGATGGGAGTGCCAAACTGCAGAGAAAATGAACTTGTTAAGCAACTCCAAACACGAGCTGAATCCGTTCATTATCTTTCACTCCCTTCAAGGATGCCACACATTAAGGTTGAGGTCGAATTTGGATATTCAGAATAATCTACTTCTTCCTGACTACACTGAGCTCCTGTTCAAAGAAGCCTGACTAAAGTAATATCTGGGTGTGGACGGTAGTATTAGTATGGGCCCCATTTCCCCTCAGTATGATTTCCCAGCAAACAAAACTCATCCAATCAGCTTCATTAACTATAATTATCTTTAAGATGAGGGCTCAGTCAGTATTTCCTTGGTACTGTTTCTGAAAGTGACTTCATCAAGGTTGCCATGGATATGAGGTTAACAAGAGCAAAGTGAGTCAGAAGCAAAGCATATTAATTTTGGTTCACAACAAACCCAGAGCACAGTCCAGACACACAACAAAAATACATACACAAACCACAAACAGCCTAAGTGGTTTGTAATTCCAATTTTAGTGTTGTAACTCAAGGGTCACCACCAGTATTGAGTCGTGTGTATCTTGTAAATGACCACTGAGGTCAGAAAATTCTGAGTGAAAAGCGCACTGGTCTCTCTGCAGCATCAGTGTCACTGCTTTGTTTTTAAAATGGTGGTCACAACAAAACAAGCTTTAGAGGGTTGAGAAAAAGGCTGGTTGTTACGGAAGCGTATTGCATTCACTTGAGGAAAAAAATCTACTCTGTTTTTCTGAATTAATGAGTTAATTATCTCAGAATTACGAGATAATTTTACATGAATAAAAAGTTTTTGCTCTGTTTTTCTGAATTAATGACTTAATTATCTCAGAATTCTGAGATAATTTTTTCTTGAAATAAAAATATTTGCTCTGTTTTTCTGAATTAATGACTTAATTATCTCAGAATTATGAGATCATTTTTCATAAAAAAATATTTTGTTCTGTTTTTCTGAATTAACGACTTAATTATCTCAGAATTCTGAGATAATTAAGTCATTAATTCAGAAAAACAGAGCAATTTTTTTTAAATGAAAAATCATCTCATAATTCTGAGATAATTAAGTCGTTAATTCAGAAAAACAGAACAAAATATTTTTTTATGAAAAATGATCTCATAATTCTGAGATAATTAAGTCATTAATTCAGAAAAACAGAGCAAATATTTTTATTTCAAGAAAAAAATAAGTCATTAATTCAGAAAAACAGAGCAAAAAAAATTTATTCATGAAAAATTATCTCATAATTCTGAGATAATTAAGTCATTAATTCAGAAAAACAGAGCAAATATTTTTATTTCAAGAAAAAATTATCTCAGAATTCTGAGATAATTAAGTCATTAATTCAGAAAAACAGAGCAAAAAAATTTTATTCATGAAAAATGATCTCGTAATTCTGAGATAATTAACTCGTTAATTCAGAAAAACATAGCAAAACAATTTTTTCATGAAAAATTATCGTGTAATTCTGAGATAATTAACTCGTTAATTCAGAAAAACAGAGTAGATTTTTTTTCCTCAAGTGAATGCAATACGCTTCCGTAGGTTGTACATACTTGCCCTTGATATATAATATACACGGGTTAGCCAGTAAATAATGATTTGAAAGAAGTTTCTTATGCTCACCAAGACTGTATTAATGTGATAAAAATACAGTAAAAACAGTAATATTCTGAAATATTATTACTATTTTGAAGAACTTAACTTATTCCTGTGATCATGGCAAAGCTGAATTTTTCGCATCATTACTCCAGTCTTCAGTGTCACATGATCCTTCAGAAATCAATCAATCAATATGCTAATTTCGTGAAAACGGTTGTGCTGCTTAATATTTTTGTGGAAACTTTTTTTTTCAGTATTCTTTGATGAATAGAAGGCTCAAAAGAACAGCATTTATTTGAATTGTTTTGAGCATTTGCTCATTTTCAAGTCAAAACTGCAAGGACAATATTTTTCAGTAATATACGATTACAAATAAAACATACCAAATAATTTAAATCACTTTAATAGCTAAATTCCTCACTCATTTTATAAATATAATATAACAGGACTGGCTCCTAAAATAATTTTTTTAGTCGTTAAACTGTTTTTTAGTTGCCAAATAAGAAAACTTTAAGGATGATTTTAAAAGGTAGTAACATATTTGTATTATTCGGGAAACTACACATTTTGGGGAACTGTATAAATAGGCCGGTTTACACGCGGTCACTTCATGCATTTTTACTGATTGGATAGCTATCTGATTTGTTAATAGAGTGACGCTGCCATGTAGAATTAATTCACACTTGTAGAATCTTTCTCGTTTCGGAGGGCATTTACAACTGGTCTTTTCACGATCGGATAGCTATCCGATCAGAAAAAAACGCATAAAATGAAAAAGTGTAAACGGGCCCTACACTACCAGTCAAAAGTTTTGGATCGGTAAGATTTTTAATGTTTTTTGTGCTCACCAAGGATGCATTTATTTGATTAAAAATAAAATAAAAACTTTAATATTGTGAAATATTATTATAATTTAATATATATACAATAACAATTTTCGATGTGAATATATAGTAAAGTGTAATTTATTCCTGTGATCAAAGCAGAATTTTCAGCATCATTACTCTAGTCTTCAGTGTCACATGACCCTTCAGAAATCATTCTAATATGATGATTTGATGCTCACAAAACATTTCTCATTATTATCAATGTTGAAAACTGTTATTTACATTTAATTTCAGGATTCTTTGATGAACAGAAGGTTCAAAAGAATAGCATTTATCTGAAACAGAAAGCTTTTGTAACATTAACCACTACCGTTCAAAAGTTTGGGGTCAGTAAGAAATTGTATTTTATTTTTTGGGGAAAAGAAATAAAATAAATCAATACTTTTATTCATCAAGGATGAATTAAATTGATCAAAAGTTACAGTAAAGACATTTATAATGTTACTAAAGATTCTACTTCAAATAAATGCTGTTCTTTTGAACTCTCTATTCAACAAAGAATCCTGAAAATAAATTGTACACAACTGTTTTCAACATTGATAATAATTATGAATGTTTTTTGAGCATCAAATCCGCATATTAGAATGATTTCTGAAGAATCATGTGACACTGAAGACTCATCGTACCAATCCAAAACTTTTGAACGGCAGTGTATGTCTCCCTTATTTGACACACCTGTTTTAGGTCTTGGAGTCTTTACTAATGATCTGATGAGTAGAATAAAGTATGTTTGAATAGGGAGTGATAAAAATGTGTACAAAATGTGTCTTATTCTCTTACCTTGTTCTGGGTGAGGTGGTGGACAGCTCTACTGTGGGCATCAGGGATCTGAGTAGCTATACAGCCCTGGTTCATATCAAACACCTGGATGCTGTGGTCAGCGCCAGCAGTCAAGATCATATCTGATATCCTGCGGTTAAAGAGGTACACTGAACTTACACTTCAGCTTTAGTCCTGTCACCTTTAAAAAAATCCAATATGGTTAAATAACAATTTTACCAAAGAGGGTATGAGATTACCCTCTACATTATATATTATAATCTGTACAAGCTTTAGTATTTCATAATGCAAAGTACACGCAGAAAAACTTTAACAACATTTTATCATTACGCTGATGTGTTCCCCTGCAAAATAAGGCCTACTACATTACCTTACTCAAGGACAGGCTAAACTGAACAGACTGCAGTGTTCAAAACATTTATTGCTTAATAAATTAAATGTAAAACATTTAATAAGGAAAAGGTTTGGACACACTTCTCCAGAGCTTAAAAAACTTTAGATCTACAGGCATATGCTTAAATGCTTGAAATTCAGTTTGTTGACAAATATAAAATGTGTATGTAAATTTATGTTATAGGTATTCATATCTAGCCTGACTACGTCAGACTTCGTACTTCCGCTCAATTTCATTTCGCTTCTGTACTCAGTCTGAGACAGCGTAATAGCTTTCCGTTTTCCTCCGGCCTGAAAACAGCCGGCCAATCAACGAACAGAGGGCGGGCTGAGAGCCGTGATGACGTAGACACTGACTGTACCGTGGATGCATAGATTTACTTCACATAATCTGCAAAAGTCGTTCACAGCCATGTTCACTTCGGTATTTCGCTCGATGGTTTTGTTTTTGCATCATACATGTGTTTACAGTGGAAGTTAGATGCGGCTGAGCATGCGCATAACACACGCCATAACCAAATGTCATGTGATTGGCTTACGGGTAACCAATGATTTTAAACTTCAGACAAGCGCCCCCCGCGAGAAAGAAAGCGCTTTTCTATTATGCCATTCCAGACTCTGTCTACGAAGCAAAGCGAAGTAGCAGAGTTTGGTATTACCAGGCTAATTCATATCTACCAAAATATTCAGAATGAGTATTCTTCTATTGCTCATGCAATGACACCTTCATCTATCGCTTTTTGAATTGTGCAAGGCATATATTCTCCGTCAGTTTTTTTAGGATACAGGAGTAGAAGTCATTGATCGCTGACATTGAAGTGATGTCTGTTCCTGACTTCATGCTTAATTTACTGGCCAGTTTGGACTTGCTTCTTTGCGTATACCTGTGTTATAGGAGAAGGAAGAGCAAAAAAAAAAAAGAAAGAAATTAAACGCAGTCCATAAAGCTAATTATTCTGAAATATAAATGTTTCTATAGATAATAACAAAGAATTGCAGTAGCAGTGTGGACATGAGCCTGATGTGCAAATATTGTAAGCACACTCCTTTTAATCCTGAAGTGAAATAATACACTACCATTCAGAAGTTTATATTAAAGGAGAACTCTGGTCAATTTTAACATTGAGCTCATTTTTTTTGTAAATTTGGAGTGCTGTCACAAAAATCGGTGTTGCCTACACCGTGTTATCCTCTTTTTAAAATTTGCACCCTGTTGACTTCAATGGGGCAAGTTTTAAACCTGCTTTTAGCCTCTTAACATCCTTGATGTGTCATTACAAGTGCCCAGCCAATGTGAGTGATTCCTTCAGAGTGAACACGGGTGAATCTGACTGCAGTAGATGTGAAAGATATGTATAAAAATGATGTTATTTATAGGTATTGACAGCACTCCAAATTTACAAAAAAATGAGCTCAATGTTAAAATTGACCGGAGTTCTCCTTTAAGCAGCAAACTGCTTTCAAGATAAATAATAAGAATAATAAGAAATTATTTCTGTAGGATTATACTGAAGACTGGAGTAATGCCTGCTGACAATTCAGTTTTGCCGTTACAGGAATAAATGACAATATATATTAAAATAGGAAACAGTTATTTTAAATTGTAATAATATCTCATGGAAAGTCAGGCAAAAACTAAACATAACCCTTACACAACAATATTATTGTATTTATGAACAAATAAATGCAGCCTCGGTGAGTAGACTTTTCAAAAACATTATAAATTCTTACCGACTCCCAAATTTCTTTAAACAGTATCAACTGTGATTGCATATGAACTGTTTTAGAGAAATATGAAGGAAAAAAGAAAGATACAGTCTTTATATGAGTAGCATAATGCTGAAAAAGGTCTTGTGCACATAATTATTCTCTGTAAGAGGGATAGAAGATGTTCCATCATAAATAGAATATGATGTGCTATATCTGGCTCATGTTTTATTTCCATCTCTTCCAGGGATTCCCCAACACTTATGTTTAAGCATATAAAGACAGGGTTTCTTCTCTGATTCTTCAGCAATAATTCAGGGATTCTCCACTGACGAGAACTCACCCCTCTAGAACAGACCTCCATACTGTGACCATGACCACAACCAAAAAATACACAGAAATTCTACACAGCAGTGTTAACTAGAGTTTAAATTAGGATTTTGATATATGGCTATAAATCTGATCGCCTGGCATACTTCCAGTTTTTACATCCCTCAAACTGAACCTTGCTTTTGTCAGACCAGATCTTCAGTTATTGTACGGTCATCATCAGTACCCTGCGTTTACCCTAGCTCACTGTCTATTAACTGCTTGTGTGTGTGTCCCGTACCTCTTGATGTCATCTCTTGTGGTGTCCAGATGGTAAAGGTACAGCATTAGATTCGATCCTGACGCCAGCAGTAAAAACTTGTCCAGATAATAAAACTGAGCCGTTCTGATAGGCTTTGTGAACTGAAAAAGCATGAAGTTAAACTAACAGTGCATAAACAGACAGTCAGTAATTCACATCAACATCGCAGTTTATTAATAGCTTTTAAATGAGTGCTAAGTGCATTCATGTGTCACATCGTATAAATTACAGCACCATATCAGTTTAAAATATCAAAATCTTAGTCATTCTCTCTTTTTCCCAAAGATGGAGTGTGAAGAGATAAATGAAGATAGAGGAACATAGGAATGTTGTTTTTTCTGTCTGGAAAATGTGAGATTATTGAAAGTCAATGAGAGACAATTTGGTGAGTGTAATATGAGTGCTACTGGATATTTAGGCCCCGTCCACACTACTGCGTTTTCGTTTAAAAACGGAGACCTTTTGCTAAGTTTGCACCTCCCGTCCACACTAAAACGGCAAAAACGGAGACCCAAAACGGAGAAGTTTAGAAACGCTGCTGACCCGTTTTTCGTTTTGAATCTCCGGAGGGCGTTTTAGTGTGGATGGGGGTCAAAACGGAGGACTTTAGAAACGATGACGTAGTAGAGGCTCACGCTCGGCTCTATGATTGGGTGTCATCAGTCATGGCGTATATCTTTGCTAGCAGCTGTTGTCCAAGTAAATTCTGCATTTTACAATGCTATAACTGCCTACATGCGCCGGAGCCAGGCTATTATTCGAGCGTTCTGTGACAATTCCCGTGTGCAGCGGCGGTATCAACCGTACATGGAGCGTCGGTTTTGGGTTAACCCGGGAAGAACCAGCGCATGGTGGGATAATTTTATCAATGAAGTTGTGTTTACACCGGCACGCGCATGCCCAGTGTTGGTGAATGGTCACGTGATCCGCGTTTTCAGTCGTTTTAATGTGGACGGAGATCAATTCTAATACGCAGCTAAAACGCTGGTGTGGACGGAGATCGTATTCGTTTTAATTCTCCGTTTCTAAACGAAAACGCAGTAGTGTGGACGGGGCCTTAGTGTATGCAAGTACGTGAATGTATGTAGTTTCTAGCTCATGATTTAATGCATCGTTGCCTTCCGAAATGTCATCACTACCACAAGGGCCGATATTAGTGTAAACTGTCTGCTTTTATTATGCTTCTTACTTTTTACTTATTTTTATGCTACCAGTCAAACCTTGACTCCTTGTCTGCAGTGTGCTTGCCAAACATTTGTCCTCGTTTGTTTGCATATTTACTTGAGTGTTTTTCTGGCCAAAATGCCTAAAATGTATTTATACTCTGCTTTCAACATTAAGTAGCCCTGTTTCTTATTGCATTCTTTTTAATATAAATGACACAAACACTGATACATTGGGTCATATTTGGCTCCACAGATACACACACAGGTGCACAGGTCTTGAAGACTGGGTGGGAAGACACCAGAGAGAAACTGTAAGCCAGAATATGACTGAATAAAACTGATTTGAATGAACTTCAGTTGTGTTGGGAGTTCTGGGAAAGAAGGAAATTAGGGTTTAGAGAGGTCTGCAAGTGTTTAGAGCACTGATGTGCTGACCAGGGGACTGCACAGATGCCTTTGATGTTCCAACAGAGGAAAACTGCCAAGAGAAACACTTCTCACAGGAGTACGCATTCAAATGCAAATGATTTTCTTAAGACTTTTCTTCACATACTTTGCTCATTTGTTCACTCTGAGCTGGGCTTGACTATAATTATAGGTACTGCAAAAGCTCAGAACTAATGTAACCTTTTAAATTGCTCATGTCAGAGCAAGGACTGTATTTGGCTTAATTGTTGATACGTTACCATGGTCAGAACAGGTTCAGAAGCACTTGCAGTCCAGATGCAAAGGGTGGGGTCCTCAGACGTACTCAAAAACCACTGCCTACTATGACTCCAGCATACAGTGTTCACAGCCTTACTGTGCCCTGCAAACCGAGAACAACAGTCAATTGAGGAACAACATTTCTCTAGTTTAAAATTCTGATGCCAAGGTCCCCAAAAATGATGATGCCCTTGCAAGGAACCCTCTACTAAAACTATGCAGGCAGTTATGAAACTATATTAGACTAATTTATACTGTTTAAAAAAAAAAATAGGAAGCCTGAAATTATAAAGACAACATTTCATTTCAGTGCATTCCTGTCTAAAACTCTTCACAAAAGCATATGAGGACCGGAAATCTGTTACAGGAGCTGAAAACACAAAAATATGTAGGCATAATTTGATATATATGTAAATCGCAACATATGTGTGAACTGTTGTTACGCTCTTCCTCGTTTATAACAATCCTTAGTCCAATGAAAAGAACGTCTATTTCAGGGACAAGAAGGGCCTCCAAATATCAGAATTCCCCAACTGTCAGTTTCAGCTGTGCTGTCAGAATGGCATGTAAAAATTCAAATACTGAATCAATTCCTTTGCGCCACTCATTCAGGAAATGAAAATAATAGACATGCGAAGGAATTTTACAAAAATAAACACTACAGATCTGAAGCTCTCCCACTACCTGTGTAGACAGCTGGGTTACCGGTGAGTGAAGAGTTATACAACAAAACCGAACTGTCTCCAAGACCACACACAAGCTGCTTTCCATCTCCTAGACGCAAAAATAGAAAGTTAACAGACAAAAACGAAGGCATAATTAGTTCAAAAATGACGCTCCTGAGGCGAAAGTCTAAAACTAAAGCACTACAGCACTCTTAAAAACAGGCGTGCACAACTTTATTGTTTAACTTCATGAGTCCACCCTGCTTTGCTGCTGCTGCTACAGTATATTGCATCTTTATGTGAGACCACAGGAGAACCAAAAATGCAAATAATCAACAGGCAAATGATTGTTAGTTACTGCTATTAAGCGCTGTTGGTCATGCATGAAGTTGGAAAAGAAACTGTGTGCTATGCAATGTTAAGCCAATAAAATTACAGAAGGTTACTATAGTGCTATAGGGTTACACTTTGTGTAGAAGAAGTTTGACCATAAAAAAACCTCACATGCTTGAAGCCTAGTGTGACCATACCGTTACTCACCTGAGTACTGTAGAGAGTTGACTGTGGTTGGAGTTGTGGAAACCATCAAATGAGTGTAAGGCATACTTGGTGCTTCAAAATGTGATGGATATTCATTTAAGAGGCCTTTTCTGTTGAAAAACAGCACATAGATTTCAGCAGAAGCTATGCATTCTTGAGACTCTATACTTAAAATGGCAAATAACTTACGTATTTGTGCTAGTTGTTGAGGCAGAGTGGGTCTTCTTCTTAACTTTGGTCTTTGGTCTAAACATTGTCCTACTATAAAAGAGATATATGCTATAGTTTATAGTCTAATTCCTGAAAAGACCCAATATAACATACCCTAGTTTTTCATACACAAGGTACTTGAACTGGCCACAAGCAATGCAGAAACTACATTTGTGATCGGCTTTGAGGTGAGAGCGATTCTACTAAGATAGTCCTTAAATACATCATGAAGATTCTTTCCCAAGGTCCTCTTGTTCCTTCACTACATAATATTGCAACAACAAAAAAATCTTAAGACAAAAAAGCCTTTCAGTAAAGTGAGTCTGAGCAGGCCTGTAGGTTCCGTGGAAACGGAATTAAACAGTGTTTAAATGAATATCGTGCAATTGACCTCAGATTAAACTCCAAAGTTACAGGATGGAAGATATTAGGTATGAGTACAATTAGAGTAATTTGCTGTAAGTCACATTTCAAAGCTACCAGAACACAGCCTGAGTAATATTTTTTATTATAATTCTATAGAACTTCTTAGTCTATATTAATGTTGTTCCTAAAAGAAAGTTTTGACATATGCACCATTTTATAAATATATAAAACTCTCATTACACACACTGAAGGGATGAATTTCACACATTTTCTAAATGTTGTACTCAACAGGGACCTTGATAGCTTGCAACTTTCAAAGCCTGAAACCGTGCAAACTATATGCACACAAACCTGAGAGTTTGTTAGACTTCTGTTCTGACCCTAAAATGCGTTTCTCTGTGTCGTCTACTGACTTACTGAGGAGCTGCATTGTATCCTGATGACTTCACTTGTGTGTGAAAAACTAAGGCCTGATCCTTCACACTCTTCTGAGAGCTCACACCTAGAAGACAAAAAGAGAACAAGTCAGTCATATAATTAAGATCTACATATATGTAGTCTGAACATTATCATAATCGTGTGGCACCAACACTATAATTTGAAATACGTTTGATAGATGGTTACTAAAGCGTGCAATAACCAAACTGCTGTTTAGCTATTTTCATAACTCTCATTTCACTCTTCAGTCTCTTTCCACTCACATAACAAAATAATTTTTTCTTGCCCATATATTTATTTATTTGGTAAGAAGCTCGGCTTGATACTGTTCAGTCAGTTGGTTATTATGGCAAAATATACCCCTTCAGGATGACATTTTATTTGGGTTTATTTTGTGATACTGCACAGTTGACTGTACATTTTACCTCACTAAAGATTTATTGACCACACAATTTATACTAATAGGAACTTATTCAAATAAAAAGTCATATTACAGTAAAAAAGATGTCATATGATACAAATCACAACCTGAAGAACTGACATTTTTCCAAGTTTCCTTCTCTTCAGTGAACTAATTTTTTCCAGTTCCATTAAATCTAATGCACACTTTTCCAAAAACGGTTCCTGTGTCAACCACAGACTAAACGTATATTCAAAAAAATGGCTTATAAATGCAACTACTTCCTAAAGCAGGGGTGTCCAGTCCTGCTCCTGGAGGGCCAATGTCCTGATGAGTTTAGCTCCAACATGCCCCAACACACTTGCCTGGAAGTTTCTAGTAATCCTGAAAACCTTGATTTGCTGCTTCAGATGTGTTTAATTAAGATTGGAGCTAAACTCTGCAGTGTAGTGGCCCTCCAAAGCAAGACTGGACACCCCTGTCCTAAAGGATTAAAATCAGTTAAATTTGATATTGTGCAAAAGTTCCTGTAATCAGTTCAGTCAATAAGGAATCATGTACAGTATTCTTTCATAGCTCATACTTGTTTCTGTGGTATCCCAAATTGTTTCATTTTACATTGGCAAATGGTACAGAAACAGTTTACCAAAGAGAAGAAGTGGTTTCGGTTCATTGTCAACAAACCACATCTTGACATAACCCATTCTTCAAGAATGTTACTCTGTTCTGAGAACAGTGATCAGCCTGTTATCAGACCTTTAATCACACAGACTAAACTGCTGGATCCTGACTAGTGCATGTCAAACCCCAGCAGTAGGAGGAAAATGAGTTGTCCTAGTTATGGTATTGACTTAGGCCCCAGAAAGAGCTATGGAATAAATTTAAACCTCTGAGGATATGTAACTCTAGTAAGGAAGAGAAATAATGCCCAGATGGAGATGGAAGAAGAGCCTCCCTTAAGGGAAAAAGAGAAATGATGATGATGGATTGCTTTTACATCTATGAAACATATAAGAATCATTATTCAGTTAAAACACACACACAAAAAAAAAACTGTTTGCAATGAAATAAAAGAGCTTTAAAAAGTATTTTAGAATTTCTTTGATTCATTTTAATTTTGAGAATAGGAGAAAGAATGGAAGTACTACTGTAGGTCAGTATGTGGGCCACGTATATTACTGTTTTTGCTGTATTTTTTTATCAAATAAATGCAGCCATGGTCAGCATAAAGGCCCGACCCCAAACTTTTAAATGCTTATACTGTAGTATAAATGAATATTGTCAGTTTATTTAATTTCAAACTTTACAAATACGCTACCACATTTATTTTTAATGGTACATTTTTAGTCTTTTGAATAATATGCAGTTATGAATCATGCAAATTAAGAGCATGATGATGTGATTGTTAAGAAAATAAATAGGGTACATTCTGATTTGATGTTGGACATGATGTTGATGAGTGACATTTTTATCGGACTGTTTCCTTTCCATGTATTTCAAAAGTATTTCAAATAAACCCAAATATCTCAAACTGCAGTCTATAAAGAACGCTGCTGTCCCTAATGACAACTTTCTTTTGAAAAGTTATATTGTGGTAAAGACCTTTCGCCAGGCTAGAAAGATTAACATCTTGAACAGTAATTCATCAGCGTCATAAATTTTACCTTAGAGGGGTGTCAATAACACTAAAACGCCACCAAAGGTGGTGATTTATTTATTTGGCAAAAATGTGTGTGTGTGTGTGGTTTTGTGAACTCCAACCTATTTTTCTCTGAGGTTTTGGGTCCTGTTTTGCCAGCTCAGCATTCAGAGGGGACATAGTCATCAGAGGAGAGCTGAAAAATGGTGAATATAAAGGAAAAAATGTCAGAAAATCAAGCGGGGAAAAACAACATAAATAAACTTCTATTACTGGAAATAATAAAATACAGAATTTTCCATTGTGGTAGTTGACTCATCAAGAACAAGAACAGACAATTTATATATACTAAAGATAGTTCTAGCTAAAACCAAAATCAAACAATGAGTAAATTATTCTTGGATGTTGTTTAAAATTATACCCTGCATATCCTTAATCCAAGAACCTCCTGACCAGTGGCTGAAAGATATGTTTTGCTACCTGGGCATGACTGAAAGATGCTCTTCCACAGAGAAGCTCTTCGCCATCCTAAAGCAGAGCTCGTCCAGCCAGGCACTGTTAACCTCAAAAAGGATGACTGAATTCCCAAATAGAGAGGACACCAAACAACACATCTAACCAGAAAGAGAGAGAGGATGAGGGTAGTCCTAATGTCACACTGTGTCGTACACAGGCAACTTTCCTCCCAGAATGCAAACCACAGTCAAACCTTGTAAAAACTTTACATCTTAAATAATCCAGGCTTTTAGAAACTGTAAACTGCTAATTGCAGGGCTATAAAAATACCAAAGGTGCTACACATGTGAGCTCTAGAGTGGCTTAAGGTTAACTACGGGAATCTTTAAAAAAATTAGCAAGTATAGGACTTCTACGAAGGTGATCCTCACAGTTTGCCTTTATTATGGAAATTTATTCTGTTAAAAAAAAATCATAAGAATCTATCAAGAGCTGTACAGACATGGAATACTGTAAATCAATAAAATATTGTATGTGTAAACACGATGCATTCTTTTACAGACACCAAATATTTAACACAGTACGTACATTGCCACCATGTCCATGGGTGATGGCCCATGATTCTGCTATTGAAATGCTAAGCCCACCTGTCAGGGGAAAATACAAAACTTCAAAAGATCTGAAACTAATTTAGATTAAGAGATAACCAGGCAAAATACTACTGTATTTCTGAGTGTTTAACCAGGGGCCAGTTGCATCAACATAGTCATTATATGTTAAGTATAAAGAAATGGGATCTCTAGCGCAAATTCTACCGGGCAGACTGCCTGGTTCAGATTAGACGATTTTAGCCCGATTTTGGCACGATCCGTTTGACGTAGGGTGTCGTGGGGATTCGTAAACGACAACGGGCGTCAGAATGCAAGATTTGATCGTTTCATCTCGTATAGCGTGTAATATTAGGCAACAACAGACGTAGCGTCTGCGATGCTTCGACACCACGATAAAAAGACTAGCATGTTTAATTTTTTTTTCGGTCCTCCCTGACGGGTTGCGTCAAGTGTGTGTGTATGCGTGCGTGAGTGAGTGAGCGAGCGAGCGAGCGTGTGTGTGTGCGAATGAGTGAGTGTGTGTCTATAATATGTCCGAACACAGCAATAATTAGTCATCAATTAAAATTAAAAACAGCTTTATTTCAAAAATATTGTTTAACAAATTAATAACAGAGGCACGGTGTAGATACATCGCTGGTTGCTTGGAAGACATGGGTAATGGTTAATCCAACAGCAATTTGTAGCTAGTTTGAACTACAGAACTTAGATATCCCTCTTTTCGTTTTTTTTTTTTTTTTTTTAGAGATGAAATATGGTTAAACTCAGAATTGCGAGATATAAAGTCGTAATTGCGTGAAATAAAGTCGCAATTGCGTGTTATAAAGTCACAATTGCGATATATAAAGTCACAATTGCGTGAAATAAAGTCGCAATTGCGTGTTATAAAGTCAGAATTCTGACTTTTTTTCTCGCAATTGCGACTTTATATCTCGCAATTCTGACTTTATAACACATAATTGCGAGTTTATATCTCGCAATTCTGACATCTTTTCTCAGAATTGTGAGATATAAACTCACAATTGTGAGATATAAACTCACAATTGTGAGATATAAAGTCCAATTCGGGGGAAAAAAGACAGGCTTTTTTTTTAACCTCAGAATAGTTTATATCTCACAATTCTGACTTTTTAACACGCAATTGCGACTTTATATCATGCAATTCTGACTTTATATCTCCCAATTGCGACTTCATATCTCGCAATTGTGAGAAAAAAAGTCACAATTCTGACTTGATATATCGCAATTGTGAGAAAAAAAGTCAGAATTGTGAGATAAAAAGTCGCAATTATTGTTATTTATTTATTATTCAGTGGCGGAAACAAGCTTCCATAGTTAGCTTTGCTTCAACTGTTCGATATAAAATTTCTGACATGCCAGAATTCATCCGTCAGATTGCCGGTCGGGAGAGGTTAATAGCCTCTCGTTTACCCCTGTACACTGCACTAATACTGCACGACAAACGACGCATGACAAAGCTGAAAATCGGCCCGACCCGAAAAAGAGTCGCACAAGTCAGAATTCGGCTCAAAATCGGACGAAAATCGCACAGTGTATGCCCGCATTTAAGAGTCAAAATTGCGTATCTGACACAGTGACTATTGTAACAGACAAAAAACATTGTGTAATCTGAACCAGGCATAAATGTCACGTCATTAATTAACCACAGATCTATCTAGCCAATCATCACTCCACATATGGAGTATAAATCCGGTTAACACCCATTACTGCGTTCGCAGATACAGGTGTTGTGCCGAAATTTCGACCCTGCATCTATTGCATCTATTTGATACTAATTTGCATACAACTATATAAATCTTATTCATTCTTTCTTTTACCTCCTGAGTCTTTCTGGTAGAACTAATTTGGACCAACTAGCAGTTAATTAGGGGTAATCAGTATATTTTTCAGTAGGCTATAGTTTTTTATGTAACTGACATAATTTTTTTTTTTTTTTGCAGTTTGCAAATGCAGTTTACGCAACCAGCCACAGGAGAAATGAGTGTATTTGAAAGAAGACAAACAGACATTCTTAACCCTCAGAAACCCAAGCATTTATATTGATGGTGACTTTTTCACCGTTTGAATGTATTCCTAGGAAGCCCCTTGTTATAAAACAAATCATGATGTTTATACATATTTTTGAGGTGAATTTTGTTTTGAGGTTGCAAGATTTTACCAATGTTATCATTAAGTGTACAAGTACTTACGCACTGACTTTCTAAAGTGGTTTTCTCATAGCAACCCACAGACACTCTAAAGTTTTGTTAGGTTATGCTGAAAATTACTGAACGTGCCTTGTTGTACAATGCATAACATTCAAATGGTTGATCACTATGACCTACTGTTGCATTTATTTGTATTATATTTATGCTATTTAAGTGTAATGTTTTTAATATGTTGCCATTTTCTACTAATAAACACCAGGAACTGAGATCAAAAATAAAAACAGGTCAAATAGGTGACAAATGGGTAAATTTGAACCTAAAACATGTTTAGGTATCTCCAAGAGTTAAGTGAAAACAGATTATGCCTTTGAGTGGAAGAATCTTGAGAAGCTCTGAAGTATCCAGGTCAAGCAGATAAAGTCCATCAGAACTTCCGATCCACACACAACTTTCTCTATGGAAAAAGTACAAAGAAGAGACTGTTTGCCAAAAGACACTAAAAGGAACTAAGGCCTGGTTAATGTAACTGAGTACAACAGAAAAGAAAAGACAAGAAAAAAAGATCTCTATTGTATAGGCCTACTGTAATCATTCAAACCCACAAAGTCTAGAGAACATCTATATGAAAGCCTGTAATGTTTAATTGAGACTACAGTGGCAGACTCTATGATTTGAGATTGCACAAGCTTGCTCTAAAGGACAACTGCACTAAAGCTTGATTTAAATCAGTGTTCAAACCTGTCGTATTGCAGTGCAAATCATAAAGTGGCAGGGGTCAAGGGTCATCTCTCCTGTCTAATAAACTAGAGTTGTTGAGGTAACATGTTTTCTAAGAATCACTGGGACAATGTGAAGAATTCATTCACAGTTACACTAAGCATGAGTGTGTAAAATAAGAAATTCAATTAAAATATTTTAAATTGTAATAAAATTAAAGTTTTTTTTTTTTCCAAGTTGAAAATGGTTAGTATTAATGCTTTAGAAAACAAAGTAATTTTTGTGACCTTGCCTATTCCAGTAAAGACTATTAGGGTCTGCAGACATTCCTCCAACAGTATTTATAAAATTTCATATAATGACATGATTTTCATGTCATGCTAAAGCACTTATGTTCACCTCTGAAGTCAGCAGGGCCGTCCCAGGCTCTGTTGGTGCCATAGACGAGAGTTTAGATACTCTGACTAACTTAAAGGAGAACTCCAGTCAATTTTAACATTGAGCTAATTTTTGTGTACATTTGGAGTGTTGTCAGTACAGAGAACAACGACAAAAATCGGTGTTGCCTACACCGTGTTATCCTCTTTTTAAAATTTGCACCCTGTTGACTTCAATGGGGCAAGTTTTAAACATCCTTGATGTGTCGTTACAAGTGCGCAGCCATTGTGAGTGATTCCTTCAGAGTGAACACATGTGAATCTGACTGCAGTAGTTATGAAAGATATGAATAAAAATGATGTTATTTCAGCCAGCGCACATACCTGTATTTACATCCTGTTTTCAGTAGAAGTCCATAGTAATCGATTGTCGAGTTCACACGCATAGGTTTAGTTACCTATGATCACACGCGTGAACTCGACAATCGATTACTATGGACTTCGACTGAAAACAGGAAGAAAATACAGGTATGTGCGCTGGCTGAAATAACATCATTTTTAATATCTTTCACATCTACTGCAGTCAGATTCACCCGTGATCACTCTGAAGGAATCACTCACATTAGCTGTGCACTTGTAATGACACATCAAGGATGTTAAGAGACTAAAAGCAGGTTTAAAACTTGCCCCATTGAAGTCAACAGGGTGCAAATTTTAAAAAGAGGATAACATGGTGTAGGCAACACCGATTTGTGTCGTTGTTCTCTGTACTGACAGCACTCCAAATTTACAAAAAAATGAGCTCAATGTTAAAATTGACCGGAGTTCTCCTTTAAACACCTATGATTGGCCATTGTGTTCAAGAGATCAACAGACATGTCAGTGATTGGCTTCATTGCTCAACACTGCAAAAACACGTAAATAGATGCTCCCTTTGATGCTCTCCTGAGCGCAAACACACATACGCACTGGGGCGATTTCCAAATCTGTTCCGCCAATGTGCTATTATTACAGTATCATGCAGTATCAACTAAGGGGTGCTCTTGCTTTCGTTTGAGTGGCATGCACATGGGGCGGGGGGTGGGGGTTTGGGTTTAAGCCCCTGCCCCTTTAATTGCTTATGATAAAGTGCCCTTTCGGTCGTATTGCAGTGCCCCCCGGTGTGATTTCAACCAACCACCCAAGGAAACAACATATGTCGCCTATGCCACGGGCCGGCCCTGGAAGTCAGGGACTAAATGTATTACATAACCTGCAAACCTTCCAGCTGTCCTGTGCTTCCATCTTGTCATAGCTGTAACTGTATATTGGACAGCATGAAACCAAACAGGGGTATAATGACTTCTTATTGTGGTATGTGCATTCTAACCTTCCCATGTCAGCCTTACATAATTTCTCACCACTGAAATTCCACAACTACACAACCAGATAAAGGTGAACAACAAAAACGGGCCAAATACATACCCCTGCTGTAGGCTAGCATGGCTGGACTGTGGTCTCTGTGCCCAGATTCTCAGAACAGGCTTTGTTGTCTCCACTGTTCCTCTCACATCATTACAAGTCGTTCCTAGCAAAGCACACAGATGAAGCTTATATTGAAGCAGATGTATCGTTTTCCACAGTGAGGTAGGCACATGAAAAGCAGGAGTCATTCGCAGTCTGAATTGTGGCTTGTGGGTTTTTTCTGACCATCTGTTCCATTTTGAGGTGGGTTAATTTTCCTGAGGTTTCTCTCATGCCTCTGTTCAAGCTTCGAAAGGTCCAGTTTTGTCACCAAGCGACATTTGTGGTCCACAGGGAGAGTGTAGCACCAAAGCTTGAATCACAGACATTCCAACATAAATAAAGCGATATATGGGTTACACAAAAGAGGCTTGAAAGTGTTTGTGTGTGTGTATATGACTCACCTGTCCATCACCAGACCCTGTGATGAACTGACTGTTTTGCTCCATGAAGAACAGACTAAGCAGTGGATACGCTGTGAAACAGAAACATCTTCATTACATATTCTCTACATTTACAGGCTATAATGAGTGAAGAATTTCAATTTATGTTGTATAAATATTGGTGTTAGAAATTATACACCAACCTGATAGAACAGCAGATTCATAGAGAATATCCCCCTTCCTCACATCCCATATCTGATACAAAAAAAGAAAGCCATATATAAAAATAACTATACAGTTTATATATATATATGGGTACAATAAGCTGTTATGCCCCCGGTTTCACAGACAAGGCTTAAGCCTAGCCCTGTACTAAAATAAATGTTTGAGCTGTTTTAACTAAAAGCAACTTGCACTGACATATCTTAATATATTGGGCAGGCGCAAGTGCAGTTAGAGCGCATCCGAATCCACTTTTGCTAGTTTAACGACAGGAAAAATGGTCGGTGTGGGTGTGTTATGGGCTCCCAATCCCTTTAAATGCCAGTTGCGCTCGCGCCATGGCGGATTTGCTATATACATGACAGAATTTTATAGTGGAAAGACCGAACACGTCTCCAGAGCGCAAACGGATCTGCTAGTGCGCGAGGTAAAAGTGTGCAAGCAGACCATCTACGGGACAAGCCGGATTCATTCCACCATATCTCTATGTACACAATAATAATCTTTTACACTGTAATCCTTTTATTTTCAATATTTGGCATGTTTGTGTGCTGCTGTGCGTCCCTGTGTGTGTAATAAGCAGAATGTACGCACGTTGTGGACCCGCCACAACGGCGGGTAATGGATAATGGCCCGATTTATTTTTGTTATTTAAAGAGCGCATTAGTAATGTTGCCTCAAAATAGCAACGAGCCAGCAATGCGCCCGAACACACCTCGTTTTCAAACCAGCACGTGCACAAATCGAGCAAATGCATTTGCTATTTAAACAACGTGTCGCAGGACGTGAAAATGATAACTGCGTCAGGCTGAAACTAGCAAAAAACACTTGCGTCGCGCTTGGTGCTGCATTGCGCTGGGTGTAAGATAGTGCCCATTGTCTAAAGATGCACACCAGTAATGTTTTTTTCTAAGGCATGTTTATAAAAGCTACTTAAATATCCTAATTGAACTAAGGCCTAATCCTGGCTTAATTTAAGCCCTGTCTGTAAAGGTTTAATGCAGAAGACATTACTGCAAGTCTATGTTGATTTGGAGCCCAAGAAAAATGTCCTATTATTATCAATGTTTAAAACATTTTTGTTGTTATTTATTTTTAACATCTATATCTATATCTATATTTCTTTAATAATTCTTTGATGAATTAAAAAAAATCTTTCTGACCCCAAACTTTTGAATGATAGTGTGTGTAAACACAATAATAAACACTAAGAAAATCCATAATTAGTACTGGCTTAGTCATGCTGTTCCGGTTGGTATCGTATCTGTACCTTGAATGTTCTGTCTTCTGAGATTGAGATGAGAAGATTAGCATCCCATGGACAGAACTCTGATGCAGTCACAGGACCAAGATGAGCTTTCAGCACTCCAAGCACTTCCTCTTTCTATAGGAAACAGATATACAGTGGCCTCAAGTTTTGTGTCTTTATTTATCTTAATGGAAAATATGTTTATTGTTTTACATTGAAAGGTGTTTTAGTACATACAGCAAAGACAATCATATATTTGTAAGCTTATACAATTTTTTTTTTTTTAAGTCTTATATACAAGTTGATGAGGGGCTTATTCTGATTTTTCTGTACACTGATTTACTGCTGGTTTCATGTGAGTTTTAATGTTATCTCTCATCTTTATGGGCTGGTCAATCACAGCTTGAGTAACGGAATGTTCTGCATGCAGTATTTGTTCAGCGTTTCATCTGGAGATGGGTCAAAAAGGCATTTTTTCCCCCTCTTTTACCGTTTCAGCATAACTGCTTTTGAACAAAAACGGTGTGCACCTTATTTCATACCTTTGCATTCAATAGAACCACTCTGGAGCCTGAGCATGCTGCCACTTTCCAGCTCAGTGGACATAGTGACAGATGCACCACCCTGCCGAGCAATGTGCCAACAACTCTACCTGAGGCAATTACACCTGGAACACAGATGTCATGGTTGTAATATAAAAAAAATGACAGACAGAGAACAATGGCTACATTCTTGAGAGGCACCATTTATATTTCTGGATGTTTTTGACTCCAGATGAGCAGATTTTTTTTATGTATTTTTATAGGTCTATGGGCGCTTATTACCTTCTTTGATTTGTCTGTAGCAGCGATGGATGTCCCAGACAATCACATAATCGTTAGAAGCACTACAGAGGATGAGACGATCACTCACTGTCCCAAACACCATAGCAGACACATCGCAATGGTGACCAGTAAGTTCCAAGGGAGACTACAGGAAACATTCAAATTAGTTGCAGGTTTAATTTGATAAAAAATACAGTATTATTATAATAACGTGAAATATTATTAAAATTTAAGCAAACTTAATTATTTTTTTTTAAACATTTTAAATTTTTTTTGAATTCATTCCTGTGATGGCAAAGCTGAATTTTCAGTAGCCATTACTTCAGTCTTCAGTGTCACATGATCCTTCAAAAATCATTCTAATATGCTGATTTGGTGCTTAATTTTTAATAATAGTTCATATTATCAATGTTGAAAAAAGCTGTTGCTGCTTAATATTTTGGTGGAAATTGTGACACATTTTTCAGGATTCTTTGATGAATAGAAAGTTAAAAATAACTGCATTTATTCTAAATCTTTTGTAACATTATAAATGTCTTTTGTGTCACGTTTGATAAATTCAATGCATCCTTTTTGTATAAAAGTATTAATTTAATTTATTTTTTAAAATATATATATAAAAAATGACAATCCAAACTTCTTAGAGTATCACAGTTTTTACAAAAATAAGCAGCACAACTGTTTTCGACATTGATAATAATAAGAAATGTTTCTTAAGCAGCATATTAGAATGATTTCTAAAGGATCATGTGACACTGACGACTGGAGTAATGGTAACGTTGCCATCGCAGGAATAATGTACATTTATAAATATATTATTTTAAATTGTAATAATATTGCATATTATTTTTTACTGGATTTGAAATGCAGCGAGAGAGAGACTTAGACTTGGACAAAAACATCCAAGTCTAATTTTGGCATTTGTTGAAAATAAATATAAGTGCACAAAGACCTCCAGGTTGTTGTTTTCATAAATCCTTATATTCTTGCCCTGCCATGGGACAGCACAGTGGGAAGGGCAGCAGGTCAGCTGCAGGTGGGACACTGGATTATTGCAAGTTACAGCGAACCTCTCAGTAAAATACTGCTCTGAGGTCACAGCAGCCATGGAGTCCCCAATAGTCACCTGTAACAACACACAATGAGAAGTCTGAAAAGAAAACATTGCTTAAGTGTTTAGCAGGGAAGGATGACATCTAACAGGCCTAGTAAAAATGCAGTATTAGTAGTGTTACTGGATGGAGGTTTTAAAATAACAGGCAATTGCCAAGCACACAGCTGAGTGCACATGACGGATTAATGTAACATCACCCAACATGTTGCCTGTAAATTTGACAATGCTCAACACAATTGGATCAGAGCCCTGTCAGTGCTTTGGCAATGTAAAGCCTTTTTACCATGCCATACCATACCATGAACCTAGGGGCCTGTGTAGACCTTAATCTGCCCCTGATGGTGTCCCATGAGATTTTTATATAGCATTAGTAGATAAGAAGATAAGAAAAATAAGAAGTGGATTTTTTTAGACCTAGTATGTTTGATAAATTAACATATAACATTAAATTAATCAAACTATCAACGCTGAAATGAGTCGGCAGCAGTCATGTGGTACAAGTAAGAGCACTGTAAGTTGTTCATGTTCATTATTATTTTAATGTTATGTGCTTAGAGATATGCCGTCTCTTATGACACTGCTGAATCTGCTCTGGCTGTGTGCGACCTGCGCGTTCACTTTAATGTGTTTAATAGTGGAAACTGAAAAACGTGAGTAAAACAAACGATTATCAGTTTAAACTAAAGGTTGGACTCAGTATAGTGTTCCATACAACTTACCAAATATCCAGTGATCCATGGATATTGACATGGAGCCAGGAATCGTGTTTCCTGACATTTGGATGTGCCTGATTTCGATGCAGGGGAAATACATTAAGCAAATTTGCCTGTGAACGCTTTATTTAAATACAATATAGGTAGGTCTAAATCCGGATCACTTATATCAATGTTATATATATCATCAGATCATCCACCGCTAAAACTTAAAAACATCCAATTATGCAGAATATATAATGGTAAATATTTAATTGATGAGTTGATACAATATATAGAGTATGATTTTACCCCTAAATTCAGCATATTGACACAAAATGATAACTGCAAATCCACCTTTCGCTGCCTGGAGTCCAGTTTATATAGTTATATAGTATTGTTTTTCAACGGCTCTGGCTAGTGCTATGCTAGCCACAACGAAATTGTTAACCCTACCTTTAATATTCAATTCATTAGAACAAAAATGTTATATTAATTATTAACTTTAATTAACACAAGTGTAATATTCAATTGTGTCCCACATTTTACATTCCTATTAAGTTACCGCATTATTTTCCCCCAATATTTTTTTTAAACATTCCTTACAATTGTGACGACACAGAAGTAACATCATGTAGAAATTTGAACCAATGATAGAGAATGCAGGAAGTAAATAATTTAATTCAATATATATATATTATATATATATATATATATATATATATATATATATATATATATATATATATATATATATATATATATATATGTATATAATTTTATTTTTTTTACAATTTTTACACAAATTGTAATTTTGACTGTATTTATCAAAGTCATATTAACCAAGTTACTGTACAAAAAATATATTTTTCTTTAATGAATAATAACGTTACGCTTAGTTATAACTGTAAAATAGCAAACTGGTCCCAAACTAGCTAAAGTTAGCCCTTGAGAGAAAGCTTAATTTACTCTTTAAAAAACTCAACACCTGCTTTCACTGACCATTTGTTGAAAACTAACGTTAGCTCTAACGTTACGTTTTTTGAGTTATAGGCCATGTTTTATACACTGAATTAAGTGGCAATGACATCAGCTTCAAAAGTAAGTTTATTCCGTTCATCACTCACCTGAAAGTAAATTGCGTTGTTGGTTAAGTATTACGAATGTGACCATACATATGGTTTAATCATATATGTGTAAGTAGTAACAGAAGTTCAAACATTCGTGCATTTCAGTTTTTGGCCTGTGATCCAGTAGCAATTGCGTCCTTGTTGCTTTGGAAACGGGATCTTTTCGGGACGGCACACCAGAAGGAACAATTGCTAACGTTTGTACGATTTGTACTGTAGGTTTAGGCGATTTTCAATCATTTGTGATTATAGTCAGTGTACAGTGAAGAAAAAAAAACAAAAACAAAAAAAAAACCTTCCTGATACGACACTGTAGATTTGTGGGATTGTTTGTGTCTCCGGCTTATTCCAAATATTTTTTTATGTCTATAATAACAATTCACGTTGTTAAAGTCTAATATGAAGAAGAATAACTGAGGAGTTGACTGATTGATCATTCTTGGATACATCCGTATTATTTGTCGCGCAGCAGATCTGTAGCCTCTGATTTTACACAAACGGCCCAAACTAACACAAACTTATTGGAAACCGTAGAGTTGGAAAACAGTATTAATCTTCTATGCAATAGTGCCCTCTGGTGGTAAAACTGCAGTCAGTCAGTCAGTCAGTCAAGTCAATGCACATTGAAATTAAGTTATAAAGAACAATAATAAATGAAAGCAAAAAGAAAACATGAATAGTAAGAAAACGTCAAAGATTAACAGGCTATTTTTTGTAAAATAATATATAAAACATGGAATTTGGCTGGTTAGGTTATTGTATTTCTATATCTTAATCTAAACTCACTGAAAAACCTTTATAAAATGGGATACATTTAGACAATCCACATTTGTGAAAAAAAATTATACATGTTAGCATGTTGTCAATACTTTTATCATTATTCACAATAACAAACGCCGTCTTTCATAAAGTTATACAAAAGAGATATTACATTTTTCCAATTTTTTAGTACAATTTGACAACCATAAAACAAATGACATATTCTATGACTCTTCTGGCGTTTCACGTAAAAAACAAAAGCACATTTCTTCAGCACAAAATGTATTTAATCCTATTTGAACGTTACAAATGCTGAATGGTGTTTTAGCAACAAAACGTCTGCGAGTCCACGCCCACATAGGTTTTCCGCCAATGAGTCTCAGCCGAACACACTGAGCTATCCAATAATCAAAGCTTTATCTACATATGCGTCCTCTTGGACACGCCTTTAATCGCCATCGACCAATCAGTCTATTGCTTTAGTCAGTCAATCAACTCTCCCCGCCCAGTTTTTCTGACGGAACGGAAGCCGACATGGGCCAAACCAGCCCATCCGGATAACATAGACAAACTTGGCAGCGAGCGGATGAACTGGTTGGATCTTTGTTCTTCACAGCTAGACTATCAACCTCTTTATATATTTTTGTGTATTGTCACTCATATGTACCACATTTATATCAAGATATAAAATAAGTTACTCCTTCTTTGGGCACGCAGCTTCAGCACAGGCAGATACTTTTTGGGCTAGCATATTTTCCTAGTGTTTTTAGTTCATTCTTCCCCCCACCGACGAGGTTTTATTGGACCAAGATAGGCGGCGCGGGCACCAAGATGTCGAACCGGATGGTGTGCAGAGAAGCGAGCCACGCCGGCAGCTGGTACACGGCCTCAGGTAGAGCCAGAGCGACAGCGGCCCGGGCCTGAGGTCCGGTGTCCTGCTTAACACCAATGTATGTGTATGTCTGGCGGTGTCTCAAAACCTGGTGGGCTGCCTACCTAGACAGCGTAACTGGGATGTTCAGCACGCTCATATGATAGCCAAAAATGCTGCCTACATAGGCAGCTCACTACGTTTTCTGACACAGCCTGTGCGATCAGCTGGGAATTATTAAATAGCCGAGATTAAAATGGTTTAATGACCACAGAGCGCGTTTCTTTACATTTATACCTTTTTTCCTTTTTTCCCTGAGCTGACATCCTTTTAAAAAACGAACTGGCTTTGTTTTAAATGCAAACTAAAACATGTCAGCTTAATTTAGTTAAAATATACTATAAAATTCTGCATCCCAATTATTCTAATTCTGTTAACAAAAGTGCGGCATTTACTTTGCCTTAGCATTTAAATGGCCATTTCATGAATTAGTTTATATGTTAGAAATCATTTTGAGTAATTATTTCTTTTTTTCAGGGAGTAAACTAAAACCACTTGCATTTAAATTCATGGGCCAATATTTAAATCGACCAGACTCTTGTGTTTCTCTCGTATTTGCCTGTTGTGTATTTTTGTGTCTCTATTGTGTGTAGCTTCTCTGTGTATATCAGCAGCTGAGAACAAAAACAGGCCAGCAGTTAGCGGGTTAGCTTATAGCCTGTGTGTGTGTGTGTGTGTGTGTGTGTGAATCTCCTCTAATACACACCAACTACACGAACTAACACCACAGATTAATATAGCATCCACACTAACTTTACCCAGCCCTACTTTGCCGGATCAGTAAATCCAGATAGATAAACTGCCGCGACGGCTGGATTGACCCTGCTAACGGCTAAAGCTATTTGATGAAGTTCATATAACAGCTGTACATGACAGCTATGTTTTTATGGAAAATCAAACCCTATGTTTCATTAATACTGATGTCAGGTAATACTGTTTATTGTTATATCGGTCAGCATTTAGTTGCTCAGTTCCATTCCAGCAAATACAGTGAGCACAGTCAGCACATGAAAGTCTTTAGATGGCCGATGGTGTTTTTTCTCTCTCTCATGCAGTAACAAAGGATGCATGACAAAAGCCCAGTGCTACACACACACACACACACACACACACACACACACACACACACACACACACACACACACACACACACACACACACACACACACACACACACACACACACACACACACACACACACACACACACACACACACACACACACACACACACACACACACACACACACACACACACACACACACACACACACACACACACACACACACACACACACACACACACACACACACACACACACACACACACACACACACACACACACACACACACACACACACACACACACACACACACACACACACACACACACACACACACACACACACACACACACACACACACACACACACACACACACACACACACACACACACACACACACACACACACACACACACACACACACACACACACACACACACACACACACACACACACACACACACACACACACACACACACACACACACACACACACACACACACACACACACACACACACACACACACACACACACACACACACACACACACACACACACACACACACACACACACACACACACACACACACAAGATCACATATATTTATACTGTACAGAAGACGGCTGGCCTTTACATTATGACCTGTGTTCTGCAAGCTGCCAACATATTTAGAGATATTGTTTTGTAAAACAACAACAAGTCTTATGCATGTGTATTCTACAAGGTCTATTTCCTGCAAATAATATCTAATGTAAGTTATTTAAAACAGTCTAGTGAGTCCTTATGTTTTGTTGATGGTTTCCCAGATACAGAGGTTTACTGTGGCACACACGACCATAAACATCCTTAGATTATTATGTCTTCGGTTACAGATTTTAGATCATAACTGTGCCCGACTGGCCAATAACAGGAAGGTGACAGTTTCAGAATGTACAGACAATGTTGTCAATGAATGAATCTCTCTCTCTCTCTCTCTCTCTCTCTCTCTCTCTCTCTCTCTCTCTCTCTCTCTCTCTCTCTCTCTCTCTCTCTCTCTCTCTCTCTCTCTCTCTCTCTCTCTCTCTCTCTCTCTCTCCCCCTCTCCCTCTCCCTCTCCCTCTCCCTCTCCCTCTCTCTCTCCCTCTCTGCTGGGTAGTAACTGATTACATTTAATCTAGGTTACACAATTAGATTTCAAAAATAGTACTTGGAAAAAGTACTTGAAATTAGATTATATTACTTTTTAAAATACTCACAATCAGCCTACAGTTGCTTTTTTTTATTGATTACATATTCACATAATGGCAGTAAATCATTCATAATTTAGTGATTCTCCCCAATTCTTCTATTTCATGTTTTACATTTTTTTATATAAAAAAAGCATATCGCTTATATACATTCAAAAAGTCTCCTAGTTTTGTGAAATTACACACACAGACATGGCAAATTGAAAGGCCACAAAGCATTTGACTGCTGGATTTACAGAAATCATTTCACTTTTAAGGAGTTTTCTCAACATTGTAACATTGCATATCGAACTCCTGATGAAAACATGAATTATTATTTGAATTATCACTCAGTAAGTCATTAACACTGTATTACTATGTCTTTGGAAGGCATTTGTCTTTAAAACACCTTTTTATTGTAATTTTCATTATTTTTAAATTATTTTAATTTGACATTTTTTATGATTTATAAAACCTGACATAATGTTTAATGCACTTTATGTTGAAAAAAAAAATGATAAAGAATATATTTGTCTCTTTGTATTTTTATATCAATATGGTACAATATTATCCTATTCAGTTCAATGTGTTAAACGAGTTAGGTCAAAAGTAATCTGAAAGTAATCAAAAAGTAGTCAGATTATATTACCTAAAATGTACCTAAATCATTACATTGTATAAAAACAGCACTGTAGATATTAGTGTCCTCATCAGCCATTAAAATCCATATCGGTTCAACACTAAAATAAATACATTTGCACTTTCATCTATATACAGATGCGCTTGGGAATATCATTCGTGATAATATTATGATTCATTACAGTTTAGAGATTTGATTAACAACAACTGTTAAAATTTGACCAATTTGGTTGTATTGTTGCTATGCCTTTCACAGAATCAGCTGAAGTTCATCTGTTCACTGGTTCTCATAACTGTTATCTTGTCCTGTCAGACTCTGATACGAATTTCATTAGAATTGGGACAATGGCACTGTCTGAGACTGAAATATTGCTGAAATCAACATTCAGGACAGCAATTTTAGCTATTGATTCATTTTTGTTTGAAGGATTGAAGTAGAGGAGGAATCCACAGGTGAATGCTTTATTATAAAATTGTTTAGCATGTCGTGGTACTGAGGTGATACTATGATGAATGAATATTAAATAATATACATTTTTTACTGCATTGCAGTAATTGGATTTTTTTTTTCTTTTTTTTTTGTATTACGCCAATGGAAATTAGGGATGAAAATATGCTTAATGACAATCAAGCGGATTTTTATACTGCTGTTTTTATTTATTCTTTTTATTTCTACTTGATCAACTTATTCTACACAATATTTGTCATGAATACAATGCATTAAAAAAATCACGATTTTCCTAAATAGGCTTAATTTTCTTAATGCCTTGAAATATTGTGGTCCAATGAAAGCACTCACCGCGCTCTCCCAGCTAATAAGGTGCTAAGATCTACAAGATCTTGAACATTGTCTTGACAGATTTTGTGGGTTTCACCCTTACATTTTATGTTGTAGATTGTAAAGGGAGACTTGTAATACTTCTGTTGATTGAATAAAAATATTTCTACATAGTGAGAATGGTACCGTACAAACTACATCCTTGCTGTCAAATTATGTCTGTATCTCTCATATTTGCTAATAAGGTTTTCTTCTATCTTTGCGTTTAGGATCCCAGCTTAACGCACAACTCGAGGGCTGGTTATCTCAAGCACAATCTACAGTGGGTCCAGCTAGAGCCATAATAGCACCGTATGTGGAGTCAAACCAGACAGACATCTTTTTTGCTTCAGTTTTCGTTGTGTTTTTGCATTCCTAAACAACTGTGTTTTGCAGGCACGCCGGCTACACCTACTGCGGCGCGTGTGCTGCTCACGCCTACAAGCAGGTGGACCCCTCAATCACGTAAGTGTCCCTCCTGTCATCAGAGCTTCCTTAAATTCTCTGGAAGTAGCCGTAATGTTGAGTTTGCCGTGGGGAGAGAGGTAACCGCAGCACTCTCTTATTCATCAGTCGGAGGGTGTTCATTCTCGGCCCCTCTCACCATGTGCCGCTGTCTCGCTGTGCCCTCTCCCCCGCCGAGGTCTACAGAACGCCACTGTATGACCTGAGGATCGACCAGAAGGGTAAGGAATCTCATTTCCTCCCTGCCCAGTCTCAAAACAGAAACCTTGGGAGGATTAAAACGGATTGAATTAGAATGCACAGAAAGGTGTTCACCCAGATTGTTTTTACTTCCGGCTCATTTGCTCTCAAACTGAGCTTTGCAGAAGTGATTGCAACATTTTCAACTTGTAAATGACTATATTTGTTATTACGCAATAGTTTTCTAGCTGTTGTCTTTGACTATAACCATGACGAATGTGCAACATAGAAATATGAGGGATAATCTTTTTATTTCCTGGTGTTCATGTTAATGAGGGTTTGTGTAATTATCATAAAGTACCTGTTCTGTTTGTAACTCATCAATGAAAGCCTATAAGTGAAAACACAAGGGCTTTAAATCCCCCCGTTTCTCTCTCACGCAGTTTACGGTGATCTGTGGAAAACGGGCATGTTTGAGAGGATGAGTCTGCAGACAGACGAAGATGAACACAGCATTGAGATGCACCTGCCTTATACCGCTAAAGCCATGGAGAGGTAACGACCAGACAATGAACATCTTCATCTGGACCGTTAAAGGAACAGTTCATCCAAAACAGAAAATTATGTCATCATTTAGTCACCCTGTATGCATTTCTTTCTTCTGTGGAACACAAAGTCACTGATGTTTCAGTGTGTTGTTTTGAAACCTATTGACTTTAATATATGGATAAAAGCAGTGGAAACATTTTTCAAAATATCTTCTTTTGTGTTCCACTGAAGACAGTCAGTCATATAGGCTTGGAACAACATGAACTATCCCTTGAATACATCAGATTCTGCGAAGATACATTTGAATTTATTTATGTATTTATTTATTGTTTGCCCTACATTTTTTACAGAAGTTGTTTCACTCAGATATACCTAACAATAGGCAAAAAAAAGACAATCGCAACTTCCATTTCATGCTAATTTTAAGTGACTGAATGCCAGCCAGTGGGCGGGACCTATGATGCGATGATTTATAACTATTCACTGTTGTCTTGCTATAGAGGCAGTCATATGCAAATGTATATCGTCTTTGGAGCTTGATTACATAAATTCTTTTTTTTTTTTTATAATGAGGATGATGTTTTAAATTATAAAAAACCTGCAGGATGCTTTAATGGTACAAAGACCTCGTCTTATATGTCAAACGATCAAAGAATATTTGATTTCTCGTGTCATGAACGCTTTACACTTTTTAGTAGTGTATATAACTTGGGTCACATTTTAGATTAGGGTCCAATACTCACTATTAACTAAACCTTTTGCCTCAATAAACTCCTAATTAATGCTTATTAATAGTTAGTAAGGTAGTTGTTAAGTTTAGGTATTGGGTAAGATTAAGAGATGTAGAATATGGTCATGCAGAATAAGGCATTCATTTGTGATTTATAAGTACTAATAAACTGCCAATATCCTAGTAATATGCATGATAATAAGCATAGTGAGAATTGGACCCTAAACTAAAGTGTTACCGTAACTTTTGTCTGGATAAAAATCTAAAATGTAAGTGATTTCTTTGAAGGAACCAAGAATATTAGTGTTACTGGACATATTAACATATTTAACATCATCATCGTTTTTATAAAATTACACAAGTCTCACCCTTTGCTTTTTAACATTGTGTCAATGTTGCGTTCTAGCAAATGCGTGATATTTGATATAGTTTTCTGTGGTTTCCTCAATGTACCTGGTTTTTACATTGGCAAGAATCTATCAAAGTTTCACCTCATCTCTATGCAGAAGCCATGAGCAGCATTATTGACCCATAGTCCCACTCTAACGCTCATTCATCTCTGCCAGATCCACTAATTATGTTGTCAGGATCTGTTTACCTAGTGCTGTGCCTCCTAATTAGTTTGCAGTGATGGATGTTCTGTTATTTTTTAAAACGTTTTTTTTTTTTTTTTTTTTTTTTTTTTTTATTAATGCAGAAGCCACCAGCCACTTCTGTTATGCCATTAAAACATGACAGTATGTGGGCATAGGAACGTTAACATCCCCTCAATTAGTTTGATTAGACATTTGGGTATTTTTTTCCAAGCAGCACAATTAGTTGCTGAGCAACTGTAATATGTAAAAAAAAAAATTCCTCCACATTATACTCTCACCTTAGAAATTTGGGGTACTGAAAACCTTTGCTGAGCTATTTATTTGGCATGGCCACTGTTTTAATGAATGATGCTAATAATTTGAATTTTAATAAACATGCAAATGTCAAATCTCCATCTGGGACTTGACAAATGGGACAAATGATTATCTGCTGTGCTTTGTTTCTCATAAACAGCCATAAAGATGAATTCAGCATCGTTCCTGTGCTGGTGGGAGCTCTGAGTGAATCTAAAGAGCAGGAATATGGCAAGCTGCTAAGCAAATACCTGGCTGACCCCTCCAATCTCTTCATCATCTCCTCTGACTTTTGCCACTGGGGTTTGTGTCCACTCACACTGTCAAAAAACGTCAATAAATTACAGTCAGTAATCTGTGAAGAATTTCCTGTTAGTTGAAATGAGATGTGCTGCTGACATCTTTTCAGCTGTAAATCTACTAGGGTTTGCACCGACTAGTCATTTAGTTCTGGCACAGGTCAGCGCATTGGATCTGTTATTGATTATTCAACTGACTCAACTGACTAGTTCTCGTTTGCGTGTACCAATTTTTGGTAACACTTCAGTTTAGGGTCCAATTCTCACTATTAAAGGGATAGTTCACTTCGTTGAACTATCGTTTTTACCTCTTATACACAGCCACGTCCAAGTGATCTGAGGGCGTGCGCGCATCCTGCTGTGTGACATGTACGCAGACTGGTGCATAGAGATATACAATTGTCGCCTTGTCTACAGCAGTTCATTGGAACGGATGTCTTTAAGGCGACATCTAGTGTATATTTCTATGCACCAGTCTGCGTACATGTCACACACCAGAATGCGCGCGCGCCCTCAGATCACTTGGACGTGGCTGTGTATAAGAGGTAAAAACGATATAAATACTGTTCGTTTTCTCACACAAACCGCTCGTTTCGTGTCTTAGGCCATCAATGTGTACTTGCGATGGGGAATTGTTTAATTTGGACGATGGGGAATTGTTTTAATTTGGACTCTGTGCATGCTCTTTGAGACCGTGACCATAGACCTGCATTATACGACTGACAGACAAGAACGATTTGACCTAAAAATATCAAAATTGAAACTACTGCGGAAAAAAAGACACCTACATCTTGGATGCCCTTGAGGTAAGCTAAAACATACCAAAATGTTATTTCAAAGTGAACTATCCCTTTAACTAGTTGGTTATTAGCATGCATATTACTAGGATATTGGCTGTTTATTAGTACTTATAAAGCACATTAATGCCTTATCCTCCATGACCAGATTCTACATCCCTTAATCCTACACAATACCTAAACTCAACAACTACCTTCCTAACTATTAATAAGCGGTAATTAGGAGTTTGAGGCAAAAGTCATAGTTAATATGTAGTTAATAGTGAGAATTAGACCCTAATCTAAAGTGTGACCCAATATTGTTTGTGAAAAACACACCAATTTTGTTGTATGCAACATGCATGTAACAGTAACATGTGCATATTTATGCATATAATACGAAAAGCAGCACTTAAAACAAACTTTATACAATTGTCAACTATTACATATAATGTATTTATTAATTTAAAAATGTGTATATATATATATATATATATATATATATATATATATATATATATATATATATATATATATTACAGTAATCCTAAAAGTGGAGAGTGAAGTCATGATATTAGTTTGGTATAGCAAACCGCCCTAAATCAAGTGTCGCTCAAATTAATGATAACAAAAGCAGTATGTAATCTGTTGAGGAAGGTACAGTATGCAAGCTTTCATTTCTCACTCACCTCGGGAGCACAGACTCTCATTCTCCGTCAATGTGCTGGACTTGCCAGAAACACAAGCTGCCTGCTTCCTACATAGACTTGGCAGCATCCAAACGGAAATAAACCTTGTAACTTAAGTGAGTGTTTTGAAATGCTCTACATAGGTAGGAATTCGTACAAATATTCCAGATGGAGATTTTTTTGGTGCCTCCTTTGGTTAAATGATTCATTTGAACTCTTTTCGTCTATTCTGCAGGTCAACGTTTCCGTTACACCTACTACGATGAAAGTCAAGGGGAGATCTACAGATCTATCGAGCACCTTGACAAAATGGTAAACCTATGCCCTTTCCTTTTGGTACCCCACTTAAACGTACAGTATGGAATTTTTCGCCGCTAGGGGTCGCTAACCTCTTTACAATAACAAAGGCGTAGCCGATTTAATAATGTTTATGGATGAGTAAATACATCAATGTTTTTATCATGACTGTGATATGAAGCAGTTCGGGATTGCTAAGAGACAGCTATCAGCTCCACACGCGACGTGAGTCCCGCGGATATAAAAGGAATATGGACATGCAAGTGCAGAATTACAACTCACAGGTCAATTTATTAGACAAATTAAACTTGTGAGGTAACGCAGCGCTGTTTCACTTGGTCTAACATTACACTATCACACTAAACTGCATTTGAAATGAATGTGTTAGTTTGTCTGTATGAGACTAGCAGTAAGCTAGATTCTAACATTAGAATAACATACAGATCATATTCTATAATTTTTTTATTGTTGAACTATATAACATTGATTAGTTTTATGTACATGTGCTCACCTGTTTAATAAAGTACATGTAGGAGTGGTCAAAGTCTCGGACGTGGAGCTCACGGCATCTCGAAAACGCCACGCTGATATTGATTCTCGTTTTAGTTCTCCTTTTTTATCCAAAGTCTGCTTGCCATGGTCCATAATGTTTGAACGAAACAACAACAGCGTGCAGATAGACATTACGAACTACACAGTTGTCCACGTCTGTCGCCTTGGTTACTATCAAAGGGCTCTGGTTACTATGGCAGTACGAGCGGAAACCAGGGACAACGCGGATATGACGCCATTGACGGCGACAAAACGGAAATAAAGAAACGGGACGTGTCTTCGAATTAAATTACAAATTTCTCCTGGTTTGAAAGTTGTTGGAAGCAGTCGGGATAATGTAAGTACACAACTAAAAAAAATATATAACATAGATATAGTGATTTTTGCTATTTTTAAAGCAAAAAAGTTACATATTGTGCCTTTAATGTCTGACATATGAGGTTTACATGCAAGTGGCCTATTCTGCTTTGGGATACACAATGTGCTAATCCTATTGCTGGTACCAGAAAATTGTTCTCCAAGCTACAGAGTCATTGTTATGGTTACTTTGGCATTGAAGTCTGTGATTCAAAGACTGACTTTAATACTTTCCAGCCATGACAGTGTGTCAAATAGCAGATGTTCTTAGCAACCCAAACCTCATTAAAGGCCTGCCAACTGGGCAAAGTACTTTTGCCTCGGTAGGGTCATGTCCTATACAAAGATCTCGTTTGATCTGGAGCTCCTTTGAGGAAATATCCATTAATTACTTTTAATTAAAATTCATCTTGCTTTTTGAAAGTTGAATATTTTCTATCATGATTTTGTGTTGTACAATTAAACAACAGCAAATGTCTAATTCAGAAATAAAATCACATTATTAATCTCAGTAATGAGAATGTTTTGTTGATGTCAGTAAAATATATCCATATTCATTTCTTTTTTTAGGGAATGGGAATTATAGAACAATTGGACCCCATCTCCTTTAGCAATTATTTGAAGAAATATCATAATACTATTTGTGGTCGCCATCCCATCGGCGTTCTTCTTAATGTAAGTACCTAATGAATGATTCATATGAATTTCCCCAGGGACATTTTATTTAGCAAACCATTGATGACTCAATAAAGCAGAAGCAGGATAACGTGAATAATGGCTAGTCCGTAAGCATGGTAATTAGTCTAGCACTTAACAGTCGCAGAGCTTTTATTAATGTCTTTTTCCCCCTCCAACTAATGTCTTGTCAGCTTTCTAGTCTTTCATCATGAAGCTTTTAAGATTACCGTTAACTCTCCAATGATTCTCCTCGCTCCACCAGGCCGTGGCGGAACTGAAAAAGAACGGCATAGACATGAACTTCTCTTTCCTAAACTATGCGCAGTCGAGCCAGTGCCGAAGCTGGTCCGACAGCTCAGTGAGTTACGCTGCTGGAGCTCTCATCGTTCATTGAGGTGAACTCTCCAAGGAGCCACGGAGCCTCCTAGAAGACCCCATCCCTTCCCACCTGCCCTGTTCCTGACCACCTATCCCCATCCCTTCCCACCTCTTCTTATAGGAAGGACATGCAAAGCTTGTCCCAGATGGGAATCCTCACACACACACACCCCGAATCCAGATGTAACGTTAGATACTAACCTCCTCTTCCTACAGCTTTCCCTGTACCCTGTTTTCCACGTGAGGCAACCCGGATGATGCTATAGCTTGAAGTTCAGCCGCAGTTTTTTTGGGTGTTGCAAGGTCAGATGTTTGGTTGGTTTTGTTGTTGTTGTTTGTTGGGGGTCTTAATGAGGCAGAATCGGCTTTTGACCCTCCCTCCGAGGACTTTAGGTATCCAACGTGTAATTTAAAAGCAAGACACACTTAAAGTTTAAATAAAGTAAAAGAAATAAAACCATCGACATTTCACTCTTTTTGCAAGTCTGATAAATGACATCTCACCAAATGATAAATAATTTGAAAAAGGAAGTTGACAAGACTGCAACATGCCCATGTACACCCTGAGAATTGCATTGGTCCTGTTGTAGTTTTTAAAGGGCTACACAATACCCACTAACCCTCCACTGTACTGGTTATACCAAAAAAAAAAAAAAGTTTTTCTTTCATTTAATCTTTATTGTAGTCAAATTAAAGTCTTTTTTTTTCTGATTCTTATATTTTGTTCTGTTTATTTTTCCTTTGTGATTTACCATTATTTAGTTTTCTAGTTTTACTGTGTTTGATATATAATCTCAAACTGTGTGGAAACATTTAGTAGTATATGAAGTATACAGAAGTGCAGTACATTTTTGATTTAATGCTGGTTCAGTTTCAGACTGCCTCAAAGTAGCCATGCTTTCCCATCAACCCTGAAGCTTTTAAATGCTATTTTTGGGGTTATTCTTAAACAGTTTTATTATCTCATGCAAGTTAGCAGCCATGTTTAACAGCTGACTAGTAGTTAGTGATGCACACCCGTACAAGGAACTGCCAGAAGGGAATTTTCTGAACGGCGTAGGCATTTTGTCTTGCTTTCCTCTTTAACGCGTCTACTCCAGGCCTCCCAAAGAGCACAATGCAGCAAGATTTTTCCTGGGTAACCATCGGAAGGAAAACCGCAAGGCTCGTGTACATCCCCACCAAGGTTTGAATGTCTCAAACCGGATCCTCAAAACAGACAAAGCATGTCATACCATACAGATGTGCCTTGGGTCAGTGTTAAACATGATTTTTTTTTTTTTTTTTTTTTGTCCTTCACCTGTACTTGATTTAATCAGTTGTCACTGTTTTTAAAGTAGGGGAAGAGAATCATTAGCTTCACCCATCACAACTCCTGTTCTTGTACTGTTTAAATTTTTTATGTTAGTGCCGTTTATTATTATTCTAACTATTATTGTGGGGAAAATAACAGTTCACACGTTGTCAAATCTATGTCAAAAATGAATCAAAGTGCTCCTTAGCGGAGTCATTTTTGAATCTCAGGTTACATTTAAGCATTACAGAATTCTCGCCAGAAATGACAAGGGTCATGGCTGATGTTGCAAAGAAACAATAAAGTGTAATGACAAAAGTTACTATGCTGTGGTGTTTCTTTTACTCGTCTTAGTGTTTGTGATTCCTTTTAGTGTTTGTGACATGTTTACGAGCAGTTTGTTATTGAAGTGAGAGCTGGGCAAGATTCATTTAACCCTCTGGGCTTCTTCGCCCGAAAACGGGCGAAAACTTGAACGTTTCGAATTGTTTAATTTTTTTGCTTCATCGGATGGGGGTGAAACTTAATTATCGATTTTTCTTTTATGCCTAAAATCATTAGGATATTAAGTAAAGATGAAGATATTTTGTAAATTTCCTACCGTAAATATATAAAACATTTATTTTTGTGAGTGGATGCAGCACAATCGCGAACATAAATGGACAACTTTAAAGGCGATTTTCTCAATGTTTAGATTTGTTTGCATCCTCAGATACCAGATTTTCAAATAGTTGTATCTCGGCCAAATATTGTCATATCCTAACAAACCATACATCAATGGAAAGCTTATGTATACATCTTAATTTAAAAAAATTGACCCATGTGACTGGTTTTGTGGTCCAGTGTCACATATATTATAACATGAGTTATGTGCTTCTCTCCCAAGATGTAGTCTCTCTGTCTTTCCTTTCTAATCGAAAGTTAGCAGAATCTTGGGTGTGTGAGTTTAAACCACATTCTACTCTGAAGTAAGTGAAATAATAAAGGATTTATTAAGTAAAGCAATCCTTAACATGTTTCACAGTCATTATGAGCATATGAACAGTACATCTGCTATGGCTACCATTTGAATTTTGCATTCGTTGGTAAATGTAACCATGTTTAACTACTCTTGACACTTGCAGAACATAATGACATTACTGCTGTTCAAAAGTGTGGAGTCGGTACGAATTTTTTTAATATTTTTTTTTAAAGAAATGTATACTTTTATTCATCAAGGACATACTAAATTGATCTAAAGTAAAGACATTTATAAAATTAAGAAAGATATTTAGTTTCAAATATGTTCTTTGGAACATTCTATTCATCAAAGAACCATTAAGGAAAAACACAAGTTTCCATATAATGCAGCAAATCAGCATATTAGAATGATTTCTGAAGGATCATGTGACACTGAAGACTGGAGTAACGATGCTGAAAGTTCAGCTTTGCATTGCAATCAGGAATAAGGTACATTATAACATACATTATTACAGTTTCTACAGTATTGTCGATTCAAAAGTTTTTAATATTTGTATGGTAGTGTCAAGCTTTAAATTAATAAAAGTGGACTCGCATGAAAAACCTTTTCCTTAATTGCTTTTGCAGACTAACTTTTATATTGAAAACAGACCTGCCTTGCAAGCCAGCCTCGTGTGATCGTCACATTATTGTGGATTTATTTTAAATGGGAAGAGCACACGCAGTATAGTGCATCTGCATGGCAGACCAGTTTAACTTTTAATTCTGTGTGCCATGCAGCTAAATTCCTGTGGGACGAGAACTTCCTGTTAATTTTATTTTTTCTTTAGATAGATATTGTTTAATACCATTAAACAATCCCAGGTTCTTAGTCAAGGAGATTTTGACTGAGGCAGGAACTGAGGAAATTAAAACAAATCAAGAAAATCTGAATCTGCCTGTGATGTGTTAATTCTCTGTCACAGACAAAAGTACAAAGAAAATATGTTCAAAGTTTTCACTGACCACTGAATTGTATTATGTAAAAATAAACAAATTTTGATGTTGATGGCTGCAAAAAAGTTGGGACAGTTTGGGAATCTGTCTGTTGCAATATTGCCAGTGGAATATTTGCCCAATATCGCCAGATACAAGACAGCTGCTCAACAGTCCGTGGACGTCGTCTGATTCTCCTTTTCATGATGGGTCATACACAGGGCCGTTTGAAGGAATTTGGGGGCCCTTTTGATCTGACTCAGCATGATGTGTCACTGACATTATTGGCATGTGCCAGTGTTTTTTTTTTTTTTTTTTTTTTTTTTTAATTGAATTGCTAAGAACATACAAAATCAATGCCAGGGGTAAATACAATTGCGAGTACAGCTACAAATTATATATTCAGGAGAATATTATGCAAATGACACAGTGAGACAGTTTTAAGGGCTTTGGAATTGCTGGATGTACTGAGAGTGTCCAGGTAGGATTTAAGTTCCTTATAGAAAATAAAAAAGTAGGGCTTAGCATCCTGAAATTTACATTTGTGTAAAAAGAATTTTGCTAGAAAAATAAAGAGGTTTATCAAAAAATATTGGTCCTTTACATCTTTATCAAAGTTGTGTTGACCAAATAAAACATCTTTGTATAACAAAGAGAAGCTCTGTGATGAAAATGTGCGAACAAAGATAGAAAAATCCTTCCAGAACAGACTTGTATATGTGCATTCCCAGAAGAGATGAGAAATGGATTCGTGTTCAGCACCACAAAAAGAACATAAAGTGTCAATATCAGGAAACATCTTTTTTAAGTAAAGCTTCACAGGATAAAAAAGATGAAGTAATTTGTAAGACACATCCTTAACCTTATTGGTTATTAAATATTTAGATGACAAAGTCCACACTTTCTTCCATGGAATATTGACAAATTGACCATTCCAGTACGACACAATGTATGGGAGAGAAACAATCTCATTTTGAAATAGCTGTCTAATTTTTTTGTTCCGACTACAAGAGTTAGATAAAAAACAAATATTTCCAATCATTGTATCAAAAGGATGAGCAACTGATAAAGAAATCTGGGATCTAGCTGAATCTCTGAGAAGAGTTATTGCTCCATAAGGGATGGCATCCATTACAATAGCAAACTCTCGTGGAGTGACAGGTATATTGTACTTGTTCAAAAACTCTGAATATGAATACAGGTATCCATCAGAATTGATTAATTGAGAAACCAAAATAAAATTATTTTTAACCCAGTTTGGGAAAAACAATGACTTATTTTTATAGATAATATCACAATTATTCCAAATAAAGTACCGGTGAGGACTAAAATTGTGTTTATAAATTAGGTGCCAGGCCAAAAGCGCTTGTTTATGAAAATTTGACAATTTAAGGGGCAATTTGGTGATATTATAATTACATAACAATAGGAAAGGGAGACCACCCACCTTAGAGAAAACAAGACTAGGAAGAGTATTCCAGAATGAATCAGGGTTAGTTAAATACTGTTTTAACCAATTTATCTTGAAAGTGTTATTTAAAGAAGTAAAATCTAGAAAGTTTAGACCACCACATTCATAATTATTAATAACCACAGACTTTTTAATATAATGCCTCTTATGCTTCCACAGAAAATCAAATAGCATTCTATCAATATCTGCACATGCAGCTTTATCCACATATAAGGAGAGAGCAGGGTAAGTCATTCTTGAGATACCCTCAGCTTTAGCAATAAGAGTTCGTCCTCTCAGAGATAAATCTCTCTGTAACCATGAATTGAATTTCCTTTTAGCTTTCTCAACAACTGGGTTAAAGTTCAGTCTGCATCTGACTTTGTCATCCTTACATATGGATATACCCAGATAGGTCACCTGTGACTTAACTGGAATACCATAAAGAGAAAGAGAAGGACAGGTTTTAATAGCTAACAACTCACATTTATTAAGATTTAAGTTTAAACCGGAAGCTTTGGAGAAAAATTGAATGTGTTGGATTGCAATCGGAATCTGTAATTCGTTTTTTAAGAACAGGGTAGTGTCGTCAGCTAGCTGACTAATAAGAATATGTTTGTTGGCAATAGTAATACCTTGCAGATGAGTACTCAGAAGAAAGGAAGAAAGAAGTTGTGCAGCCACAAGAAATAAATAAGGGGATACAGGGCAGCCCTGACGAACTCCTCTTGACAATTGAAATCTAGGCGAGGTACCTGATTTAAGGTTGATGGAACAGTTGGCATTATTATAAAGAGTTCTTATAAACTTGCAGAATGGATCACCAAACCCAAGCTTTTGGAGAGCTAGAAAAATAAACTCGTGTTCAAGAGAGTCAAAAGCTTTGTAAAAATCTACAAAAAGAATAAGACTGTCATCATCAACTAATTCGCTATAGTCTAATAAATCTAGAACAAGTCGGATATTGTTTGCTATATGTCTTTTTGGCATAAATCCTGATTGAGTCTCATCAATAACTGAACTCAGAACACACTTAAGTCTTTTGGCCAAAGCCCAAGCTAATATTTTATAATCATTATTAAGAAGACAGATGGGTCGCCAATTATCTATCAATGTTGTATCTTTTTTAGGTTTAGGTATCAGAGTTAAAAGCCCTTGAGTTAAGCTAGAAGGCAAAGTTTCTGACTGAATACTCTCCAAAAACATATTTAGCAGGAACGGTGCCAATTCTTTAGCAAAGCTTTTATAAAACTCGGCCGTTAGGCCATCGGTTCCAGGAGATTTGTTATTTTTAAGGCCCTCAATCCCCTCAATTACTTCAGTGATTGTTATAGTTTTATCACAGGCAAGCTGCTCATCTTTAGATATAAATTTAACCTCCTTTAATGACTGAAAAAAAAGGGAGGCTGAGTCGTTACAGTAATTAGATGTATATAGTTTTGAATAGAAGTTACTACAAAAAGATGCAATATCCTTAGAATTATCAGTCAACATGCCATTGATTTGCAGAGAACTAATAGAAAGATTCCTAGAGTTGTGTTTTTCCATTCTAAAAAAATAAGCAGAGCTCTGTTCACCTTGTTCTAGCCAATTCCTCCTTGAACGAACATAAGAGCCTTCAGCTTTGTATTTATAAATATTGTCTAATTTAGATTGGAGCTCTGCAAGTTCTGATAAATCAGTTTCGGATAAGCTTACCTGAATTTTGCTCTGAAGTGTTATAATCTTTGATGTGACCTTCTCTTCTTCATACCTTCTCTGTTTTGCCAAATTGCTGCTAAAATGTCTAATACATATTCCTACTTCATATTTTAACAAATCCCAATTTAAGCTAAATTTATTTTCAGAAGAAGCTTTCACCCAGTAATATCGAATCAGAAAGGAAATTCTTTTTTTCAGATCATCATGCTTAAGTACAGATGAATTCATTTTCCAATAAGAGGCTCTGGAATTTATATTTGAGTGTCCTGTGGATAGAGGAGTAGAAAGAAGAATAGTGTGGTGATCCGTTAAAGGAGAGGGAAGAATACTAACCGAAACATTATAATCTTTGAAAGAGTATGGTACAAGCCAATAATCTAAACGAGAAAGTCTTGAGCGATTCTTGTTACCCCATGTATAAGATTTAGTATTTGGGAACTTCTCCCTCCAAATATCAACTAAATCCAACTTCTCCATGAACATTTTCAATTTTAAATTAGGAGAAGTAGACTGCCTAGGAGGAAATCTATCAAGATTATTATCAGGAGTGATGTTAAAATCTCCACCAATACAAATTACAGCATCAGGAAATTTATTAGACCATAATAAAATTTTGTCTCCTATCTCATCAAGTAACAAGTCATTTTCTCTAGAGGTATTATACCCATAAATGTTTACCAATAAAACAAATATATTATTAATACAAATGACCAAAATAAGAAAGTGTCCCATAGGATCTATATAACTCTGTAACACTGAACCTGCAAAATGTTTTTTCACTATCATAACACCAGCAGAATGTTCTGAACCATGGGCCATCCAAACCTCATTGCCCCATTGGCTTTTCCAAAAAGAAATGTCATTGGAAACAGAGTGAGACTCCTGGAAAAAACAAAAGTCAGTTTTAAAAGATTTAGCATACAAAAACAATGCTTTGCGCTTTACATTGTCACGCAACCCCCTGGCATTGAGAGAAACAATTGAAATAGACATTTAAAAGAACAGAACAAGAGAAATAACAAAAATACCAGTAGTAGAACCCTCAAGGGAAAAAAAGTGCATCAATAGGCAGCTGACTAATAGTGTCGGGTAAATCTTCGGCATGAACTCAGTCAATCAAGTTAGTGAGCTTTCTTAAAATGAAATCTGTTACACCCACTAAAAATAAACTGGTTAACCTTAAGGTGGATGAATTTCAGATCCATCAACAAAGGCACGACCCCCAATGAAGTGAGCTTTCTTTCCCTCCTTTCGAGCCTTATCTACAGCAGGCCAAAGCAGCTGTCTTCTTTCTCGATCAGTCGCGATGAGATCCTCAGTGAAGCGAAGTTGATTGGCACGAACAAACTCCGACGTCCTCGCTGCCTTCCACACACCGTCTCTCGTAACTCGCGAAGAAAATTGAATGATGATCGATCGCGGTCGTGAACTATTCTGGATCCTCCTTCCAATGCGGTGAACTGTGTCGATTTTGTCTGCTAGGCTGCTTCTTCCCTCAGGGAAAGTGGCTTCACAGATACGGATGGATTCCGCTCTTACATCCTCTCTTTCCTTCTCGGTAACACCGTGTAAGCGTAGATTCCAGCGACGGGAGTATCTTTCCAAGTCAGTGAGACGTTGTTCACAAAATCCCATCTTCTTCTCTTCAGTGTTCAATCTTTTCTCAACGTGACTGACTTGGCCTTTGATGTCATTTAGTTCAGCACATACGAAGTCCACTGTTTTTTTTTAAACCTTCAATTTTTAGGGCATTTTCACTCACCATTTTCTCTAAGGTGTCAGAGCGAGTGTTAATCAAGGTGGAGAGCGTCGAAACAACAGAGGAGATATCATCATCTGTTTTGCCCTTCTTGGATGGAGGTTTAGCTGGGCTGTCTGGAAGTGGTGTTTTAGCCCCAGGCAAAGTTTCTTCCATAGACACATAGTTGTGAAAGTCCGTCTTGTCAGATTGCCGCGAAACACGCGACATATCTTTCCTTTTGTCAGCGGATGACTTCATATTTCGAATGTCAGAGAAAGCAGAAATCTAGATGTGGGTGATTTTGCGTAAAAGTAACTTTAAGGAGTGATATTTATGCCGTTATTAAAGATTGTCAGCAGAGCTCGGCAAAAGTTGTGTTAGCAGGATGCCATCTTGGACCAGCCTCGGCATGTGCCAGTGGTGGATAGTGGCATGTGTCACTGACTGACATCGCGACACACTGACACTGACATGACACCTGACTGGCACCGAGTCGCGGAACGTCACCGTGTTGCGACACCTCCAGTAGTGACTGACAGATTAATAGAACACCTATACTGACGTAATTGTGGCACAAAATCCTAAATAAATAGCCTAATTTTGTGATATTTAAAATATCAATTAAATTAATTAAAGTGCATTCATTTTTTTCCAAACGTGTTATTTGTGTCACGTCTGTATTTGATTGGTATGTGCCACTGAATGTTTTGTAATACCAGTGCTACTTTATGTTGTTTATCGCGCAAAGTCACAAACTGCCCATTCTAGGAAAGACACGAAATAAATCTATCATGGGTCACTACGAATAACGTATTAATAGTCGCGTCCGTTAGGCTACTGTAAACCTTTATTTTTGCGTGATGCTGCACATACCAATCAAATACAGACGTGACACAAATAACACGTTTGAAAAAAAAAACACTGGAGGTGTCGCAACACGGTGACATGTTCCGCGACTCGGTGTCAGTCAGGTGACATGTCAGTGTCAGTGTGTCGCGATGTCAGTGACACATGCCACGTGACACATGCCACTATCCACCACTGGCACATGCCAATGAAGACCGGATGTGCCAATACACATAGTGACATGTGCCATTGGCTTCTGTGCGTCAGATGCCATGTCACTTAATGTCACGCCTCTCTTTTATTCTTAACCAGTTGTTGTCTTGGGGCCCCAGGCCAGCTCGGGGCCCCAAGCAATTGCTTGGTTTGCTTGCCTTGTCGCGACGGGCCTGGTCATACATTTTCAATAAGAGGCCGATCTGGACTGCAGGCAGCCAGTCAGGCACATCCGGTGTAGCGTGAGAAACCATTAGCATGTGCACAATGAGGCCTGGCATTGTCTTGCTTCCCAGAAGAGATGTCATCTTGATGCAATCTTAATGGTTTCTCATGCAATGACATCTGAGGGCTCAAAGGTCACACACATTAAACAGAGGTTTCTTGCCTTTCCCTACACAGACTGAGATTTATTTTATTATGTTAGATGCTGTACCTAAATACTTTGCAGTCTTGCATTGAGAAATGTGATTTTTGTATTGTTTGACAATTCGCTCATGTATTGGCACAAAGTGGTGAGCCATAACCCATCTTTGCTTGCAAAGACTAAGATTCTCCTTTTATACCCAATCACGATATACCCTCACCTATTCACCTGCTAATTGGACTGTTTCAAAAGAATTTACCTTGGATTATGCTGTAATCTTTTCACTTCATGCATCTGTCCAAACTTTTTTGGAGTGTGTTGCAGCCATTAAATTCAAAATTGGTTTATATTTACAAAATACATTGGAAATATATATTTTTTGTACTTTTGTCAGTTAAGTAAAGGTTCAAGAGAATTAACAAATCACAGATTCATGATTTTACTGTATTTTACAAATGTCCCAACTTTTCTGTGGCTATAAATTGTTGGCAAACTAGCATGAAAGATGTCTTTACCATGGTGGTAGTTATGGGTAAAGATAACACTGTAAAAAAAAAGATTAAAAAAACACAGTAAAAACCTGTTAATTGGTTAAAAGTAAGTTCCCAAAAAATATATATTTATTTTTAATATACATTCTCAGAAGTCCTTGTGTGACACTTCACATTTTTGGTGTTCAATTTTATTAATTATGTTTCTTCTTAGTTTCTTGTTTTTAGTTATGTACATTAGGGTTTTATGGTACATCTTATGTTTTTAAATGAATTATTGTATTGTCATGTGTGTTACCATGATGGTGTTTAGCATTTGTGTGCATGACACTTTCTATTTATTAGTATTTACCTCGGCTTGGTGGAAAAGCTATTTGTGATTTATTTGTGATTAAACGATTCATCACGTGTCTTTCACTTTACCACACCAGTGTTATTATGGTGGATGTCAGGAAAAAAATACAAAACAGATTTAAGTAGCAACATGGCTTTGCTAATTTAGCGGAAAATTGCTATTGGATTTACTAGTTTAAAATGTATTTTAAACCATTTTTTAAGTTTTAAACTGTAAATGTACAGGTTGTTCTGTATGTTTACATTTTCACTGTATTTTGACTGAATTATTATGGCAACCACAGCAGCCAGTTTTTATTTTCTGTAAAAAGATATTTATACGGATTACTTAAAAAAAAAAGTAAAAGCTTTAAAGGCAAACATCTATATAGTCTGGTGTGTTATGCAATGTCATTCACCTGTACCTTCACAGCTCACATAATTGTGGTTTTCACTTTTTGCACTGGTTTAGAGTTCAAATTCAAATATTTTTTTCCCATTTTCTCTGACCCTTCTTTGAAATAGGATTTGTGAGGTTACGGTGGTTCCCACTAATTCCCAGCTGTTTAGCAGTGTCGACATATCAAATCTCCTGAGCCGTTTCAGGTCGCGCTGAACGCATTAGGGTAAGGACAATGTTGTTGAGAATTAGTTTGGACACAGGTGTCAGCTGTGGTGACCGCAAGTTTCTCCTCCAGAAATGACTTCAGTGTTGATCTCCAGCTTACATCATGCTCTCAAAAACAAAATTAAGAATTTGTTCTAAGTTAATTGGGTGAATCTGCAGTCAAAAAAATTAACTAGGAAGGTTGTGCACTTTACATATATTTATATTTAGTTTACTTATAATAATTGTGTTTGTTGACTTGAAATTTTTTTTTCTATTAAGGTCCACGTAATTATGTCTCAACTTAACAGTACAAAATCCTAACGTGTTGTCTAAACACAAACCATTTATGTTAAGTTAAAAATTCTTACATCCAGAGGGTGGCAGTATAGTGTGACACCAACTGCCATTTTGCCCTAACTTAATTTGATTGTGTTCAATCTGCTTAATATGTAAAATTTAAGTTTACTTAATCTGTTTGTGTTGGATTACATGAATGATTTGTGTTGCATTAACTGAAACTGGGCGGTGTTTGTTAGTTCCCAGCATGCTTTGCATATGGTTGAATTAAGAGAGAATAAATGTTAAAATTAAGTGTTATTTTATGTGGTTTTTTTTTGAGAAAATGAGAAAAGGGGAAGACTTGATAGTGTGTAATTGTGTTTAATGTTCAATTACATTGGAATTATTAGAACCATTTAAATTACAGTGGGTTACCATTGTGGAGCATTTTGTTTGGCTGTGGACTGATTTGATTACTTTTAACTGCTTTGATTGAAGGAGCATGTAAATCTTAGCATTTAAGATGCTAATATGTGCTACTGCTAGCAAATAGCTAGTTATAGTCTATAAATTTAATTATGTGTCACTAAAATAAATGAAATATTAATGGTTGAATGAAAATAACAAACACATAAGTTGAATGCTGTAACACATGCATTTGTACACTTGCAAAGTCTGTTGTGCAATGTAACATCACTCACTGTTTTTAGATGGGCAAACTGAACCTCGTCATCATTTCCCCTTGGCATGGTGGGGTCGTGACCTGCAAAACATACAAACATGCTGTAACGTGCATTTGTATACTTACAAAGTCTGTTGTGCTATGTAACATCACTCACTGTTTTTACTGAGATGGGCAAACTGGAAGGCACAACGCAGCAGGCGGAGTTAGCTCGCTTTCAGGGATCAGGTGGTGAACCTGCAAGCGCTGCCCTTGGAGGAGGCAGACCCAGCCTTGGCACTGCTCTGTCCATGCGCCCTCCGTGCTTACGTAGACAGAACACAGTGTTTCAGAACCTCAGACCAGCTCTTTGTCTGTTTTGGTGGGAAGCTGAAGGGAAAGGCTCTCTCCAAGCAAAGGCGGTCTCACTGGATAGTGGATGCCATTGTCTTGGCTTACCAGAAGCAGGGTCGTCCATGCTCCCTAGGGGTGAAGGCACACTCCGCCCGGAGTGTGGCTTCCTCCTAGGCTTTAGCGCATGACGCCTCGCTAACAGACATCTGTAGAGCTGCAGGCTGGGCGACACCCAACACTTTCACAAGATTCTATAATCTCCGGGTAGAGCCGGTGTCTTCTCATGTACTCGTTTCCATTAGCCAGTAAGTAGGACCTACTCGGTGTCATCGCTTGCTGCGCCATTCCACTCTCCACAGACTGGATACGTGCGTTATTTCACTCAGATGAGTTCTCCTTAGACCCTGAGTTCCTCCTGCACTGTCGATGCCGTCACCAGAGTGCATGCCCGGTTGGGTCAGCCCTCGTGATTGGCTAGGTGCTCCATGTGCATGGTTCCCCGCTGGGCAACCCCCACGTGTATTTCCACGGTAAGTCTCCACCGAGCACGTGTTTTCCCTCGGCAAGACCTCTTGCCATCTCGAGGTTGCTAGTCTCACGACAGGGAGCTCAGACTTGCACAGGGCACTGGAAGACAGCCGCTGTGGCGTGACTTAATTGGGACCCCCATTCGTCAGTCACTGACGTAACTCGGAGTTACTGAACGAAAGGGAATGTCTCGGTTACGTATGTAACGCTCGTTCCCTGAGGAGGGAACAGAGACGTTACGTCCCCCTGTCATAACCGCTGTACCGCCGGGAGTTCAGTCTCGGCTCCTCAGCATAACATAATGCGAGATTGCCACGCTGCTCCTTTTATACCCACGCGGTGGGGCAGAGTTGTGCTATGCAAATTCCGCAGACCCATGGCATTGTTTTGCCATTGGCTCGTTTTGTAAGAACTCGAAGGTGATACGCTTCTAAGCGAAACCCCAATTTATCAGTCACTGACGTAACGTCTCTGTCATTTACAATGTACAAAATACCATAGTATAGCCAGGTGCATCTCAGAAATTGACTTCTTGTTGCCAATGGGGTCGTACACTCGAATATGATTCAGCAAACCATCCAAGACCTTTACAAAACAAACAATGTGACTGTCATCCACATGTTTCTTGTTAGTGAAGGATCGCAACCAGATAATGAATGTGTGCACCTGTAAAGCAGTTCCACCATGTGCTGGATAAAGTTTGGATCAGTCACAAATCTTTGCCAAAGTTACTTATTTTACATTTTTACATATAAAAAAGAAATGCACAAATTGAACTTTAATATCAAAATCAAATAAAGCATACCTGTGCGTGATGCATCACCTCCTGCCATGTCTGTCTTCAGGCAGTAATCATGGTCATCATGAATATTCACTGAAAAAGGTTGTATATGTAATATTTTAAATTTGGCATAAACATTTACTTCCAAGATAAAAAGTGAACCATCTACAGTCATTTACTGCCTTTCTCACCATCCAGGTTAATGTCACACCGCAGGTTAATGCACAACCTCCTTTGCGTCCCTCTTTTCTTTTGTTTGCTTTGAGTACCTCCTCTCCTTCGTGGATGTGAAATGATTTCACATTTTTTATTTTCCGGGACTTGTACTCCACCTTTTGCCTCCCCTGTGCTTTTTCAAAGGAATCCAGCACCTTATGAAAACAGTAATAAAAAGACTGAATAGGTTTTATACCTAAAATAATTTTAATTATTACTGCAGTCACTAATTATTAGTGCAGTCACCTCTGCAATCTGTGTGTCCATGACAACATTCGGATTCTCTGCTACAAAGCAATCTGCCTCAGATACTACCTTTGCGTTGAGAACCTCTGGCATGATTGGATGCCGGTTAAACATCAAAAAGAATGGTGTATACTTTGTAGAGCCCTAAAAAAGTGTTTCAACAAATTACATATACATAATTAATTACATACAATCATTTATTTTTTAAACAGTTCCAATCACCTGCTTTGAGGTGTTGATGGCATGCACCACATCCTCCAGGTTTTTGTCCCAGTCATTCTGCATGCCATTGCAGTACTTTGACAATGCCCTCTTTATAGTCTGATTAGTCCTCTCATCCAGTCCATTTGACTGAGGGTGGTAAGCTGACGTGACACACTGCTTCACACCCAAGACCTTAAATATGTCCTCATTTAGCTGTTATAAAAAAGGTATGCAAGGCATGGTAGATTATTATAACATATAGCCAAAAAATGAAATAATAAAATATTCTTAACTAAATAATAATAACCTGGTTCACAGACTTTCAGCCACTCCAGGCTTTAGTGACCTTGATAGGGTGCAACACTGGAGCCACTGTTTTAATCATAGGTGTCATTTACACTGGGGACGCTGGGGACATGTCCCCACCACTTTTTGAAATGGCTGATTTTGTCCCCACCACTTTTTGAAAGCATTTGGTTAAAATGTTCTGAAAAATCAAGCGAACCAAGAAATGTTAAAGGTTTATTTGCACAAAATAAAACATGCAATGCAGTTAGATACAGAAAGAAACAATGTACATTGTCCAAAAAAGTAACTTAAACAAAATAAACTATTACTGATTCTAAAATGACCCAAAAACATGCATGCGCCGATCAGTAACTTGAACAAATTCTTGACACAGTTTCTTCTTGTCCAAGTTATACATTCTCTCTCTGTGAACATGACAAACAGCCACACTGTTGAGTTGGGTTTGTGACATTGAAGAGAGCAGCCAGGTCTTCAGGCATCTCAAGGCACCGAAGCTTCTCTCTGCTTCAGCAGATGAGGCAGGAACAACGAGCAACAAACGCAGAAGTGCCTCAACTTGACTGAAGAGACCACGGACCTCGGGAACCATGTTCCTCATGATTTCTGTCACTTCTGAGCAGGTTTTGTAGGTGTAATTGGCAGTGAACATGGCCAGCTGCATGTTTAGGGACTGGAACTGCAGCTATGGATACAGGTCAACCACGTCATCAACTTGACCAGAGAGTAGGACTTTCTCCAGCTTGACCAGGTGCTGTAGCCCTTCCTGTTCAAACTGCTTTGTCAGCTGTGTTGTTACAATGTCAAGGACTTGGAAGAACTGTACACGGTAGTACTCCTGATCTGTGGATGGAACGTAGGGCTCAGCTGGGCCAGCATGTCTCCTCTGTGGCTTTCGTAAATGTGGCATATTTATTGGTTCGATGTCCAAAGATGTAACCAGATCAGTTGCACTGGTGTAGACTGTGATGATGACTATGAATGCTTCTTCAGTTCGTTGGCTCTGAAAGTGTTTTTTCACACAGTCAACTGCACTTAACATGCCTCCAACTGTTTTCCCTCTCCCCTGCAGTGAAGTGTTCAGGCCCTCTAACCCCATCATCACCTCTTTTGCCAGAAACAGGCCAAGGACTGTGGTGCCCTTTTGGAACCTTTTCTCATGAAGGCCATTAGCTCTAGAAGCTGTGTCGGATGTGTTGGACGAAGCCATATCTTCCAATGCAGCCAAGACTGCCTCATATTGACCAAGGATGGCGTCAATGGCTGGGAGCGCACTGTCCATCGTGTTGGGCACAAAGGTTTGAGTGTGATGTAGAAAACACTTGTGGACTTTACAACAGACTTGAAAATGGTCTTAAATTTGCCTGATTGTCCAAACAAGTACCCCAACTCATGGGTCCACTGCAATGCATCCCTCACAATCGGTGTGGTTGAGCAAGCTGCTTGCGTGACCAGGTTGACGCAGTGAGGCCCACAGTGAACATAAATAGCAAGCAAGTGGCTGTTCTTTTCTTATGTGAGCCTGTACTCCCGACAGATGTCCTGACATATTGGCTGCTCCATCATAGGTCTGGCCACGCAGTCCTGAAAGGGGTAGGTTCAGACGGAGTAGCACATCAGAGACAATCTTAGAAATTTGCTCACCTGTGGTGGAAGAAGTTTCATAGAGGCCAATGAATTCCTCTCGTGGTTCCAAGTCGGAATCAACGTAGCGGAGACAGATGGACTCCTGCTCTGTGCCACTTAAGTCCTGTGTTCCATCAATTAGCTCTCGACCCCAAAAAATGAGTGTTTAGGACATAAAAGTGGTGAGACAGAGCGTCACGTGTCTCATTACTCTGAGAACTAACGTACGCCCGCTGGAGGAGACCGTAATCGGTAACACAGGATATTGTTATTGATATTGTTATATTGATACACAGGATGTTTATCTTACAGAAATATAATATATAAAACTGACATTTGGATATTTGACTCACCAGTGACCAAATGTTTAACTTACTGCACACGTAGTGTATTTTTAGTGCATAGTCTACTGAGTGTCAGGATCCCACAATTTACCCATTCGTTCCAGCCTGTATCCACTTTTATGTCCTCAAACGCTCGTTTTTTGCGGTCGACAGCTTATGAAAACTTATTTCTGGGTTTCTTAGCTTGTTTGCTGTACACCTTGTCACATAGCAGCTTTTAGGCATTATTCTGTCTTTTGTTAGAAGCAAGAAATGACAAGGAGGCAGCCTCTCACAATGCAAAGTCTATAGGCCTATGTCACACTTCCTGCTTCCGGAACGCGTAGTTTGTGCCGCAGACGCAGTTCAGAGAATCGGATCTGTTGGATTTACAACACAAAGTGAATTCATCCACTTCTCCCGAAATACATAAAAGTAAGTGGCTGGTGAACTGGGAGAACAATAGAGTAAACTTTAAAGTTACTTACACAATGTGTATCTGATATGAATAAAACGTGTCTTTATTATAATGGAAAGCATTATTATTATTTCTTCCATAGACATCAGTGTGTATTTTACAAACTCTAAATGTATTGTTTTTTTAGTACTTATGTGAATTTACATGTCTGAAACCTAAAATAAACATTATGTTGTTGAAAACACTGAAAAGTTGTGATATATGACAGCGAAAGCACATTTGAATTTTGAATTTAGCAGTTGATCACGTGATGCACTGACCGGTCTAATCACACCGGTGTGATCATATGCTTCAGGGACCAGCCTAGACTGATCACACCGGTGTGATCGTAAGTGCTAAAGGGTTAAATGTTTAGCTAGCTAAGTTACTGCATTTCTGTGCAGTGTTGCCATATTGGGCGGGTTTCCGTCCAATTGACCCTTTGCAAAACCACGCCCCGAACACGCAGATTGGCTACTGACCAATGTAGTCTTATATTGAACTCTACGTTTAGCTAGCTACACAGAGGCTGCGTGGTCTGTAAACAACAGAAGCTGGTGCTCGGCCCTCAAGCGGGAAGTTAACGTGTTAGAAATTCCATGGGACTACCGCTCCTTTCCAGCTTCATGGATTTGGCTCTGGCCTGAGCAGGAATGGATGGACATGATGCGCTACGTTCAAACCTCGAAGTGTTGGGGAGGAGGTTTCATTCATCCATGTATTAGCCGGCTAACATCGTTAGTTCTTCTTGAAGTTTTAACCTTTTTCAACTTTAAGAAATGTTGTTGATCAACAGTACAGGTAGGGGAGTTTTTTTGTATGTGTGTCTGCGTGCGCATGCGAGAGAGAGGGCCTGCGTGCCATCTTATAGTTTTAAAATAGTTTGGATTTTAGTGTTTTTGTTTTTTGTGGCATACAAAATGACAGTATTTATCACAGCACTTTATATTGGTTATGCTGCAATGTCACATTTTGTGGATTTGGTTCTCTAACTGCACTGCATTCTATGTGGGTGGCAAATCCCACATTGTTTTAATTTTATCTGGTGTTATTTGATGCAGATATGTTGCATTGTATGCTTATGGTGTGTTTCTTTTACATATGTAATTATTAATTTCATTGTAATCATTGACTTAACGTGCTGCTGTTTTCTGCAGTATGGTGCTTTGGCACTGTTCGGCTGAGCTGGTGTTGCAGGGACTGTTACATGTGCAGTCAACATTGTTGAGGGTTTTATGCTGAGTATTTTCGTGTTGTTGACTGGCCTACGCTATGCCCATTTTTGATGCGCCGTTATTCAGTATCTTTCTCGTCCTGCTGTAATGCTTTTTCATCTGATATTTTTGTCCCCACCACTTTTCAACACAAACTGACGCCCCTGGTCTAAAGCATTTAGCAATGAAACAGTAATTTTTAAATTAATAATATCTTAAATGGACAGCTTGATATCTGAATATGTTCATTGTGCAAACCTTTATGATATATATGAGGGACAGCCTGAAATTTAAATCTGTTGCGTGAGAACTTTAAAAAAACCTTTATGCCACCTTTCCATACATGTCTGAAAACTGTCCAACACTGTTTAGTAAACATAGCAAAAGCAGTTGTCCTGCCAATTTTATGCAAACCATACTTTGAGTTACAGCCATTTGAAATGTGCATTTTTGTGCTCTTCCAGGGGTGCTACTGGAAGGGCAGTAAAATCTAATTGTCTTCATCATGGACAACAAACTCTGTTAAATCACAATTAAGTATTTAAACTCTAATATTATATAACTATATTATATAACCTGTCCTTATATTATATAACCAGTATATAACTGTCCTGCAGATTTAGCTCCAACCTCAAACCCACCTGCCTATAATTACTTTGGTTAAAAAATGTAGGTGTGCTTGATTAGGGTTGGAGGTAATCTCTCCACCTCAAAAGGAGTTGCCCGTTCCTGATTTAAATTTACAAAGCAGCACAGTATATTATATTATACACACATTGAATTATTATATATTTAATATTGCAGTACAACATACTGTATTAGCTAAGTACTGAACAAAAAAAAAAAAATATATATATTTTTTTTACCTATAACAACAGCAACCTGTTTTTAAAAGATCTTTTAGAAAGGCATGGTCTCTTTTGAGCCTTTGCCAGTGATGCTTGATTTCTTTCAAGACAACATACATTATTTGGTTTAGGGTAAACTTAAATTAAAGAAATTAATTCAATCAAATTAACTTTTATAAGTATTTAGAACTTTCTTTTTCTTTTGAGTTCACAAAACTGACACATTTTAATTAATCTGAACTTGTTTCTTTTAATTTAGACAAACTTAAATTTAACTAAAATTGGGCTGGGATTTCTATTTCCCAGCATGTTGTGTCATGACACTCATTCAAGGGAGAATAAATGCTAAAATTAAGTGCTATATGATGTTTTTTTTTTTGGTAACACTTTACAATAAGGTCTCATTTGTTAACACTGAATTAACACAAGAATTATCAAACATTAACAATGAGCTATATCTTACAGCATTTATTAAAACAAAAATGCTCATATTCATGTTAGTCACAGTACATTAATTCATGTTAACAGATACAAAATTTGATCTTAAAAATGTAATAGCAAATGCTGAGATTAACATTAGCTAAAATTAATAAATGCTGTATGGTATCGTTCATTGTTATTTCATGTTAACTAATGTAGTTAACTGTTAACAAATGAAAACTTATTGTAAAGTGTTACCGTTTTTTGTGCAAGACCAATGTTAAGTGGGAGATTTAGTAGTGTTTAATGTTTAGCTATGCTAATTTAGAAGAGTTTCTGTTATTTGTTTTTTTTTAGGGTAACCATCAGAACAGATGTTATGTTCTATATTGGTGTACTTATTGCTATGCTAATGCTATATCAAAGCATTGTTACATCCTTCTGAACACAAAATATACAGGATTATTAACAACAACATGGTCTTCTTACTGATGAAAAAAACAATAGCCAAGCCTCACATACATGCCTGTGTTTTGATACCATTCCATCACATGAAAACCGATGCTCCCCACTAGTGCATAAATCTCTTGCAATATGTTAAAAAAGGAAATCTGTTTGAAAAAGGCAATCTCACATTTCCGCAGGGTGCATACTGTCGCATGATCAGGATTCAGCTCTCCCTCTGCTTTTGGGGAGGAGCTGTTCTGAGACGCTGTGTTTGCAGAGCTCTGGTGAGGGGTTAAGAGGGGAGATACAACATTAGGCTCAAACCTGGTCTGGACTTGGACAGATACTCAACCTCCATGCAGTGCCAGGAGCTCCTCGTGCAGGGCCTGAGTTTTGGGATGATCCTGGGTGGGTTAATGCACTTTATATGTCTCAGGAAGTCTCACGCTGCCTATGGCCGCTACGTGGACACCTCGGACAGCTCCATGATGGTTCCCGCAAGGCTAGCCTGGTTCCTCCAGGAGCTTCCCTCTCTCTTGGTGCCCCTGCTTTTGATGCTGATCACAGATGGAAAACACAGCATTGGGAAACACCTGATGCTCTGGACCTTCTGCTTGCATTACTTCCAAAGGTAAGCCTGATGGGACAAACATTTTTACAAACAATTTTACAACATTAATGAAAGATCACCAAGTATAAAATTCAAATATTATAGGCCAGAGCGGATGACTGCATACATCATAACAACTTTATAATGTCATTTGCATGTCGTCAGAGAGGTTTTGCTTCCATTCACTTTTTTTTTTTGGTATGCAAAAGTTCAGTTAAGCCATTTCACAAACCTGGATGTATTAGCTCACCCAGAACAAATGAGGAAAAAATAACCCTTAATTCGAAGACAAAAGGGAACGGATTGGGTGGAATGTTCTGGATTCCTGCTTCTTTAACAATCATACTGTGCTGACAATAAATTGAGGCTGCGGAAATGTAACATAATATCTGATCTGAGTAATTAACTGAATCAAAAGCAGGTGAATGGCATGAGAAATGCTTGGATTTAGGATTGTGAGCAGGTGTTCGCAGACACAAAATAACAGTCGAAATGTAATGCACTGTTGGCAGATGACCTAACATACAAATAACATTCTGGTTTCCAGGAGCTGCATCTACTCTCTGCTGACCAAAGGGCGGCCGTATCCGTTCAACATCATGCTGTTAGGGATGGTGTTTTGCTCTATTAATGGCTTCCTGCAGGCACACTATCTGCTGCATTGTGCTACATATAACAACACATGGTTTTCTGATGCCTGTTTGCTAGCCGGTAAAACACGTTTACTGAAATAATTATTATAATAAAATTGTGTGCTTTTCAAAATTATATATATATATATATATATATATGTGTGTGTGTGTGTGTGTGTGTGTGTGTATATATATATATATATGTGTGTGTGTATATATATATATATATGTGTGTGTGTGTGTGTATATATATATATATATATATATATATATATATGTGTGTGTGTGTATATATATATATATATTTAGAAAAAAAATTGCTTATCGTATTAATAAAAAAAAAAAAAGTAGGCCTACTTTAGACAAATTGCTTGTTAAATGTTTATATAAAGTTGTACGTTTATTAAACTCTTTTTTTTAACTGTATTTCTCTAGGCCTGATCATATTTTTCATAGGAATGGGAGTCAATATTCACAGTGACCACATTCTTCGCAGCCTGAGAAAACCTGGAGAAATTTCCTATAAAATCCCGAGAGGTATTTGAGAGTCTTTTTAATGTTAGTAACACTCATCATTCACTGTCTTTATTTCTGTCTCTGTAAGCAAACTGCAATTAGCTTCGCTGAATAAATGCTAAGCTGATTTATGTGTTTATTTTATCTGCAGGCGGCTTATTTGAGTATGTGTCTGGTGCAAATTTCTTTGGGGAGATAGTACAGTGGCTGGGCTACGCTGTTGCTACCAGGTCCTTACCCACATTTGCTTTTGCTTTTTTCACAACTTGCTTCATAGGCCCAAGAGCCTATCACCATCACAGGTAAGTAAACCAAAATCACAAATCACTTACAGAATTATTAAACTGTACGTCTTCAACATGTTTTCAATGGTATTTGATTGATTTAGAAAACTACATGTGGTTTCTCTAATGTGTTCCAGGTATTATCATGAGAAGTTCAAAGATTTCCCCAGATCAAGAAGATCTCTCATACCCTTCATCTTCTGAGCATCTGCTCATTTATCTAAATGTAGTTGCGTTCTGACAGAAATAAATAATTCATCTTCTTAATTGCTACAGTGTTGTACACCTGTCCTTTTGGTTTGTTTTCATTGCTTGATTTAGCATACAATAAGTGGGAATTATAGGCACAAATAGGAGCATTTATGACTTGAATATTTTACAGATTGTGTGTAATGGTTTTGACTTCCTGTATGATAAAGGATTAATCATATAAAAGGACACTTTACTACAACTTAATCTTTTTTATTATTTCTACAGTATGTTATAGCAGTTGTTAGTATATTTGTGTGTTACTGTGTGTAACTTTTATATTACTTCCTCTATCCCAGCTTAATATGTAGAGACAACTGTAAGTTGGTTGATTTCCTCAAAAAGTGTAAACTGTATGATTCTGTGGTGCTTTTAAAACATGAACATCTCAGCCATTCAAGACAATTGCATGATTTTGTGTTTACAGGATTATCTGTTTGCTGAACAATGACATGTTTGGTGTTTACACCAATTGTTGATTGAAAACAATAATTATTTTGCTAACAATCATAATTTTGGTGATGCAAATGATGCATAATTTCACTTCATATTTAAAGAAGAAAATATAATTAACAGAAAAATGAAACCATATGTTTTTTATAAAATGCTGTTAATCTAAAGTGGTTTAAGGTACACTATGGCCCTCTGTTGGTTAAACAACAAAACTGCATGCATTTTGCAGAAGAACATTGTTTTGGTTTTGCTTCGGATCTGCATGACTGTGCCAGGACTTTGCATTGAGACATGTTGTACGTGCTACAAAAAAGTAGGTCTGCACGATAAATAAATTTACCACACATGTGTGAGACAGAGATGATGGTTTGTCTGAAGCGAATTTGTTTGTGTGCTTGTTTGTGTGTTTGGTTAATCTATGACTCTCCAAACTTTACTAGCGGTGGTTGTCAATCACAGGCATGTCTGTTGAAAAGAATGGCCAATCAGAGGTGATAACTGTAGGTTTTTGTGTGAGTGAGCTCAGGCTCACTTTGTGTAGGCTATATAATCATTTAATAATTTGAAAAAGGTTTTGTTTGCCATGCAGAGGACCAACGTCCACATATACTGCAAAGTTTTAGAAGTGACAGAGGCATTTAATACGGGAAAGAATCTGCAAAATTCTTCCTTAAATCAAATTGATATGACTGAAAGTGATAAAGTAGCAACAGACGGCAAATGAGCTAATGAGTGGTCCTCTGCAGCTATCTACTGGTTGTAGTGGTACTTTTGTCATTTCTTTTCGAAAGTGTTTGTTTTCCAGCAGATGTCAAAAATTGTCCACTAAAACATTGCACGATCCCCTTTGAGTCGGTCTCTCAACATTGTGTAATAGCTTACACTTTGGGGAAACTCCTTTCCCCAAGAGGATGCCGCCTGTGGGACAGGCCCATAGAGTTCCCGGACTTGCACGACGACTCAGTGTTGTGCTTTCGCCCACGGCGAGTGGTGCTAGGAGGATCTGATTGCACTCCTGCGAGGACCTGCCTATCAAGATTCTCAGCGCGAGGCTCGCTGTTGTGCTCAACGGCAGCCTGCCAGCAATCACGCCTCCCACTCCTGAGAGGCCATGAACAGCTCCTTTGGGAAGCTCTGCTGATGAGTTAACGCCAGCCCAGCGCCCACATTCTCATCGCCCACCAGAACCCCTGGTCTTCTACACTAAGCACAGCCTCTGCCCTTCTTCTAACACGCAGGACCTGGTCTCTTTTGGCTATGGAGAAAACGACACGATGTCCACCAACGCCTCCAACCCAGGTGCCTGGTCTGAGCCCCACTCCAACTTCTCTGGACAAGGATGTCATGAATATTCTTTTAGAGGCCGTGGCCAATATGGCCCTGGAATGGTCAGTCCCAGAGCTGCTGGTGAAAAAGTGGATGGACGGGTCTCAATGCAGACTGCCAGTCGTATGCCCCGCAGAGACCAGCTCCTTTCTTCCATGAGCTCTACGATGAGCTCACGCGGCCATGGCCCTCCCCTCATTCAGCCCGAGACCATGCCCAAGAGACCCACCTCCTCTCAGTGGTGGATGGGGCGGACAACCCTGGTTTCACCCGGTCGCGTCCCGTTAAAGAGGCCATTGCGGCTTACCTGTGTCCGTCCCGCGGATGGAAGTCGAGTTTGCTGCCTTCTAAGCCAAGTAGGACTACAGCCCACATCGCCGAGGAAGGCATACATTTCGGCTGGACACAAAACATCTGCCCTTCATACAATGGCGATCCTGCAGGTGTTTCAAACTAGACTCCTGAAGTCCCTGGATGAGTAAGTCCCGGACCTGGAGTCATTTCGCAAGTTGTGCACAGCAGTAGATCTCGCCCAAGGAGTCAGGCGCAGCATGGGCAACCTGGTAGTGCTGCAGCAGCATGTGTTGCTCACACTCACAGAATTGTGTGACTCAGACAAATCAACGCTGCTTGACGCCGCAGTGAACCCCTAAGGCCTCTTTGGTGACGCCGTAAGAGTTTTCTCAGAGAAGTTTGCGGATGCGCAAAGACAGTCTAAAATGATTACCCACTTCCTTGCCAAGCGGGCAATGCTACCCTTCAGGCAAGATCAAAGTCATTTTCAGCGCAGTGCGCAGCCCCTCCGCTCAAAGCATGCTCCATGATCCTGAGCCGCCGATGCGTCAGAGACCTAACAAGAAGTCCTGTTATGGCACAAAGCAAGTTCACCGCCAGTCCAGGCGCCCAGCGGACCAGAAGCAGAGTTCCTGAAGGTTCTGTTCGGAGGGAAGAGAGCGATGTCCGTGGAGAGAGGCGTACTGCCTACCAAGAGAGCACGTTTCTTTTCACTGTTCCCCCTGTGAGTTGCAGCGAGTGCAGAGAAATGTTTGAATGTTGTTTTACCACTGTAAAGGGTTGTAATAAACAGAAAAACAAACATACCTCAATATCAGAGCTCTTTTCCTCCTCACCACTGGACGAGTCACAGCAAAACGTTTGCGTCTCCGATCACCACAGTGGTGGTTCGTTCTTGAATGATCGAGGTTGAGGTCATTTTCAGCGCAGTGGCCAGCCCCTCCACTCCAAGCATGCTCCATGATCCTTAGCAGACTCACAATTCTGATATTATAAATCACAATTGCGACTTTAAATAACTCAATTGTGAGAAGAAAAAAAAGCCAAAATTGCGAGATGTAAACTCCCAATTGTGAGAAAAAAACGTCAGAATTGTGAGATAAGAAGTTTTTTTATTCTTTGTCAGAAAAAGTTTCCGTATTTAATAGCCAAATCAACAGCAGTAATGTTTATACTGGAAAGGATCTGAAATCAAAGACTACACCTAGTGTGGGAAACTACAAGAACAAAACTTGTTGTTCTTGCTTGCAATATATGATTTCCTAGAGTAGATAGTTCTATGTAGTAATCTAGCAGATTTTGTTACCCATTCAGTCACTGCACTAATAACAGGAACATTACCCCATAAGCTACCAAAGGCACAATGACGATGATGTAAGCAGGACCTTTTGCCACACCTAAGTACTTCTTAGTAACCACAAAACTTTATTTTGCTTCATTTAAAAGTCTGCAGATTTGTCCATTTGAATATTTGCAAAAAGTGCAGGTCACTGACTCCAGCAGCATCAAATAAGACTTATAACTCTCTGTGTTCTTCATATTTTGGTTTTGGAGATCTAATGTATATTTAACGTGTACTTTGCCACATGGAGTTATGAAGAAAAATGAAATCTCGGATAAATATTTGATTATAAAATATATCAAACCTAGAATCTTTATTTTAGCACAGTTCATTCATCAAAATTCAATTGATATCCTTTATTATATATTTTACATCAAGAACAAAATTAGCCATCTCAACCGCCACATTCAAAGCATTGAGCTTGGCAGAAAACGAATCTAATATTATGGGCTGATTGTCAGTGTTTTCCAGGAAAACAGGAGAGAAAGTGTGGCACGCTGTATTTAGTGGGGTCTTCAAGTCGGATCTGTCTTCCACCAGACCACAGCCACAGGTTTGCCTAGCAGTGGTTTGGGGGTAGATATCTGGGACCCATCGGTGAGCATATGTCAGGTCAATGAGACAGTCCTGCCCGTCATGCTCTAAGGAAAGAGCCACAGCATGCAGAGAGCTGCAGAATGCCTTGACTGCCATGAGAAACTCAGAGTGAGAGACGCCCAGAGCTGCAGCTGTTATTGTGGCTGTGGACTGATTCTGTGAAGTAAAATGACAAAATATTTAATATAGCAGCAAGCAGAAATTACTGGGCACACACCAATAGTCAAAACCTGGAAGACTAATTCACCAGTGGTTCTCTTGACATTTTCCTATGTTTTTATGAGGTTTTTAAATTTATGAGTAAAATAAAGTCTGTGGTAAACCTAAGTTGACGATACTTGGACGTTTTGTTTTACAGCGTAAATTACACACACTTACTCCCCAAACATTCTTATCTAGTAACTTGTTAGAAACAAGTTTTAAAAAAAAATAAATAAACATAACAGCTTCAAAATTCACGTTTTTGATATTGGGTGTGTTTAATTTACGTTGTAGAAATTTTTTCCAAGTATCGTCAACTGTTCACCACAGACCTTATTTTACTAATAAATTATAAAAAACTCATAGGAAAATCTTGAGGGAACCACTGGCGAATTAGTCTTCCAGGTTTTGACGTCATCCACATTGTGGCATGAGGATTGTAAGGTTGAGCAGATGTAACACCAAAGAGCAAGCGGGACTTGAGGTCTTAGATTACAGTACACTTAATGACACCTTTAAAATTAAATGAGAGTTTTTGAAGAATAGAGAAATTCTTTGCAATGCATTTCCTAATTATACATTTAATACTCTTTTTGTTGAAATGCAATTTTTCTGTTGACAAAATTCCTGTTAAATTGGCCAGTTTTCACAGACAAGCCCTGCTAGCATGGAAATTGGTGTATAAGACCAATTTTTCACCGCACAATCATTTCATATTGAATAACAAAGACGTATTATTTAAAAACAAATCACCATTCTATCATACTTGGTTCAATGAAGGGATTATATTAGTAAGACAGTTGTTTAATTCCAATGGATATTTCTACAAAAATTTCAATTATCAGTTAAACCAAGAGAGTTTGCCATTGTTCTTGACGCGATTCCAAAGAGTGTGATGTTACTCTTAAAGAACTCTAATGGAGTGGAAATCAACATGGATGATCTTTGTGGTAACATTTTCATTGATAATGTTAATGTTTTAAAACAAAAATGTAGCAATAAGGATATAAGAAATGCTCTTTGTTCTGTGTCTTTTCCTGCCGCAATATTCTTTTGGTAATATCTCTTGGGTCAAAGCATGGAAATTGCCAAATAACTTTTGTGTTAATAACAAAATTAAGGAAGTGTCTTACAAAATACTTCACAGAATTTATCCTGCTAAGCATGTTTTGGAAAGATTTAAGCTTAATATTTCATATACCTGTAAATTTTGTGCACTAGAAAAATAAACTCTTTTGCATCTGTTTTTTCACTATATGTACTCAAGATTATTTTGGAAAGATTTAGAAACCTTTATTAGTAGAAAACTGAAGTGTATGATAGAAATTTGTGTATTTAATGTGCTTCTTTTATGCTAAGAATGACAATTTGTAAAGAACAACATATTATAGAGTTATTTATTTTTGTTAGGAAAATACCATATACATAAAAAGAAGTGGGCTCAATGCAAACTATATTTTTCACATATTAAAATGACTTTAAGTAAATATTTTGGAACAAACAAAAAAGTTCTGAAAACATGTAATGCTTTGAAAGCACTGGATTTTATGTAATTTTTCTATTTCTGGCAGCTAATGTTAATGTGATAAAATGAATATGTAATACCTCTTGTTCTCATGGCATTGAATTAATAATAAAAAAATAAAAAATGTAAAAAGATTTGTTTGCTCATAGCTCCCCTTGTGGTCATTTTAATATTATTTAATATTAATGTTAAACATTAAAATAGGTTAAATTGGCATCTAATTTTGTGAGAACTGGTCTGAATATGACCTGAGCTAGTTTTTGTGAAGATTCATAAAAACTTTTAATAACTTTTTTTAATAACTAATAACTTTTGACCAGCATGGCCTCAAAATTAAGGAAAGTGGTAAATGTCTGTACACTGATATTAAAGCTCGAAAAAAAAAAACTTTTCAACCAATTAAGTCTTCATAACGTATTTCATCAGGTTGTAATACTATTTTTTACTTATTCATTTTTTGCCAATTTGGGTTTTGGATGTTCACACCAATTTATCATCTTCTCTATTTTTTTTGTTGCTAAAAAAGTAGAATTTAAAGTAGACTAAATTTTCATAATTCACAGTATGACCAGTATGAGCGATATGACCAAATTATTTTTTCACGATATGAGAATTTTTATTTCACAATATAGTTATTTTTAAATGATTGTATGTCATTTCTGTTATTAAAAGAAAGAAAGAAAAGAAGCAAATTACAAACAATAGGACAAATACAATATAACAAAAATATGACTTAAATTAAGTTTTTCCAGTATTTATTTAACGTACTTAGAATTACTACAGAAATTGAATATCAAATATAAAAATAAAATATAGCATAGTCTTCACTGTTTGAATTAAATATAAATGTATTCTTATTAAAGCTAAAACAAAGTTATTCAGTCAAGAGCAGCAAGTTATTTTCTCTTTTGTTTGATTCATATTATATATATGCTGTCACTTTAAGACCAAACGCACGGATCCATTATACTGATACACATCCGATTTACACCCAGTTTACCTTCACTGGAGACATAACCGGCTGTGTTTACATGAATACTTAGCCTACATGAAGACATTATAGCACGTGTATTCGACCATTCAAGCACAATAAGACGTGAAATTTGGGATCACATATCGAGAGACGTGGCTTTCTGTGCACGCGTGTAAGTCAGCGCGGGCACCAAATTTAGTTTTTTTTCCACTGCTTAACAGTTTTTAACATCGAGCACGATCTGAGAGAGGCATATATATTTACATACTGCAATATACACGATATAGCAAAATCTCTAACAACAGACATCTTATACCGTGGTAACGATATACATCGTCATTCCACCCAGCCCTAATTCACAGTCAAGAAATGCATAATGCATGCATCTTCTCATAACCTTTTGACTAGTAAATCTTACTCATCTAGTAATTAATACTGTAGAAATGCAACCGAATGTGATATGTAACTCAGTGGAACAGAATACCATGTGTGTGATGTGGGTGGCCAGCAGTGTCTCGGTGCAGCCTCCTCCAAGCAGGGCGTAGGGCTCCCTCAGAGTCAGTCGCAACACATGTTCTGCTCTCTGACATGTCATCTGTCCAACAAATGAAACGAAATGAAATGTTCATCATATGAGAGAAGTGAAAGAGGGGATTCATGCAATAAGTTTGAATAAATAAATGTGAGTCCAGTGAATCTAGAAAAAGTGGAACTTAAAAATACAAGGAACAAAATAAAAAGCTTGGAGAGCTGAGAGGGAAGACTGCACCCAAAATAAACCTGACAGAATGGTACGGCACAGCCAGGGATTGTAGAGCGGCGCAATACATTGAACCTTCATAAAATACACTATACTGCCAAAAGTATTGGGACATCCCTCCAAATCATCAGGAGCTCAGTGAATTTAAGAGTGGTACTGTGATAGGTTGCCACCTGTGCAATAAGTCCATTCACGAAATTTCCTCACTACTAAATATTCCACGGTCCACTGTTAGTGGTATTATAACAAAATGGAAGCAATTGTGAACAACAGCAACTCAGCCACGAAGTAGTAGGCCACGTAAAACCACAGAGCGGAGTCAGCACATGCTGATGCGCACAGTGCGAAGAAGTAGCCAACTTTCTGCACAGTCAATAGCTACAGACCTCCAAACTTCGTGTGGCCTTCAGATTAGCTCAATAACTGCGTAGAGAGCTTCATGGAATTGGTTTCCATGGCCGAGCCGCTGCATCCAAGCCTTACATCACCAAGTGCAATGAGTCGGATGCAGTGGTGTAAAACACGTCGCCACTGGAGTCTAGAGCAGTGGAGACGTGTTCTCTGGAGTGACGAATCACACTTCTCTATCTGGCAATCCGATGAACGAGCCTGGGTTTGGTGGTTGCCAGGAGAACGGGACTTGCCTGACTGCACTGTGCCAATGTAAAGTTTGGTGGAGGAGGGATTATGGCGTGGGGTTGTTTTTCTGGGGTTGGGCTTGGCCCCTAATACTTAATGCTTCAGCACACCAAGACATTTTGGACAATTACATGCTCCCAAATGTGTGGGAACAGTTTGGGGATGGACCCCTTCCTGTTCCAACATGACTGCGCACCAGTGCACAAAGCAAGGTCCATAAAGACATGGATGAGCGAGTTTGGTGTGGAGGACCTTGACTGGCCGGCAGAGTCCTGACCTCAACCCGATAGAACACCTTTGGAATGAATTAGAGCGGAGACTGCGATCTAGCGCCCGGTCGCATAAAGCACCTTAAGTTTTTCCCTTAAGTATGAGACTTAAGGCGTGATTTCCCCTCAGCTAAGGGAATGACTTAAGGATGTTGCATATAATCCCTTAAACAGTTCTCTTAGGTAAGGGAAACCATTAAGTGTTTCACGACAGTGACAAAGGTTTTTCCGCTATAAAATTCTATTGCTGGAAAAGGAAGATATTTAGAAGAATATCAGTAACCAGACAGTTTCTGGGTCCCATTGACTTCCATAGTATATATTTTTTCCTACTATGGAAGTCAATGGGACCCAGAAACTGCCTGGTTACTGATATTCTTCTAAATATCTTCCTTTCTGTTCAGCAGAAGAAAGAAATTCATACAGGTTTGAAACGACATGAGGGTGAGTATATGATGACAGAATTTTCATTTTAAAGTGAACTACTCCTTTAATACAGATAGCAGTAAGTTTCACAGAAAACAGCATAACATGGATAAGGAAAACAAAAAACAAAATCAAATATGAAAAAGAAGGACCAGATGAGACAGAAACTCAAATTGATAGCTTACTCAAAATTCTGTCATCATACTCACCCTCATGTCGGTCTAAACCCATAAGACTTTCATTCATCTTTAGAAACAAATAAAGATATTTTTAATATTCGCCTATTATTTCTGTCCATTTATTGAAAGACATAAAAGTAATCCATATGATTCAAGCTGTTTCGGAAGCACAAACGTGTGTGCGTCATGCGCAAGAACAAACCTCATTGGTTCCTGAGCTCATTTGAGCTTCCGTTAACCATATAAGATGTGCTTTATGTGTTTATATGTGAAAAAGCGGCAAAATTAAAATTTGTTTATGATATAAAGCGGCCGATCGCGTCTCGTTAGAAGACTTGGATTGAACCTGCTCGCTCCGTGTAACACTGAACATGAAGTTTTCCAAAACCTTATGTTATACTTAGGAAAATGACAGTTAAGGGGCTTAATGCAACACTTAATGGGGTGTATGACGTTTCACCTAAAGAAACCCTTAAGTAACACTTAAGAGTTATTTTTTGCAACATTCTTAAGTATAAGGGAAACCTAAGGGCGTTCTTAACGGAAAATTACACTTAAGGTGTCCAACATCAATGCCTGACCTCAAAAATGTGCTTCTAGAAGAATGGTCAAAAACCCCCATAAACACACTCCTAAACCTTGTGAAAAGCCTTCCTAGAAGAGTTGAAGTTGTTATAGCTGCAAAGGGTGGGTTAACTCCATATTAAACTCTACGGATCAGGAATGGGATGTCATTAAAGTTCATGTGCATGTAAAGGCAGACGTCCTAAAACTTTTGGCAATATAGTGTATCGCTGATGATTTGACTGCCGATATAAAATTGCGTATTGTGAATATTGCGATGATTTTAATGCAGCTTTTATTTGCCCATTATGTTTCCTAAAGATCCTTTTTTGTCTCATGACTTGGGATAATGAGAGCATTAAAACAGATGTTTTTAAACACATCTAAGACAGATGTTTTCGTAAGCTTGATTCAATTTGGTGAATTGGTTCAAACTGTGTGTTTAAATTAATTGGTATAAAAACGGTTATTGGTGCATTTAAATGAAAATAATTAAATGAACACATACAAATCTTGACTTTAACATGTTGGACGAACCTTCAGTTCTTCAAGCATAGTTTCATTTCTGTGGCAAAGTACCAAGGTGCTAATTGCAGCATCTTTAGAAGGAAGAAGATGGAGCAGCTCTCTGGATCCACATGACTGGAAACAGAGCCCTCTAACCAGCCCGTAAGCTTCAGCCGGGACTGGAGAGCAAGGAGAAGCAACAGCCTGAGCACCTGAAATTAAAATAAAATGAAGCCTCTAAGAATGTAGACTGACATTTCTTTTCAATACTATTGTATTGCACAATGATGTTATATTTATAACCATTGTTGGGTGTAACTCATTACTAAGCAATTGCTGTAATTTAGTTACTATTCCCTTGAAAAAGTAAAATAAGGGATTACTCTTAATTTTTCTGTAATTATGACCGCCGCTAGCGTAGCTAGCGAAAGCGGTCATATAGGGATTGTCAAAGTTTTTTTTTTTTTTTTTTTTCGTCACCTTACTGAATTTTTCGTCAACGATACCAGGGACACCGAAACACCGGGGAACATGAAATTTGGTGGGCATGTAGCCCCACTAGACTTCTACGGAAAAATTTCGTTTGGTCCCCGGGGGCCACTCCCCCCCCGCGCTGGGCCCCCCCAAACCCAAAAAAATGCAGTTTTTCCTAAATAACTACCTGAACCGTGGCACCGAGGATGAAGAAATTTTTATGGTATGTTGGTCTACTAGACTTTTACGGAAAAATTTCGTTTGGTCCCCGGGGGCCACTTCCCCCCCCGCGCTGGGGCCCCCGTAAATTTTTCGTCAACGATACCAGGGACACCGAAGCACCGGGGAACATGAAATTTGGTGGGCATGTAGCCCCACTAGACTTCTACGGAAAAATTTCGTTTGGTCCCCGGGGGCCACTCCCCCCCGCGCTGGGCCCCCCCAAACCCCAAAAAATGCAGTTTTTCCTAAATAACTACCTGAACCGTGGCACCGAGGATGAAGAAATTTTTATGGTATGTTGGTCTACTAGACTTTTACGGAAAAATTTCATTTGGTCCCCGGGGGCCACTTCCCCCCCCGCGCTGGGGCCCCCGTAAATTTTTCGTCAACGATACCAGGGACACCGAAACACCGGGGAACATGAAATTTGGTGGGCATGTAGCCCCACTAGACTTCTACGGAAAAATTTCGTTTGGTCCCCGGGGGCCACTCCCCCCCCGCGCTGGGCCCCCCCAAACCCAAAAAAATGCAGTTTTTCCTAAATAACTACCTGAACCGTGGCACCGAGGATGAAGAAATTTTTATGGTATGTTGGTCTACTAGACTTTTATGGAAAAATTTCATTTGGTCCCCGGGGGCCACTTCCCCCCCCGCGCTGGGGCCCCCGTAAATTTTTCGTCAACGATACCAGGGACACCGAAACACCGGGGAACATGAAATTTGGTGGGCATGTAGCCCCACTAGACTTCTAAGGAAAAATTTCGTTTGGTCCCCGGGGGCCACTCCCCCCCCGCGCTGGGCCCCCCCAAACCCAAAAAAATGCAGTTTTTCCTAAATAACTACCTGAACCGTGGCACCGAGGATGAAGAAATTTTTATGGTATGTTGGTCTACTAGACTTTTACGGAAAAATTTCGTTTGGTCCCCGGGGGCCACTTCCCCCCCCCCGCGCTGGGGCCCCCGTAAATTTTTCGTCAACGATACCAGGGACACCGAAGCACCGGGGAACATGAAATTTGGTGGGCATGTAGCCCCACTAGACTTCTACGGAAAAATTTCGTTTGGTCCCCGGGGGCCACTCCCCCCCCGCGCTGGGCCCCCCCAAACCCCAAAAAATGCAGTTTTTCCTAAATAACTACCTGAACCGTGGCACCGAGGATGAAGAAATTTTTATGGTATGTTGGTCTACTAGACTTTTACGGAAAAATTTCATTTGGTCCCCGGGGGCCACTTCCCCCCCCGCGCTGGGGCCCCCGTAAATTTTTCGTCAACGATACCAGGGACACCGAAACACCGGGGAACATGAAATTTGGTGGGCATGTAGCCCCACTAGACTTCTACGGAAAAATTTCGTTTGGTCCCCGGGGGCCACTCCCCCCCCGCGCTGGGCCCCCCCAAACCCAAAAAAATGCAGTTTTTCCTAAATAACTACCTGAACCGTGGCACCGAGGATGAAGAAATTTTTATGGTATGTTGGTCTACTAGACTTTTATGGAAAAATTTCATTTGGTCCCCGGGGGCCACTTCCCCCCCCGCGCTGGGGCCCCCGTAAATTTTTCGTCAACGATACCAGGGACACCGAAACACCGGGGAACATGAAATTTGGTGGGCATGTAGCCCCACTAGACTTCTAAGGAAAAATTTCGTTTGGTCCCCGGGGGCCACTCCCCCCCCGCGCTGGGCCCCCCCAAACCCCAAAAAATGCAGTTTTTCCTAAATAACTACCTGAACCGTGGCACCGAGGATGAAGAAATTTTTATGGTATGTTGGTCTACTAGACTTTTACGGAAAAATTTCATTTGGTCCCCGGGGGCCACTTCCCCCCCCCCGCGCTGGGGCCCCCGTAAATTTTTCGTCAACGATACCAGGGACACCGAAGCACCGGGGAACATGAAATTTGGTGGGCATGTAGCCCCACTAGACTTCTACGGAAAAATTTCGTTTGGTCCCCGGGGGCCACTCCCCCCCCCGTGCTGGGCCCCCCCAAACCCAAAAAAATGCAGTTTTTCCTAAATAACTACCTGAACCGTGGCACCGAGGATGAAGAAATTTTTATGGTATGTTGGTCTACTAGACTTTTACGGAAAAATTTCGTTTGGTCCCCGGGGGCCACTTCCCCCCCCCCGCGCTGGGGCCCCCGTAAATTTTTTGTCAACGATACCAGGGACACCGAAGCACCGGGGAACATGAAATTTGATGGGCATGTAGCCCCACTAGACTTCTACGGAAAAATTTCGTTTGGTCCCCGGGGGCCACTCCCCCCCCGCGCTGGGCCCCCCCAAACCCAAAAAAATGCAGTTTTTCCTAAATAACTACCTGAACCGTGGCACCGAGGATGAAGAAATTTTTATGGTATGTTGGTCTACTAGACTTTTACGGAAAAATTTCATTTGGTCCCCGGGGGCCACTTCCCCCCCCGCGCTGGGGCCCCCGTAAATTTTTCGTCAACGATACCAGGGACACCGAAACACCGGGGAACATGAAATGTGGTGGGCATGTAGCCCCACTAGACTTCTACGGAAAAATTTCGTTTGGTCCCCGGGGGCCACTCCCCCCCCGTGCTGGGCCCCCCCAAACCCAAAAAAATGCAGTTTTTCCTAAATAACCACCTGAACCGTGGCACCGAGGATGAAGAAATTTTTATGGTATGTTGGTCTACTAGACTTTTACGGAAAATTTTTGTTTGGTCCCCGGGGGCCACTTCCCCCCCCGCGCTGGGGCCCCCGTAAATTTTTCGTCAACGATACCAGGGACACCGAAACACCGGGGAACATGAAATTTGGTGGGCATGTAGCCCCACTAGACTTCTACGGAAAAATTACGTTTGGTCCCCGGGGGCCACTCCCCCCCCGCGCTGGGCCCCCCCAAACCCAAAAAAATGCAGTTTTTCCTAAATAACTACCTGAACCGTGGCACCGAGGATGAAGAAATTTTTATGGTATGTTGGTCTACTAGACTTTTACGGAAAAATATTTCGTTTGGTCCCCGGGGGCCACTCCCCCCCCCCCGCGCTGGGGCCCCCGTAAATTTTTCGTCAACGATACCAGGGACACCGAAGCACCGGGGAACATGAAATTTGGTGGGCATGTAGCCCCACTAGACTTCTACGGAAAAATTTCGTTTGGTCCCCGGGGGCCACTCCCCCCCCGCGCTGGGCCCCCCCAAAACCAAAAAAATGCAGTTTTTCCTAAATAACTACCTGAACCGTGGCACCGAGGATGAAGAATTTTTTATGGTATGTTGGTCTACTAGACTTTTACGGAAAAATTTCATTTGGTCCCCGGGGGCCACTTCCCCCCCCCCCCCGCGCTGGGGCCCCCGTAAATTTTTCGTCAACGATACCAGGGACACCGAAGCACCGGGGAACATGAAATTTGGTGGGCAAGTAGCCCCACTACACTTCTACGGAAAAATTTCGTTTGGTCCCCGGGGGCCACTCCCCCCCCCGCGCTGGGCCCCCCCAAACCCAAAAAAATGCAGTTTTTCATAAATAACTACCTGAACCGTGGCACCGAGGATGAAGAAATTTTTATGGTATGTTGCTCTTAAGGGCCCACATCAACCTAGCCCATAATCACTCATTTGTGATTTGCGCCCATCCCATAAAAAATGAAAATGCAATATTATTCTGCTTTAATCGCCCCTATCTTCAGTGGAGATGTTCAGAACTGCACCATATTTCATGTGTATGATTAACTTGACATCCTCTGGGGGTATCCTCTGCTAAGTTTCGTAGAATTTCATCCATGGGGGGGTATAAAATAAATTCATTTATGTGCACATTTAGTGACTGTACACTCATCGGCCTGTAGATGGTGCTGTTGAGCGAAGGGTTGCTGGTTTAGGATGATACTGTCACACACACACATGCAGGAATACAAACAAACGCAAGCATGCACACACACTGACATCCACACGCACAGACACACACCCATACACACACATACAAATCCACATGCACAGACACACACACACAAACACACACGCGCACACATGTACGCACACATACATACACGCACAGACACACACACACACACACACACACACACACACAGACACACACATACACAACACACACACACACACACACACACACACACACACACACACACACACACACACACACACACACACACACACACACACACACAGACAGACATGCACATACACAACACACACACACACACACACACACACACACACACACACACACACACACACACACACATACTACTACTTTTTTTAGGTATATACATAAACACGCAATACAGCCAAATTACTCCACGTCATTTATTTTTGTGGAAAGCCAGTGCAGGCCTGAGCGGCGGGCATATTTTGTACCGCGATGCGGTACATCTAGTTTAATTACATTTACTTCTGATGTAATTGCATTAAATACAGTACAGACTACAATTTTATACCAAACAATAGTGGATTTAACATAAAAATGTTACATCTAATTATAGAATGTGTGTTTTTAATGTAACCTTATCACTTTAAATACTTTGGTCAGTTCAATAATAATGTATGCAATTTTTATATTTATTTTTAAAGAATCAAAAGAGTAGTTTCATGTCTATCCTTGTATTGTTCAACTGGTTGAGGTTGATATTGGATTTGTAATGCAATAGTTTTAAGAGATTATTTAGTACAGTAATATAATTACACAGGTGAAGATCAGTAATCAGTAGCTAGTAGTTAATTACTTTTTAGAGTAATTTACCCAACACTGATTATAACCAATAAATGATTCAAAGAAGGCATGGCTTTAAATAATAACAATCATAAGTAAATACATACACTACAGTTGAAAAATTCAACAAAAGTGCATTCATTACAAATATCATTACATTTTAAAATAGTTATTTTCTATTTTTATTATATTTTAAAATGTAATTTATGTCTATGATGTCAAAGCTGATTTTGCAGCATCATTACTCCAGTCTTCAGTGTCACATGATCCTTTAGAAATCATTCTAATATTCTGATTTGTTGCTCAAGAAAAATTTCTTATTATCAATGTTGAAAAAAGGTGTGCTGCTTAATATTTTTTTTAAAAAGTTGACATTTTTTTTCAGGATGAAAGTACAAAAAGAATGATATTTATTTAAAAAAGAAATATTTGTTTACATTAAAATTGTCACTTTAGATCAATTTAATGTGTCTTTGCGAAATAAGTAAGAACGCTAAGTTGAAATTGTGTTTATTTTCTTAGGAAATTAGTTTTAAAATATGTTTTTTTTAACGAGTGTATTATGGATTTTCATAAAAAAAAACTTTTTCATTGAATGATGTTTTATTCAGAAAAAATGACTAGTTTTTAAATATACAGTCAGACCTGGAAATACAACTTAAAACTATATTAAACCGTTTAGAAAACAGCTATAAATTCATATTCAATTCTATAAATATTCAAAAATATCTACCTGATATCTGGATAAATGGCTCCATCAGGGCAAGTCCAAGCCTCTCTATCACCACCACTCCATGTTCCCTGAAGTAGTGCAGAAGGACTGGATGCACTACTTTCTGACAAGCAAATAAGCTCACTTTGTCCTTAACAACTTGTTCCCCAAGCTTCAGGAGCTGCTGCAGGAGATCAAGCTCTGGGTCCACTCCCCTATGGATCTCCAATGTTACATCTCCAACCTCAGACATATCACCTGACAGTGATGCACTGAAAACCACCACTTTAAATGGACCAGATCCCAGTCTCTTAAGATCTGCAGGTTGAAGCATCTCAGGGACATCCACCAGCAGTCCAGGGAAAACAGAAGAATCGCTCACCGGTTGGCCCTCAATGCCGATGGTAACTGTCCTTCCAAAGCAGGCCACATCGGGAGAGTTGCAAGGGATTGAACACAGAAAGGCCTGTGCGATCAGTGAACTGATGTGCTGTGTCTCCCTGCTATTCAACATGCAGGCTGGTTTGCTGGTGATCATGCTGCGGGCCAGGACAACGAGCGAGTTACAGCTGCTGAAGTCTACCGAGACCTTACAACCACAAGAGTCTCCTTTAAGATACATGTTGCATTCTTCCACAAGATGTTTGTATGACTTGGCTGCAGCAACTGTTCTAAGGTTATATTTTTGAGTATTTTCAATAAGTCTCAGCATGAAAATCCCCATAAACAGCCCACAGTCACTGTAACGTGCGGTGTGATGTTGAACAGAAGTTGAGATCAGTTTGAGAAGCGGCTCAGACATATCTACTCGCTTGAGCAGCGCTGTAGAGGTTGAAGTGGTCAAGACGTGGCCCCCAACATTGTTGTGTATTTGTTTCAGTCTGCCAGTAGGTCCATAGGCAGTACTGAGTATATTTCTCAACAGAGCTATCTTTAGGCAGATGTTACTGTCGGAAAATGGTTCATCTGTGCACACAGCAGGTTTCTTCTTACAAATGCGAGACATACTGTGGTTTCATTCAGAGAAATTCACAGAAGGTTATCGATACAGGTCAGTTGTAATAAATTAATAGATCACATGCGTAATAGTACAATATTATGATTTTATGTAATGATTGATCAATATTTTAGTAGCATAATATCTTTGATTTTAGGTTAACATGTATATTAAAGCATACATGAGAGTGCATATTTAAGGTCAACGTTTCTCTTAGTTTTTCGACCTTTTTACCTTTAATAGTTCATTTTAAATAGCCCTGTGGCGTGACTAATTATTTTATAAATAATATAAATAGTCCGTAGACAAATAATATGAGGTCATAAAAACTGCTTACGTAGTTACAAAACAATTAATAAAATGCTGTTTTGGAGTTAAGTAAGTATTTTACGTCAACACACTTTTAACATAATCTTACTAAACATTATCATACTAAAATGACTTGATGGCATTATAGAATTTTTTCATATGACAACTCTTGTTGCTGATTTGTAATTAAAAACAAACTCAATAGATTATAAAACGTGAGTGGACGTGTACAATTTACTTTACGAGGCTCGTAACGTTACATTCCCCAAAGTTAAGCTTATTGTTCAACGAACTAACCAAAACATAAGAAAGAAAAACCAAACCGTACGACAATAGCCGAGCAGCAGATTTTGTTTACGTCTTGCAAGCTTACAAGACATGCTCTTATGTGGTAACCAAACGTGCCAGTTAAAAAGCATTTAACAATAGAGACCAATAAAATAACCATTGGCTTTTACATCGCCAACATTACACATTCAATGCGGTACTATACTTTTGCTAAGATATATAACATCGTGGATATTTCGCAATTTACGAATAACGATCATGACTGTCCGGCAAAATATGTAGCCTCCAATATCCGACTGCGTCTCTATGACAACTGTACGCGCTGGGGTCCTAACATGACAGGGCGAGTTTCAAACCATCGGCGGGAGAAACTGATTCAAGCTCCTTTAGTTAACGTTACCGTTATTTTAGCGTTATTTTGGACTAATTTTAATTACAAATATTAATTTTATATATTGCCAATTATATCTAATCGACCCAGGATGTCATAAGAAAAGTATGTGAGCGCTATTTTACCACCATTCCTGCTTTGTGTTTTGATTTGGGCTTTTCTTCAGCTCCATCCAGATGCTTCTGTCACAAACACGTGAGTATTTCACTCAACTGATTTGGTTCTCAGCATTAAAAATGATTTAAGTTTCATTAGTTTTGTTGTTTGTGGTTGTTCAGCGCTTTCTCTTGGATTTTTTTGCAGTGTTTCATCAGAATGCAGTCCTCTAAATTTGTGGTTAAGGTATGTTGACATATTTCTTTGATCTTTTGGTCATTGTTGCAGTATTTTGGGTTCACTTTATCGTTTTTAGTGTGATTAAATGTGATTTCTGCCGCCACATGAGAAAAATTCAAGCTTGTCATAATTATTAAAGGTTACAGATGTTAACAGTAATAAATAAATAAAATAAAATAATAAATTATTAAGAGGGGCATACGGACATCACAAGAGGTTATAAGAATTACACCACAATATAACATTTTGTCAATATGAAAAATTAAAGGACTCAAGGATGTTATACGTTTTCGAAACCTTTGAGTTCCAAGGTTTGGCATTTTATTAAATTTGTCATAACATGTCATAGTTTTGAATTTTATCATTTTATTTTTTATCATTTTATTTTTATCATTTTAGACTTTTTAAATGGCCTTTTTGTCATGATTTCACATTTTCATGTCATGATTGTTCGACCTATTTATTTCAGCATTTATGTCATAATTCAATTTTTTTTACTTTTATCTAATCATTTGGACTTTTTATGTCATCGTTTTGACTTCGATTTTTGACAACCATATTATGGCTTGTGTTATAATTTCAACTTTAATGTCATAACTATGACTTTTATGTAATTTATGACTTTTATATTTTTATTTCAACCTTCTATGACAAAATGAAACCTTGTCCGGTGTCACAGACAAGGCTTAAATCTAGTCCCAGACTAAAATAAATGTTTGAGGTGTTTTAACTGAAAGTAACTTGCACTGACATATCTTAAAATATGTCAGTATCATTGTTTTGTCTCAAGATGCACACCAGTAATGTTTTTTCTCTAAGGCACGTTTATAAAAGACTACTAAAATGCTCTATGCCATATCACCCAAGACTGGTTGCCCACTGAAGCTAAGCAGGGTTGAGCCTGACCAGTACTTGGATGGGAGACCTCCTGGGAAAACCAGGTTGCTGCTGGAAGAGGTGTTAGTGAGGCCAGCAGGGGGCGCTCACCCTGTGGTCTGTGTGGGTCCTAACGCCCCAGTATAGTGATGGGGACACTATTACTGTCAAAAAGCACCGTTCTTGACTCCTTCGGATGAGATGTTAAACTGAGGTCCTGACTCTTCCCAGGATGTCCTTCTGAAAAAGAGTAGGGGTTGAACCCCGGCATCCTGGCCACATTTGCCCATTGGCCTCTGTCCATCATGGCCTCCTAATCATCCCCATACATACTGATTGGCTTCATCACTCCGTCTCCTCTCCACCAATTACGCGATATGGCTGCCACATTAGTAGTGTTCGAGAAGATTCCCCCCTTCCATGTATAAGGCAACTTAAGTGTTGAGAAAAGCGCTATATAAATGCAATGATTTGTTATTATTATTAATTGAACTGAGGCCTAATCCCGGTTTAATCTAAGCCCTGTCTGTGAAGCCGGGCACTTTCTAATTTTTAATGCATAACAATGACTTAATTGAATTTCTTATTTGTGATTTACCAAAGCATGATTTTTTTTATTATGTGGCGGAAATGGGCTTCCGTATTATATGAAACCTAAAGGGATTTATAGAGACTCAAGATCAACTTAAAATTCAGAGCTGTTGAATAAATGTAACTACCTCATTTCTAAACACTAGAGGGGGTAGTTGCCTCAGCAAATGAATGCTATCAGCATGCAGCTGTCTGAATGTATTAATTTAGTAGTTTACAGAACAGCTCCCACTTTTTCATGTTCTTTGTGTGTGCTCATTACATGTTTTGTGACAAACCATGCTAAAAAGAAAACGTCCAGATTTCAACATAGCGTTACGCTGTATTCTATTTTCCATACCACCTCAGTCACTTTCTTTTACAATAGTTTGATGTTCATAATCATGCATGCATCTATCCAGCTGAATGTCTCCTCGGGCCGTGTTTCTCGGCAGCACAGATCATGCTGGACCGGCCCTGTCTATTCATCTTCAGGCCAGATGAATGTCAATGAATGTCAGTGCTAATACATGTCAGATGTTTCTATTAAGTGCTAGAAAAGCTCTGGGTCTCTGTCTTTGTTGATGTTTCATATAGTGAAGGCTTTAACTCTAGTTCCTGGACGCTGCTGTGGATCACTCACATCCGTGTTTAGTGCCAGACTTTGGCTGCATATTTCTCTCTTTCTGTCTTTCTCACTCATCATTTCTCCCGTCTTTCTGTTTTTCATTGTGGGAGAGCACCACTCACCAACCTTACCCTCCCAGTCTGCACATAATGATACTGTTATATATGTTGCTCTCCCTGAGAAAGGAACTGTCATGCCCAACACTGTGACCACAGGGAGACATTTAAAACGGGGAGGCAAACAATACCATCAACTGGCCCAGTTCTCAGCTAAACTCTTGTAGGCGAGCAGAAGACCTGTGTCAAGATATTACAATACTTTTATTCTTTTCTATCCCAGCTGAAAGGGATAGTTTATCAAAAAATGAACATTCCCTCAAAATTTAGCCTCATGCCGTTCCAAACCCACATGCCTTTCTTTCCTCTGTGGAACACAAAAGAAGTTTTTTTTGAAGAAGATTTTGTCTACAAAATGAAAGTCATTGAGTGTATGCATAAAAAAAGTCATACAGGTTTGGAACGACACGAGTGTGAGTAGATGATAACAAAATGTCATTTTTGGGTGAACTATTAAGAAAACTGTACAAATAAATCTGTAGAAAATCAGAAAAGGTACTGGTAATTTTCTGGTAGGACATTATCGGGAAAAATCAATACAGAAAATTCCTTCATATTACCACTGTACATTGTGCCCTATTTTTTACATTTTAAAATGACTTTTATAAGCCACTCGTAGATTGATTGTTTGAACATCCTGACACAGCAACATTAAGTTGAATGTCATGTTTCCACGGTGCGGTGCAGTTAATGTTGGAGATGAGATACTCCCACGTAAATTGACTCATGCTTCAAGTCGAGGCCCTGACTTAACGCCTCAGAAGACACTGAATATTTACACAAGACCTGCCACGCCACTCTGCTGTTATACCCATTTGGTGCAGGAGATGATGGGAGAGCGTGATTCTTTGTTTTTGAGTATGAACATTAAGTGCTGGGTAGTATGACAGATGTCTTGGCTCTGGTTTATGTGCTAGGTCGACTTCCCTGGTAGATACGGACCACACACTTGGACCTCCAAGCATCCTGTTACTGTCATCGGATCAAGGAAATATGTTGTTATTTCTGAAACGCAGAGGGAAAAATGGGATGGATGCAGCTTAACAGACATGGGAGGATGTAATGGGATTCTAATCATGTTGTTTTTTGGAAATGTCCAAGAAATTTTCAAGTTTGTTAATTACTACAGATGTTTAGATTCACCAGCTCAATGTTGGTAGTTTAGCAGCATTTATTTTAAAAACCACAGTGTAAAGAAGTGGAGGAATGTTTTTTTTTTTTTTTTTTGTCTCCCGATAGCCTACTTCCTTTTTACTAGAAATCTTGGGATCTTTCTGATATTGTTCAATTGTTTGTAGAGCTTTACAAGGTGATATTCTTGCCTGTTCTTGTAGTTGGAATTTTGCTTCTGGGTTGTGTCTTTATGAAAAAAAAAAAAAAAAAAGAACTCCATTCAGGTGTGCTTACATCCAGAGATTAACTCACAGAGTCCCTAGAAATAAAGGCCAGCTTAGTCATAATCATGCTGATTTATTAGTGGTTTGTGTTAAGGTTTTCAAATCCCCTGACCCTAAGCAAGGACTCCAGACAAAAAAAAAAGATTAGGGTCTTTTTGCACCTGTAATACACATTTGGATAAAAAAAAAAAAACTTTAATTAAACAAATATTTTTTGGGGTAGAAAAAATACAGAATTGCTCATTTTTTTTACATTTTTTTTTCTTTTCTTTTTTACAATATCATAATTCAGAACTCATTAATCCCATTGAACGATTTACTGGCTGAGTGAGTAATAAAATGAAAAATAATATAAAAATAGTTCAAAAGAGTCATTTGTTCATGAAATGTGAATCATAACTCATATAATGTGCTCATTGTTGCATGGAGCAAACACTAGCACACACTTTAAAGATCTAATTAAAGAACACCGCCTCATGAGATATATGACAAAACCATACGCTTTTAGATTTTTCTTGTCTGCATTGTTATTTTTGCAGGAAAAAAATAAAAATGCTACAGTAAAAACCTGTTACAAAAAACTTTGTTACATTTACCATTTATTTTTTTTATTCAAATTTATTTATTATTTATTTCTTAAATGGTTTAACATCACGTTATATGTAATTTTACTGTAAAATGCTGCAAATGTATGGTTTTTCCAATGAATTACCATATAATTTATAGTGGAAAAAAGGTGAAAAGACATTCCCTGCGTTTATATAAATAATTCATTTTTTTCTTGTTTTTGTTATCAGTAATGGTTAGTTCATATTTATTGCATTATTTTAGTGTAATGTGTGTTACCCTGATATGTTTTGACCCTGTGTACTGACCCCAGTATTTTCTACTGTGAATTTCAGGCAACTACTGTATTTTTTACTGTGAATTTCAGGCAACCACAGCTGCCTTTTTTATTTTTATTTAATGTAAATTTTAACAGGATTTTTTTTTGCAGTGTAGATTTCAAATGATTTAGTCACCTTTTGACCATTTTAGTTGCAGTCTGGAACCCTGCTGCTATATTTAAGAACTTAAGCTCATAACTCATCCCATTTTAGATTTGATATGCTGCGAATTTGAACGATGTCTCAAATCGTTTGGCTTATTGAAGAGAGGTGTGCTGCTATGTCAAATGCCATAGACCTTCATTGAAGGAGAGACCTGAGCTTTATCTAGACATCAGAATATCTTAGAGAGCTGGGGGTGGGCAATTTTTCCTTGAGCCAGTAAGAAACCACCACAGAACACCTTAGCAACCACATAGCAACCCTAGCAGCCATCCGGATCACACTAGCATCAGTGCGCTGAGTTTTGCATGCAGAAATCTAGTTAAACTTGTTTGTGCCTCATGGCACTCTTGCTGACAACGCTAATGTTGACCCTCTTGAAGGAACGTCAAGTGACTCACGCCATACAAAATCAGCAAGTCAAGACCAAAATTTTTAACTTTTAACAGGCAACACCCATAGATCTGAAGAGTTCCCTTAGGCTCCGGAGACTGTTCGTCGACCTGCGACGCTCTTACAAAGACAAAGACGGAGCTAGACAGAGGGGGGAGTTTTATTGAGTGAGACTGCTTCTGCTGCCCTCTGTCTCTCATTCTCTCTTTCTCTCTCCCTCTCTCCCAGCATAAAACATCTGTGGCTGGTTAATGTTAGCCCTGGAGCTAAGTGCAGAGAAAGGGGGTCTGGTTCTCACACCAGCGATAGCAGTGGTAAAAGGGCAGGGATGTGTGGTGGCGAACAGGCAACTGCTGCACAAACGCTTCTGGGCCTACTGCCCGACACTAATCAGAGTGAGGGCAGGAGAAATCTCAGTTAGGGAGGGTGAAACTGATAAGAGAAGGTAACAAGGGAGCATCTTGGGAACTGCATGTGATGCAGAGCAGAGCCAGGAGTCCAAAAAGCCAAAAGCAACCCGGTTTGCCTCATGTGTTTTCTTAGCGATTGGGAGTAGAAAATAGCACAGCTTAGCCGTGGACTTCGGTCAGAGCGGCAGGGACTGATTTGGTACTGTTCTGTTTTACTGTTTGTTTGGTTTCAGGGCCTGTGTAGTGTGTTTTTGGCAGGCCATGCTGATCAGATATAGAGTGAAAGGTAAGAATGAGTTTAATCAGGAGGTTATTGGCCTACAGAAAGCCTCAGGTGTATTCAACGAGGATCAACAAACGAAAGGATGTAGAAAAAGAAAAAGCTGTTCTTTGCCTCAAGCCCTATATATAATAATATAGTGAAGAGACTGAAGACTGAAAAAAAAAAAAAAAAACTTCCTGAGGATTTTTTACTTTGCAAACAAAAGAAACTCTGCAAACAAACCTAGATAACATTTCAGAGAAATTTAATGTATCTGCCATGGGATTGTTTAACAGAAGTTGTGTAGGGCTAGCGGCTTAGGTCAGAGAAACCCTTATGTTTTAAAAACTTATGTTTTAATACCATTCTCTGCAAATACAGCCAATGGTTTTCTTGTTTACTGGCATACTAAAATACTTTGGATAGCTGTAGTAGTAGTTATTGTGAAATTTTGCTTGAACTATTTTTAGATTTCTCACAAAACAAATATGAATCCAAATCTTCTGGATTATTTCATTCTAGCTTGGTAATGCAACAGTGTTTAACTTGCTTCTGTTCATGCAAACAGTACAATTGTTAAATGTGCAAAATCCTTTCATCCAATCAAACAGGTGTGAAAGGATAGTTCATTCACAAATGAAAAGATCTGTCATCATTTACTCACTTTCAACTGTTTCTTTCCCATGCATCGAAAGTCAATGAGGTCCAAAACAAAAAAAAGTTGAGCAAAATATCTTCTTTTGTGCTCCATAGAAGGAAGAAAGGCATGCAGATTTGAAACAACATGAGGGTGAAGTAAATTATGACATGATTTTCAGTTTTGGGAGAACTATCTCATTAGTACCAATGGCACTGATCCTTTCACGAACCGAACCTCATTATTCTTTCCAATCACTGTATGTCAAATTGACTCAACTGCACATTTAAAGACAGACCCCCATATTAGGCAAATCCATTTTACTGTTTCTCTCTGTCCCATAGTCACACAGGGCCTGGAAAAGCCAAGCGAACATGCCTCTCAAACACTGGGAAAATTCCTACAGTCTTCTGTAATGGCATATTTTGGATTTCAAAAAGAAAGTGGAGAAAAACAGAACAGCATGCGATTAGTGTGGCAGTTCCAGAGGCAGCGTAAGAAGATGCATTATGGGATCATCGAAGCCAAGCTCCCTTTCACCTCCTGATTGACAGTTCCTGTCCATTCCCTCCTATGCTTTCCCACGCCACGGTAATTGTGCAAGGCAGTGAGCCGAAACCACTGGTCAGTGTCAGAATGGGCACAGCACAAAGACGTGAGGAGAAAGCCGCCCAGTGTTTTCTAAAGGATCTGCTGTCCTCCACATACATGCATACATAAAGATTCCTCTGTTTCTTCTTTTAGCTCTTGTCTCCGCTTGCCCACAAAGGATTAACTTGGCTTCAAACGCTGCATCGGATGAGATTTATCACGGATATTGGAATGAATGTATGTGTAAGGATCTCAATAAAACGAAAACAACCTTGACACAGATCCTAACAGAGTTGTCTCATATATCACCACCACCTATATATAGCTGCTTGTCTTTAAAAACACCCTTCCATAGTCTGACACAAGGGGGCAGTCTGTCCCTCAAGTTCAACACGGCCGCCATCAAACCAACCCTCATGTACACAAAGCAGCAATTAGAGGAAAATATGCTTTCATGTCAAAAACAAAGCTATTTGGCAGCACGATTTGGCCTGTCTGTGTGCTAATAATGTGCCGTAATCCTGCTTGACTGGAGATGAATTCGGAGGTTAGAAGCCAAACGAGAATGCTGGAGACGTTTTATTTACTCAGTCGCTGTAGATTCCACCGGTATGGGGAGGCGTAAATCATTGCTTATGTGACGAGTGAGAAAGAGACAAAGATGTAAAGAGAGAGAGAGAACTAGTGTAGCCATAGAGCGGTGTTAAACAATGAGCTTTACCCAACACACCCTTCTAATTCACTTTCTCACGTCATCCTTTCCCAGCTGGCCTCGGAGAAACACGGACCTAGAGCATTACCGCCTGGCCCGAGCCACTTTAGCTCCTCTCCAGGGCCCACTAAAACACTTGCTCATTCGTGTTCTATCAGGATTTTATCAGGCACTCTGGAAGTGCTCTAGAATGTGTTCTGGACTGTGTCTTGAAAAGGGGGATTTCTTCTTGTCTGCTCCCCTCTGATGTCATCAGCTCGTTTCTCCTATAGTCTATCCAGCTTGCGTCCCCGCAGCATCAATGCGGCCACATCTAGCTTTGAGCTCAGGTGTTGACATGCTTCAGCGCCGGCTCCTCTTCATCCTCTTGCGGGTGGTCCGGGAAAGGCCTGTGTGAGTGGACCGGAGCACAGTGACGGGCTCGTTCTTGCGCTCATGTGTAAAACATAATCAGGCCAGTGTGGAGTGGAGATGTAACAAGTGCTTAAACGGCCGCGACTGCTCTGGCTCTCCTACTTTGCTGTGACTTATTGTCCCTGACGTGCTGACGCAGCGCTCCAATAATTCCACTCTTCGGACGAAGTTCTTGAGCCTCCCTGAATCTGGCCCTCTTCTCGTCACATTTCCATAAACTAACAGGTTAGCGAGGTCATCCTTTAGCAAAGCCTGCAAATCCTTTGCTGTGTCAGTCCTCTGTGCGTCTTTAGTTTTAACACCATCGTCTCCGAGATCAAGTGTATCTGGTTACTGACATGATGCTAATGAGGCGCGTTTACAAAGCTTGTAAACGTGGTGGGCAGAGAGGGGGGAAGCAGATGCACAAAGACAAATGGAAGAGGATGGTGTGACTTGCCTTCAGCTATGGATTTAAAGGTGTCATTTAATCAGCTCAGTGATGACTTTGTTGTATTTAAGACCCCCATTTTTTTCTCTTTCTCTCTCAAAGTGTGGGAATTTCGCAGTGCTAGTGGATCTTCACGTACTGCCCTTAGGCAAAGGAGACAATGCCAGTTGGTTCTCTGCAGAGCACAGGAAGGTATGGGAATTAGGGTGTGTTTCTGTTTGTTTGTGTTTGTCCTCTTACACTTCAATTGGCTGATACTGCAGAAATCTGGAATTTGGATCTACTCTTGGGGATCCCCCCCCATCCTCCTCCTGCCTTTATAAGATATGTTTTTGTTGGCCCACACAGCCGAAAGACTTTTCCCTCCCAGGTTTAACGCTACATGCAGCACTTCTAGTTCAATTTGAGCTCCATATAAAAGTTTTAAGACAAATGTCACCTTGGGAGGTTTGTCTTTATCAAGATTGGAAATATGTACGCAAACACTCATGTGTTTGTATTTACAGGAAGTCGGCTCTCTGATAAGAGATGCATTGGAGCCGAGGGTGAGGCAGTTTCAAGAGGCCAGATACCAGAAGATCCAGCCCAAACAGAGGAAAGATTTCACCCCGACTGCTCCACTCTGTATTGAAGGTACAGCACACATGCGCTCTGTTCCAAAACGTCCAAAATTTTGTCCAAAAAGAGGTTTCTTTTCAGTTTGGATGTCACCTTAGAAGGCATTTAAGCAGTATACAGCAAGGCAGCTCACTAGATTTTTAGAACAGAGCCATGATGTTTTGGTCGTTTTTCTTTATTAAACTTGTATTAAAAACATGACTGTAACAAACATTTTAGAGTTGTTGCTGTTTGTTTGGCAATGTTTGATATTTAACAGCTTTCTTTAGTTACACCATTGGCATGTGTTCAGAAGATGGTGATGTACAGACCCGTTCCTCATGTCCGTAATATCTAACAATGTTTAACTATATTGATTTATGTCTTTGTACCTATTTGATCCACAAATACCACTGTGATATTCCAATACAATTACGAATGTACCTGTCAAGGTATGTTGAACCTGAATATTTGACAATTTGCTATAGGCTATTGAAATAAATAATTACCCGTGATGAAGCTGCAAGTAAAGACCTGTGTCTTTCCCTCACCTACTTTAGAAATGATCTCTCCTTCATAAACATGAGACATGTCACACTGCTTCACAGCTTGGGCACTCTGTACACGGCTGTCCCACAGTTGGAAGGAAAAGGTTTCAAAACAAAGTGGAAAAATCGAGGCCATACCTGCATGCCAGCAAGAAAAAAAAACTAACTTTAAATGTATGCAAAAGAAGAAGCAAGCTGTTTCAAACCACTGAAACTTAGTCCAAACTAACTCTAGCCGGATTTAGTTTGAAATGACATCACTCCCATTCATTCTTCGATTTCGCTTGATGTGTATTGGGGCCTTAAGGGAGGCGGTTCTTTCTACACAGGTAGCACTTAAAGATTGTAAAAGGCTGACTCACTGCATGGGCCAAGTCCCGCTGAGAGAGGTAGATTACAGGGCAGTTAAGCTCATAAAAAGAAATTTCTCCTCTTTAGAAGTTGCTGCCCCTCTCACGGCACGTCAAAGAATGGCTGCACCGCTGCAGACAGAGGTGCTCATCTTTCTATGTTCTTGTTGTTCAGTGCTAGTATTACATGCAGTTTTGCTTGTTTTACTCTCCTCTTGCTGCTGTGAGATAAGTCAGACAACAAGAAAAAAAAAAGCAAGTAGGCAGATTCTTTATAGTCTGGCATTAGCTATTAGGGTTTTTAGGATCTGTCCGTCAGTAGCTGGTTTCCCAGATAAAGATTGACTTACCTCAACTTTCACTCATGACACAGTGTATGTGCCATTACCTCTCATTAGAGAACGATTTCAGATCTGAAGAGCATATCATGAATCACTGCTCACTGTGTATTTAACAGCTGTGAGAAATGCAATGCTGTGAGTCTCGCCCTTGGTCCAGGTGAGAACAGGGTTATTGTATAATATATCAGAAAGACTGACTCATTATCTCTGACAGATAAGCATAACAAATGAGGAAATGCACTCACAGGGTGTGTGTGCATGGACAGATGGTCTCCTTCACTTGTGTCCATAAACCTTGAAGTTTAAAAGTATTTTTTAGGCCTCTGGCAAGAAATGGAGCTGAACTGTGACTGGGAAATAAATGCAAGGGTCACATGCTCAGTGTTGAGGTCAAACTAAAACCAGTTGATCTCCTTTTCTAGTGCAACATACACACACACAGGGTGCTCACTCAGCAGATATGAAGTATCTTTTATGAAGAATGTATATTAAATATGTATATTTTGTTTTTTATCATTTTATGTGATATTCTATGTATTTTATATACCCCCCCACAAAAAAAATGGTTTTAAGTCAGTTATTTATATCTTTTGCTGTAGTGTGTCAGTAGGAAATATCAGTTTACATTTCCAAACATTCTTTTTGCCATTAATTGTAATAATCCAGTGAGATTTGTGTATGCACAAGGAGTCTGACAACAGCCGGTATGATCTGATCTCACCATCATCGAGTCCGTCTGTGATTACATGAAGAAACAGAAAAAACTTAGACTAAATCCAGAAAAACTGTGGGAACGTCTCCAAGATACTTGAAGAAACCTTCCTGCAAAGCTACCTGAAAAACTATGCACAAATGTACCTGGACAAAAGCCGTATTTTGCCAAAGGGTCATTACACCATATATTGATTTGAATTAGTTAATAGAAGTTAAATCATAAATAAATTCAATTTGTGATTTTATTTTTACAGCATTCACTCACTTTACAGCATTTTAACACAAGTGCCAGTACTTTTCACAGTACTGTAGCTTTGCAGGAAGGTTTCTTCAAGCATCTTGGAGACGTTCCAGCAGTTCTTCTGGATTTAGTCTGTCTCAGTTTCTTCTGTTTCTTCATGTAATCACAGACGGACTCGATGATGGTGAGATCAGATCATCCTGGCTTTTGTCAGATTCCTTGTGCATACAGAAATCTCACTGGATTATTACAATTAATGGCAAAACGAATGTTTGGAAACGTAAACTGGGTATTAACATGCCTAAGGCTTTTAAAAACAAATTTTTCTTCCTTCTGACATTTGATTAAATGGTATTTAGGGGTGTAACGGTACACGTTTACACAATTTCCGTGTGTCTTATAGTATGTGTACAAGATGAATACAGCGTTGTAGCCTAACCACCATTAACCATCAATAATCGCAATAAGCTCCGCTTTTTGTCATTTTCGATAATAATTTTTTTCAAATTGTTTCCATTTTATTACGAAATTCAAACAATAAATGCCGTTTTGACGCTCATTAATGTTGCGTGACATCACTATATTGGGGCCTTAGCTTAAGCAGCTGCAAGTGCGGAACGCGATTCTCTTCCTAATAAACGTGAATGAACATCTGAAGGTATGTTGAAAGATATAGTACAACTTACTGAAACGTATCTCATGTAATCGCTCAATTAGTGTTTCAACGGCAGAAAGACATCAGTAAAGCAGCTTGTAAACAAGTATCTTTATGTAATTTACCTCAGGCAAGTCATTCAGTGTCCACAGCTTATTAGTTCGCTAGAGAAATTAACTCTTTCGCAAAATATATGCACTATATTAGCCTATATATTCATTATATTTTACTTAATCTGTTAGTGATGTCTTGATTATTTAATGTATATAAAATATACATGTTTTATTTAGAAATATCATTTTTTGTATGTATATTTGGAATTATAGTAAATTAATATAATTGGTTATACTCAACCCCTAAATTTAATGATGAATATTCATTTAAAATTTTATATGTGATTTGGTTAGTTTATAATATGTATGGCGGTGACATTCAATGTATCCTTGATTCCTATATTGTTTGCAGTCTGCTGGACTGAGTATGCACACTCCCTATGGTTTTTTAATTCCAATTAAATTGTCCAAATACCTTGTGAAGTCCACTTCACGACACACTTTCAGGCGATTGGAATGAACCCAAAGAGTTCTGCGATTTTCCCAGTCACAGAACATGTGACCACTCCAGCTGTCGGCTATCAACAGCTATTAACTCTCCCCAGATCCTTTTGTGTGAACTCACTTATGCACTAGAGATATTTTTCCCTCTCTTGTATGTGTCAGCTTACATGATTTCATCATGCATGCATCAAACATGGTGTTTTGTGTTCAGTCTCAGCTTAGATGTGTCTATTGTCAACCTCTGTGTGGTTGTTTGAACGTGCATGTCACATTTATCATATCCAGTGAGCGTGTCACATGCCGACACATTTCCTGAGCAGTCTGCTCTGCTCTCAGCTGCAAAGGCCATTTTTCAAATGTCAGCCCTTGTAGCTTCTCTCTGACTGGCTACCTCCTGCTTCCCCATTAGCTCATAGTGAGTTGATTTATTTATGCTTTGGAGAGGGCGGGAAAGGGGGAACTTTTCCCACCAAATGTCTTGGCTTGGTGGAAGCACGAGCCGGACTCTTGGCACACTAACCAAGAAAATGTTTTTTTTGCTGGAAGACAGCAGATTGCAATGTTTTATGTAGCCATTTGTTGAAGCATATCTACCCTGAAAATGGCAAAAGTAAGTTTTCTTTCTGACTTTTCCCCCTTATTAAGAAATAATGATTTTTGGAGTGAGATGAACGGTATGCTTGTTGCACTCAGGGGAAATTACTTTTTTTTTTTTTTTTTTTTTTTGATTAATTCCTAATCTTAAGAAAGAAGGCACTGCAGCCCCTGCTTGACTATGTATGTCACCCAGAGAGTCTGTTTGCTGCTACATTTCAAGTGCTTTAACCTAATATCTGATGCTACAGATTCAAAATAGTTATTAGGTTTAAACGGAGAACATGAGCTAATTAGATTGTTGCTCAAAGTTTCTGCCAAAATAACTTTTTTTTTTCTTTTTTTCTTTTTTTTTTTTTTTAAGATGAAGCTAAATCAACTCAGTGTCTTTCATTGCTAGAGTTACAGCATAAGAGATGCTTGTTTTCTTTTTCTTAACTTTCTCTGACCTCATTTTTCCAGGAGTATTTTGTTCTGGGAAATCCCATAAATTAAAAGATCAATCTCTTGAAATTGGATTGCTTTTGTGAACTCTATTGCATCTATTTCAAGCAAGCACACACACATTTGAGAACTTAATGAATGAATTACTTCGCATTCTTTCAGTTTGGAATGTAACTAATTTGTGTGAAATCGATTTTGTGTGAATCAGTGTATCGAATTTGGGCACTAGCAAGGATTTTGATCGACTAAACATCGGGACTCTGATGACTCAGTTTTCTTGCAACACAATTATGTGGTTACACATAAAAGCACCACTGGCATTTATAAACTACATTTTTGTATAACATGCCAGGACCGAAATCCAAGTATGTTTCACCGATAACTGTTAAAAAGGACTGTCATCATTCAATGTGCACTCCTCCTTTTATATCAGCTTGACGAAAACGTGACAGTTTTTGTTATGTGAACCTAATTTCTCTTTCAAACCATGTACGTATATTTCGGTACTTTCTAGGGATGCATCGATATCATAGTTCTCACCAATATTAAATTGATCAAAAGTGTTTTCAAATAAATACTGTTCTTTCTATTTATCAATCCTGCAAAAAATTAGTTTCAATGTTTTCAACAATTACTGTCAGTTAAACGCGTTATTAACGGTTTTAACGCAAACCCATTTTAACAGCGTCAGTTTTTTTATCGCGAAATTAATGTTCTTTTTGGCCTAGCAAACTTTGTCGTTTTTTTCACATGCAGTTGCAACAACTAGTAACGTTAGAAAAACTACAACACCACACTGGATCTAGCTAGACCAGAAACAAAACAACCGGCACGCCGCACACACTTGTTTGGGCTTGCGAGCCAGCCAAAGAGTAGTAGGCTAACGTTATGCTTTGAGTGGATGGCGAGCGCGAGACGCCGAAATGGATGCCAATAAGATTCTGAATGGAAAGTTTACTTTTAAAAAGTTGCCAAATGGTTCCATTGACAAGACCAAAGTGATCTGTGTGTTTTGTCGTTGTGAACTGAACTATCATTGCAGCACGTCCAGTCTGAAATACCACTTGATGGATTCTCTGATGCGATTATTTGCTCTGAGTGAGAATGTTAGTGTGAAATTGAACACTACAGTATATGCCAATGTTGTTTTCAATAAAAAAAAAACATTTGCACAAAGCAAGCCGATCCACTTTTCCATGTTGATTAGAGCATTAAAATGAGAAAAAAATAATGGGACAAAAATAAATCAAGGGACATTTAGAATAGATAAAAATGTGCGATTAATTGCGATTCATTGCGAGTTAACTATGACATTAATGCGATTAATCGCGATTAAATATTTATGTGACATAAATGTGAATTGAATAATAAGAAATGTTTCTTGAGCACTTATTCAGGAAAAAGTGCATTTTAAAGTATATTAAAATGGAAAATTAAATTGTAATAATATTTGACAACAATACTGTTTTTACTATTTTTTTTTTTTAAATGCAAGCTTGAAGATATCGATATATGTAAAAAAATTAAGGAGTGTAAATATAGGCTATTGCATATGTATTAAACATATTATAAATGGACAGTTTGATTGTAGTGGACATTTAGGTAAACTATTGTAACTATACTTTTTTGTGCTGGTCGTTTCTCATTAGTTATTAGTTTCTTACAGATTGTAAGGGTTATTTGTCCAAATGGAAATAGCTCTTTTGTTCTTTTACTGTAGTGTCACACATAATACATTTCAAGTAGCCCTCCATCAAGTTCAGCCACGCTGTGGCAATTACAATTACAATGCAGCTGTTTGCACTTTCGCCCATTTTTGGTAACTCTGACATCTACCTGTGCACGTTCCCCCACGTCAGTGTGTTTGATCTGATTAGCAGGTCTTAATGGATGAAGGGGAGGAGGAAAGAGGTGGGTGGCTGCTTCATACCCCTCCTCCTCGCCGAGCCCCTTCCTCTTTCCCACAGGTGCCATGGCTTACAGTGCTGGTGTGGCAGAGGGGGAGGGAACACCTGGCAGGCTGTTCCCCCTGATGGCCTGCCGGGTTCAGATGCATTTTCCCAGGCTCCCCAGATGAATGGTCACTAATAGCCGTGGGAGAGGGCTTTGCGAGCGCTGCACAGTGTACCAGGCTGACTCCTCTTGGCAGGCCCTGTGAGGAGGGCTTAAAGGAGTGCTGGGTGCCTGTGACCCAGCCCTATAGCCAGCGCAAGTGCACTGCAGCAGATAGCCTTACCGCTGGAGAATGTGTTTACAAGGGCACAGAGGGAGTGAGATCTCACTCAGTGAGTGGAGGGATGTGGGACCGGCTGCGGCACTCCATTCTCTTCTGATTCTCTCTGGCTGCTTTCACACAGCAGCAGCAGATTACGGTGCTGGTATAGAGTAATAAATATGGTTACGTTCACATGCACTTCCTTGTGAAATGAATTTGATGCTGTCAGCTAATTTAAGATTTGACAAATTGACTTGTGTTTTGATTTTTTTTTAAAGATCTAGTGATGCATGATATATCTATAATATATCGGTTTTCAGCTGATGTGAAAGATTTCAAAATTATTCTATATCAGTAGATGTTGAATTACACTACAGTTCAAAGGTTTGCGGTAGAGTTGTCAAATCAGTCGATACTGAAATTTAAAAAATGGGACGCTTTGAAAGCTGTTGAGCAGAATCGTAAACACCTCTGATTGCCCATTGTGTTCACGTGCTCATCAAATATGTCTGTGATTGGCTACAATGATCAACGCTTCAAAAACATGTTGTAAATATACATCAATGACGCTCTTTACCAAGCACTTACACAGATGCCTGCTTGTGCTTTCAAACGCTCCCGCTCCCGTTTTTAAAAAAAACTTTCAAACACTTCCGTCATCGGACATATACGATGAGCGCGTGAACACAATGGCCAACCAGAGGTGTTTACGATTTCGCTCAACGGCACTCAAAGCGTCACAATTTTACAATTTCAGTAGCATTGGTACCGAAGTCTGTACTTTTTGGCAACTCTAATTTGTGGTCAGTAAGATTTTTTTTTTTTCTAATCCTAGTGTGTTCTATTTAAAATTTCTTGTGTAAAGAAAAAAATCTCCCTCTTTATCTGTCTCCCTCTATCTGTTCCCCCTCGCCAACAGTTTGCAATAAGAGCGTCCTGTTTCTGCCCACGTGCCCCGTAGCCTTTAAATATAAAGCATGTGGTGGCATTAGCAGCAGTTACCTGCCCTGGAACATGTGAGAGGGACTAGGCAGGATTACCAGCATGGGAAATGGAGAGCTGGGAGCAGGAGCTGTCGAAATTCCTTGGGCTTTTTTGACTGCCTGTCAGTCTGTCTGTCTCCTTGTTCTAGAATTAGCCCTTGATGCTTTGTCATGTTGCAGTTGCTGTGCAAATCCACCTCCTAAGTCCCACGTCTCACTGTACAGAAAAGCCCCTGGACAGCCGGACTGTTTCCGCAGACCTTTCTCCCACGCTTTCACACACAAACTTCCAAGTACACAAATCTACACCGCTTTAACACACCCGCCTTTGGCCTGAAACTGATGTTTATACATTCAGGATGACTCGATCTCACCACACACACCCCTGTCTTTCGTCCGGGGTCAGCGGTGTTCCTCTGGTGCTGTCCCACCACAGGGCTCTGTATGTAATTAGGGATTGAGGAAAGAGAGCTTGATCAGTATGGGATTCATGGGACTGTTTCTCGACCACAATCTGGTCAGGCAGACTCACACACACATACAGACACAGCCTCCGTGAACCCAGACTATTCATGCCGCCTGACCAAACTTCACTTCAGGAATTACTAAATCGTTTTAGAGGATCACCCTGCTTTTTCCCACTCAACGTTTTCATTTCAAGGTCCAAGAGCGGATCAAATGGCAGGTCATGTGCTCAGGGTTAATGGTGCCTTTCTCCATTGAATCCATCATTATTTTTTGGCCACTGTTATAACTATGTGCATATTTGCCTGGTAAAGGAAGTTTGATCGTTTTTCAACTAAATGGCATATTTCGTTATTAAGGCCTTGCAGGCACCAGTGTGCTGTCCAGGTGAGTCAGTTTTAATGCACACATAAGCGGGATAGATTTATTAGGAGACAGGGATGAGGAGGTCTGGTTTCAATGACAGGCCTAGCTCAGGTTCAAAACCTTCAGCGCTGCAGAACAGCACATAAGTCAAGTTTTCAGAAGCCTTCCCCACGTCGTTAATCTGCTGGAATCAAACAGGAGGAATGTGTTTCTCTGCCCTCATTCACACCACATTTCCCTGTTTGTCCTTGTGACATCCTTAAGGGTCTCAGATTCCTGCATTTACTGTACTGTACCTGCATATCATTATGTGGATAGTTTGTATCAAAATATGTATATGCTGTGTAAGTTATACTTATAAAAATGGTTATACAACCATAATTCATTCTAATTGTTGTCTGTTCAGACAGGACTAGTTTTCCCTGAGAAGGTCAGGCAATTTACTTGAACACAAATCAGCATATTGGAATGTTTCTGAAGAATCATGTGACACTGAAGACTGGAAAAATGGCTGCTGTTAATTCAACTTTGCCATCACATGAAACAATTTTAAAACAGTAATTTTACATTGTAAAAATATTCAATTATATTATTGTATATTTGATTGGGTAAATGCAGCCTTGGTGAGCATAAGAGAAATGTCAGCCAAAAGTATGTCGTCTTAGAGAGAGACATTGTAGTATTTAAAGTTTAATTCAAGAATGCTGTGCTGGTGTTAAATCATTAGATGTTCTCACCCGTTTTCACAGAAATGATGATGTCATATACGTTTATAGTGCAGGTGTAGGCAATTAGTTAAGTGTTGCGTTAGGAGCTCTAATTAAAGGGAACATCTGCTGGGACAAGAGGGATGTTCAGTTTGAATGTGACTGATCATAGTCTTGTTCATTTTGCTGTGTCATGTTAAAGTTTATTATAGGCTTTTGGTCGATAAATGTCACCATGTTAGGTTTTGGTCTCGGTTTTGATTGTTTTGTGAAGACTATAGAAGGAGGTTTCTGAAGGCGATTTAGTCCATTTGCTTATCTTTACAGTTCTCCTTTTGATCATGTGTTGCATCCTCCTGTTGGGCCACATTGCAGCATTTCATAACCATGCTGAAGGGGTCACCCAAATGTTAAATTGAACACTCATGTGCAAATATTGTTTCAGGTGGACGTTGAACAGAGTGATAAGACACACCGACCGCTCGGCCCAGGCTACAGTTACGCAGCCGGGTGTGATGTGCTTCCAGGAAAACCCCGCTCGGCCCTTCCATGTGGCGACCCCCGTGAAACACTCACACACATATGCACAATCGCCCGGGAGCCCCACCCTGACCCAGTAAGAGCGAAGGACAAGATCTTAGAGGGTGATCATTCACATCAAAGTGAGGAGTGAGAGAAAATATTTCTACAAATTCCTACTCGGTCACCTAGACACTCGCTCTCCACCCGCCGTCCCCGGTTTTCACGTATGTGAGATTGCTTTGAGATTGTCCGTTGCACACAGTAGCTATATGCTCAGATATCACGGATCGTATCAGAAATCGTATCTGATGTTGTCCATTTTTAGAGCTTGACGTGTTTAGATTGTACAACCTCTCTGGCTTGTCAAGATCTAGACTGTGGTGCTGAGAGATTATTATTATTATTCTTTCGCATGTTGAGCTGTCTGTGCTCTCCATTTGTTTAGAGCTGATGAGATTTTTATAGCTCGTGTTCTTCTTTGAACTCTGAATCAATGGAAAGAATTGCTCTAGTCGGAGACAAGGGATCACTCACCCCACTCTTCCATTTTATTTCACATTCCTCTTTACATTCTTCTGGTTTGTTGACTTTTTGTTCTCTCTATTGTTTTCCCAGGAAGTGGTAAAAGCTCCAGGAGGGGTCATGCATGCGTGTGTACTGATGTACTGTATATATTTCTGCCTTGGCTTAGTGTCAGCGAAGCCTTGCATGGATGTTGTGATTGTTGGAACACTTTCCCTCTGAGGGCATCTCAATCGTCTCACATCACATCACATGCTACTTACATGAAACATTTTCAATTTTAATTTAGTGATACAGATCTGGTAGAATAATATTTCTGTTTTTCATTAAGTTTTTTTCTTCAGAAAATATATTATTTTCCTTACAAGAAGAAGATGTACTAAAAGCAAATTTTAGTAAGCTTAATTGTATGGGCACATTTGTTTACTTTTGCATGATAAGCAATCTTGATAAAGTGTTGAGTCGCCAAAAATCTGGGTCTTTAATCAAAGACAGTTGAGAACCATTGCTGTAAACATCAGTCTTTATCTAGATAACTCCAGTATTTTCTTTTCTTAAAGAAGGGGTGCTTTAGAAGTGCTTAATCTGCAAAAAGACACTGAGATTCACATTTAGCATGCTGGCCTGGGCCAGAAAACTTTTATCAACCAACAGCTGATATCTCAAAATTAGCCTTTTTGTGGTCCTCTGTCGGCCTTGTCCTGGGAATTGCCTCTTTGAAGTGAAGGAAAAGAAGAAACACCAATGCTATTAAAGTTTTTTTTTTTTTTTTTGGTTAGGAGGCGGGAGGATGGGTCAATTTAAGTGGGATGGACATGAATGAAATGTTTTTTTTTTTAATCTCCTGAAATATGCAGATTATCAGTTTGTTGTTTGTTCTATCCATCAACACCAGAGTTAAAAAGGGAAAGAACATGCCCTAGGCTCTTGATGCTTAGCAAAGAGACTTATGTTATGACTGAAGAGTTTTATTTCCCATAACTCTCCCAAGCTTTTTGGGTGGCTCGTTGCATCCTTGAATGATTAGGAGCAGGAAAGATAAGACGCTGATTCTGTCCACGCACACTTTTTTTCACCCTCATTGAATTTGGTTGGGTTCCATGTGCCATCTTGATCTTTCTACCGGTGTTGCCTTTCTCCCTTAAGCGCTTTAAGGTCCAAGCCATCTCAAAAGCATATAAATCTGATATCGAAATCCTCCTCGGTTAATTCTTTGAGATGGAGAGGAACACCTAAGGGATCATCTGATTCATATTATTAGTCATATTAACCTGCATTGCTTAGATGAACAGTTCTGTGAATGTAGGTGTTGCTGTTCCCACTAGTCTTGTATCACTTCCCTTAAGCAAAAAAAAAAATAGCACCAATCGCCTGAAACCTTGACATGTATATCAACTTCAGGAGCCAGTTTGGCAGGCTCACCGGGGTTTCAAACAAGATGCTTACCATAGCCTATTATTCTCGTAGGTGGGATAAAATAACATTTGTGATAATTAGTTTGTATCTTGGATACAGTGACTTGAGTTTGGGGTTTAATAGGGTTTAAATTCACTGTTTGTTGTTTCTGTCGGTGTTTTTGATCATGTTTGTTCCTTCAATGGAAGTTATTTCAAAGCAAGTATGTGCAGGAAGTTCTACCTAGTTTTACTAATCTACCTTCTTTCTTTACTGTGACAGATTGTACCGTCGTTTCTACAGTGCAGTTAGTTTCGACTGCCGATGGAGGAAAAAGGTGTTGTAAATAATTCAAACAACTGGAGAGGAGCTGCTGTTAAGCAGTACTTGTGAGGTGGAAGAAAGTAAGAGGTAGATCCATCAATCACATACTGGGGTTGCTGATGACAGTTTTGTGGCTGGCAGACACTGTAATTGCATATTATTACCTGCAGAAGCACACCAAGCTCCTGTTTAAGGACCTAGCTATCTGTTAGTGGAGCCTGCAATGACATCAGCTGGTAAATCTGTCTTCACTAATGCATTTCTGCTCATTTAACACATCTAACAACGCACTCTGACGATAGCCAAATGGTCTTGATGTTAGGGATCACGGTGAGGCTATTTTAGAGTGCACACATTGAGTTTGTTTTTCTTTATGGTTTCTATGATCTGAACCGATATGCTTTAGCACTTGGGGTCAAAGGATAGTTGTTTGTATTTTAGGGTCCTGTGGCAGCCTATGGCAGTCTCTCACAGACAGGCAAAGAGGCTGAGGGGTCTATTCAGGGCACAGAGTGAGAGCTGATGGATTCCCATGCCTGTTTTCTTGTTTACAGCTGCACCAGCAGATAGCTAGCATGTTCACCAGGCCCCCTCTCTTGACGTCAAATTCCTCCCAGATTAAGAAACAGTGCTCTGCCTTCGCGTCTAGAGGATCTTGCATTCCTTGAACAATGACAAACAGATCTAGGCTGCATTCTTCCTTTGCCTCCTGTCTCTTAAATTAAAACAGAATGGTGGTGTCGTTGCTCCAACAATAGGAGGGTTGAGTGAACTTGTTTTCTTGGCATGTTAACTGTGAGTGGGTATGGTTGCTCCAGCAACTGTAAAAGTGAATGAACACATAATGTTGACATCACTAAATGCTTCATATAATGAAGGTTCAAGTTAAAAATTAAAAGTGTCTCACTTAATTTTATTTTGATAGATACTGAAAAAAGTGCTGTGTATATAATATAATAAATAAAAATATAAAAATAATTTTTGTACATTTTAAAGATAAATTCATTAATCTGGTGCACTTTGAGTCACCCAAATCCACTGTTGAAAATAAAAAAATCCACCCGCAAACCACCCATATTCTTTGATTTAGATATCTGCATCTGATCACATTACAATTATTCAAATTCTCAGTGTTAAGCATGATAATATGGTAACATATCACACTGAAGTTGGCTAATTAAAAATTAACATTTATTTAAAATAAAAGTTCTTCTTTTGGCAAAATTACATTTCCTTAATAGCCTTAACAGAGGCTTTACTCCATTCAAACATAAATTGTCAATGTTTCATTACATCACTGTTTGAAAACAGAATAATTTTTTGTACCTTTATAAGGTTTTATTTTATTAAATGTTTGCTCCATCTTTCATTTCAAATTCTTAAATTTGATCAATATATTCAATTAAAATAATAAGACATTAGGCTGTTTCCAATCAAATTAAATAATTTACATTGAAAAATTATAACTGTATTAATATTTTTGAATATACAAATAAGGAATGTTGAAAATGTTTGAAAGTAAACCGCCAGTAGGAGGCGGTAGGTGACCGTCTTAATGAGCGAGTCATTGAGTCATTCATTCAAACGATTCTTTTAAAAGGCTGATTCATTTCGAATGAGGCAGTTTATGAATAGGTAATTGAATCTTTGACTCAATCGATTTGTTCAAAACGCTGAATCATTCAGTAATGAAACATGGCTGAGTGTTGCTGTGAGATGCGCGGTGGTTCTGCTGTGATCTTTGTTTTGAACTATTTTCGCTGCTGAAACAGAACAAAAACAGTCATTGCGTCTCAAATGTAAGTGATTAATTTTAAATATTTGTTTATTGAACTGTTATGAAATCAGTCTCGGTTTCAATCTTGATGGCATTCAGGAAAACATCACTCTGATAGTGTGTAGCCTATATATATTGTTTCTTAACTATAATATGTTATAAATAACAGCACGAGCCTCAACAGCGCAACTTTGTTACCGTCAGTACATTAGGTAGGCCTATATTATCAACTATAGGCTATCAATCATTAAATTAAATAAAACAGAATCATCCTCACGTTTTCGGTGATTCGGAATATTTTTATATAATTTTTTTTTAATCAGGGCATTTGTCCGGATGGGCTACAATTCTCTCTCACTTTTCCCTTCAAAAAAAAAAGAAAGAAAAAAACACGTGTCCCGGACAAAGTATATGGTCCCAGACAAGCGTTATTGTCGAGTCCTCCTGATATGTTTTCCTTGATTGGTTTTCCATGAAGAGAATTACGTTGTTGAAAACGAAAGTAAAGTGACGCACGTTCATTTCGTTTTACCGTGATGAGAGTTCCGTGTCTTTATTAAACTTAACACAAAATTATTTATCTGTCATCCACCCTCGATTAATTGGAATGGAATGTTTTTATTACTTATCCGGGCACTGCGCGCAGCAGCAGCACTATACGGTTTGAGAATGGACACAAGCGGTAACCGCAACAGAACCGTCATGGTGGAAAAAGTGTATCTGACCATGACTGTCTGTCCGAGTTTTGTCGAGAGCCGGAGGCGGCACGAAATTTGACGGAGGCGGCCACCTCATAATTCTCTATGCAGGAAAAACCCTGTAAATATATACAATATATATATATATATATATATATATATATATATATAAGCATTACCTATGGTTCGGACTGAGCAAATCAAGTATTTATTTTTTAAATAAAATAAATTAATTGAAATTAATTATTTAATTATTTAATTTACAAGTTTTTATTATATTTTTATTATTACATACAGTGGGAGAACAAGTATTTGATACACTGCCGATTTTGCAGGTTTTCCCACTTCGGAATCTAAAACAAAAATCCAGAAAATCACATTGTATGATTTTTAAGTAATTAATTTGCATTTTATTGCATGACATCAGTATTTGATACATCAGAAAAGCAGAACTTAATATTTGGTTCAGAAGCCTTTGTTTGCAATTACAGAGATCATACGTTTCCTGTAGTTCTTGACCAGGTTTGCACACACTAGTGCAGGGATTTTGGCCCACTCCTCCATACAGACCTTCTCCAGATCCTTCAGGTTTCGGGCTGTCGCTGGGCAATACGGACTTTCAGCTCCCTCCAAAGATTTTCTATTCAGTTCAGGTCTGGAGACTGGCTAGGCCACTCCAGGACCTTGAGATGCTTCTTACAGAGCCACTCCTTAGTTGCCCTGGCTGTGTGTTTCGGGTCGTTGTCATGCTGGAAGACCCAGCCACGACCCATCTTCAATGCTCTTACTGAGGGAAGGAGGTTGTTTTGGCCAAGATCTCGCGATACATGGCCCCATCCATCCTCCCCTCAATACGGTGCAGTCGTCCTGTCCCCTTTGCAGAAAAGCATCCCCAAAGAATGATGTTTCCACCTCCATGCTTCACGGTTGGGATGGTGTTCTTGGGGTTGTACTCATCCTTCTTCCTCCAAACATGGCGAGTGGAGTTTAGACCAAAACTTTGTGATTTTCTGGATTTTTGTTTTAGATTCCGTCTCTCACAGTTGAAGTGTACCTATGATAAAAATTACAGACCTCTACATGCTTTGTAAGTAGGAAAACCTGCTAAATCGGGCAGTGTATCAAATACTTGTTCTCCCCACTCCTGACCTGGTGCTGGTCATAAAATTTGTTTCAAGAATTCAACTTAACAGGTGTAACTAATATATTGTATAGACTCATTACATGCAAAGTGACATATTTCAAGCCTTTATTTGTTATAATTTTGATGATTATGGCTTTCAGCTTATGAAACCCACGAAATCAAAATCCCAGAAAATTTGAAGATTACATGAAATCATAGTTATACCAATGACATTGAACCAGGTTTAGGTTCTTTTGGCAGTGTGGGCAGGTGCAAATCCTGCTGGAAAATGAAGTCAGCATCTCCATAAAGCTTGTCTGCTGAAGGAAGCATGAAGTGCTCTGAAAATGTCCTGGTAGACGGCTGCGTTGAGTGGACAGCACAGTGGACCAACACAAGTCGATGACATGGCTCCCCAAACCAACACAGACTGTGGAAACTTCACACTGGACTTCAAGCATCTTGGATTGTGTGCCTCTCCATTCTTCCTCCAGACTCTGGGACCTTGGTTTCCAAATGAGATGCAAAATTTGCTCTCATCAGAAAAGAAGACTTTGGTCCACTGTGCTTTATTAAATCCAGAGTCAACGCAGCCGTCTACCAGGACATTTTCAGAGCACTTCATGCTTCCTTCATTTTCCAGCAGGATTTGCACCTGCCCACACTGCCAAAAGAACCAAAACCTGGTTCAATGACCATGGTATTACTGTGTAATTACTATGTGATTTCATGTAATATTCAAATTTTCGGGGATTTTTATTTCGTGGGTTTCATAAGCTGTAAGCCATAATCATCAAAATTATAACAAATAAAGGCTTGAAATATCTCACTTTGCATGTAATGAGTCTATATAATATATTAGTTCACCTGTTAAGTTGAATTCTTGAAATAAATCAACTTTTTGATGATATTCTAATTTTATGACCAGCACCTGTAATTGGACTGTAAATTGCTTAATATAGTGTATTATATTCTCAGATTAGAAACTGCTTTCAGACCTGTTGAATGACATTAAACTAACTTGAGTCCACAACAGAAGGTCTACAATGAAAATGTCCTTTTTTGAAAGAGTTTTTGCGCTTTGAATAGATTTTTTGGTAATATCCAGAATGCTTGTTCTGTTCTGATTCCTTTTGAAGGATGTCATTCATCAGTTTGATTGGCTTTGCATACACCCTATTTATTCACTTCTTCCTTTGTGTGAACATAATTGTGCAAACAGAAAATTTTGTAATAAATCTTATTTTATTCACCTGTCATCTTACCTTTGCAAAAGAAACGCTGACAGAATGATCAGGTCTTATATCATAATGAAGAGGTTTATTTTGTGGCAATTACCTGCTGACTGTACATTATCCCACTTTCTTTTATTATGTGAGAAAAAACGATATTGCTGAATGCATCACAAGAGGCACAAAACTAGCAGTGTTATTCATCCATTATAGAGAATAGCCGTTATTATACTAAAATATTTGACCTCAGAATGCAGAGATAGACCAATCACAATTGAGTATTTCAGAGAGTTGTGTAAGAATAATAAATAACAGTGTTCAGTGCTAATTTTCAGCCACTCATCCAGTGTTTAGAGAGATTTGCAGTCTAAAATACTGGTTATGCAGGCAAAGTGGCACATTATATGCTGTTTTCAAAGGAATGAAGGATGAATTCATAAAACTCTCCCACCAGTAGAGGCTGTAAATAGTTTCTGCGTTCAGTCAGTCTTGTTACAGTGGACTTCAAAGGCCAAGAAGCCCCTGGCACTGCTTACGTTCATGCCTGAACTATGATGAGGCTTCTTGATCATTTGCTTAAACGCTTTGGTATTTTTCAGACATTAAACCTCCTTTGAGCAGTGTCATATTTGGCAGACATTTGAAGCCTTTGTTCTGGCCTTTTGCATGTTGGCCACATATATAATTGATAACGTCCATGTTCAGTACAGTAGACGTGACTCAGACTATCATTTAATGCAGTGCTGATTTGCATTTAGTTTCCTCATGCGTAAACGTGGATTTGTTTAAACAAACAGGCAGTCCCAAATGCAATTGTTTCATGATTAGCCTAACATGTCAAGCCCTCGCTGTTTCAATATTACCTGTTCTAAATATGTTTTGATGTTTAACTGTTTTGACCATAAAAATGTATTTTCTTTTGCAGGTGGGAATGTTCGTCTGGCAGTGCACTTCATGAAACGACATGTCAACTTGAGATGCATAGTCAGGCAGCACTATAGAGGTAGTTTATTTCCTCTCCTCCTAGACTAAAGAAAACTGATTTGAGTATTTTTTTCCACATTAAGTTGCCTCATGAAACAGATGATTGTATCAGAAGCACCTGTGTTGTTATTAGTTCATACAGCTGTCAGGCTCTGTTGGAGGTCACTGTCCGGATCGTTTTTATTTTGGAAAAAGTCGACTGAAATATGTTCACTTAGCTGGCAACTCAGAAAATGATTCAAAATACGTTTTGTGCTGAACTTGTGGTTTCAAGTCAAATTTATACAGATCTAAGAGAAACTTCTTTGAAGAAACCACCCATTATCTCTGGCTAGACAGTAAGAGACGAATGCACTCCGTCCTAATAGAGGCAGAGCTCAAAAAATATTTGAGTCTAAAGCCAAGTCCACCCGAGCCAGGCTTGACAGCAGCTCACAGGGAAAATGTGGTGTGCTTATCATAGTAAACAAGTTTAGTCTAAAGTTTCACTGTATCTTTAGAGGTATGGCATGTCAGACTATGTGAAGCAAGTTACAGTCATCATTGTACATGATATATGTTTAACATGGCTCAAAGAAATACAAAGTAGGAGCGTACAGACTAATATGACTAATAAGGTATAGGTTATTTTAAGTGATCTTGGAAAAACAAAAAGAAGAAAATGTAGCTGACCAACAATTTGCTTGGCCTTCATTTTTAAGCTAAATTTGGCCAAGTTTGAAGGAAATAAACCGGAAAATACATCAAACAATGTGGTTTGTTTTACTTGTATCGAGTTACATATTTGAAACTTTATTGACTGAGGGGCAGTGGGGACGTGAAGTGGCCAAGTGTTGACATTCAACTTTATGGCAACTTTGCCATTTTCTTAAAAAAAAACAAATAAAGCTTTTTCAACAGTATTCGATATTTCCCATGAAGAGGGCATTGAGGTCAGTTTATGCTGTTCATCTTAGTCATCTTTATTTTACTTCAGATGTCTGTGAGAATTTATTCATGCATATTTTGACCTTCCTTTCCCATTTCGCCCTTCGTTTCAAACAGAACATTTACTGTATATTATATTTTGCTAAATGGTTTCCACATCAATTTAGTTACAGCTTCATCAGTAATTTTTTTTTACCTTCACAGAGTTGCGTGTGTTTCCTGAGCGTGTTGTAGTGCGTGCCAGTCCTCCAGAGAATTCTGCACTTCCCAGTGGAAATCTGAACCTGGATGTGGTAAGAGCTGCTTATGTAATGAAATAATGTTTATAATCAGTGTTGGAGAAGCTACTTTGAAACTAGCTTGCCAAGCTACAGTTTACTTAACCCTTGTGCATTGTTAGAAATTACATCCTTTCGTTATGTTTGTGGCTGAAAACAGCCACTACTTTAAACTGCTGTAAAAATGTATCAGATAAATATTTTTTTCAAATTTTTTTGCATTAATCTATTAATCAACCTCAGTCCTGCTCAAAAATACTAAATGTTTAAAAAAAAATCAGGATTTTAACTCTTTAATTGCCAAATTCGTAAATGATGTCACTGATTTGGGGGAAAAAAACACACAAAATTACTCATTTTCAATATAAAATGTGATTGTGGACTGGATTTTTTTTTACCTTTTATCACAGTCTTGGACATGTCAAAGATTAGAAACAACATTGGTTTTGATGCATTGTTAGTTTTTGTGCAGCATCAGATTTTAACTTTTTCTCCCTCATTTACTGTTCGTGGCTGTTTTTGCCCCATTGACTTCCATTATAACCACATTTTTTGATTGCAAAGCCATGACACCATATAATCATGCATTTTTGATTGTTGGTGGTTTTCCCTGTTGGGAAGAGGTAAAATTTGTAGCCTAATTTTTACTGTTGATAACCGGGTGGCACCATTAACCCTTTAGATAGGCCTGTGCCAAAAAAAGCTTAGTTTCTGGCTTTACATGGAGTTATATGGAGTATAACAGCATAATAAAGTGTGTGTGTGTGTGTGTGTGTGTGTGTGTGTGTGTGTGTGTGTGTGTGTGTGTGTGTGTGTGTGTGTGTGTGTGTGTGTGTGTGTGTGTGTGCATGTGTGTGTGTGTGTGTGTGTGTGTGTGTGTGAACTCACCTTGATGCGTCTGAGAAAATCAAAATATGCACCTCAGCTCTCAGAACTGCATGGAGTAAACAAAAACAAAGTAAGTGTATTTATGCACCTGCTGCCTTTTGATGGTGAGAAATGCAGACTAAACAAAAACAAAGCAAGTGGATTTAAACGCGTGCATGCAAGCCTGCTGGTCATTTGATGGTGAGAAGAGCAGCAAGCAACATGAGAAAGGGCTTGACTTGTAGTGAAGTTTTAGAGATAATTATGAAGCCTGACCCCTCCAGCGAGCTGCAGGATGTATCGTCTTCTCCCTCTGACACCACAGACTCAGGAGAGTCAGATCCTGATTTGGATGTGGCACCCTCATCATCCTCTCTAGCTTCCACTGAAGGCGAAGAGGATTCGGAGGATCCTGGATCTGGGTGGATTGGGAGAAACGGCGAAGTGTTGTTTTCCACTAACGTGGAGACAACTCTCTTTCTTCAGCCTGCCAGTGGCGTGACTCCAGGGCCGACGCGCTATGCCATCACAAGGCATAGTCATACATGTTTGTATGACTGTACAAACATGTATGTGTTGACGCAAGTCATGCTGACAATGAGGTCAATCATCTCCTCCGTAAAAAACAGATTGAACACGGAATCCATGTTCTGGACCCTTGCGAAGGCATAGCGCGTCGGCCCTGGAGTCACGCCACTGGCAGGCTGAAGAAAGAGAGTTGTCTCCGCGTTGGTGGAAAACCACACTTCGCCGTTTCTCCCAATCCACCCAGATCCAGGATCCTCCGAATCCTCCTCGCCTTCAGTGGAAGCTAGAGAGGATGATGAGGGTGCCACATCCAAATCAGGATCTGACTCTCCTGAGTCTGTGGTGTCAGAGGGAGAAGACGAAACATCCTGCAGCTCGCTGGAGGGGTCAGGCTGCATAATCATCTCTAAAACTTCACTACAAGTCAAGCCCTTTCTCATGTTGCTTGCTGCTCTTCTCACCATCAAATGACCAGCAGGCTTGCATGCACGCGTTTAAATCCACTTGCTTTGTTTTTGTTTAGTCTGCATTTCTCACCATCAAAAGGCAGCAGGTGCATAAATACACTTACTTTGTTTTTGTTTACTCCATGCAGTTCTGAGAGCTGAGGTGCATATTTTGATTTTCTCAGACGCATCAAGGTGAGTACACACACACACACACACACACACACACACACACACACACACACACACACACACACACACACACACACACACACACACACACACACACACACACACACACACACACACACACACACACACACTTTATTATGCTGTTATACTCCATATAACTCCATGTAAAAGCCAGAAACTAAGCTTTTTTTGGCACAGGCCTATCTAAAGGGTTAATGGTGCCACACGGTTATCAACAGTAAAAATTACAAATTTTACCTCTTCCCAACAGGGAAAACCACCAACAATCAAAAATGCATGATTATATGGTGTCATGGCTTTGCAATCAAAAAATGTGGTTATAATGGAAGTCAATGGGGCAAAAACAGCCACGAACAGTAAATGAGGGAGAAAAAGTTAAAATCTGATGCTGCACAAAAACTAACAATGCATCAAAACCAATGTTGTTTCTAATCTTTGACATGTCCAAGACTGTGATAAAAGGTAAAAAAAAATCCAGTCCACAATCACATTTTATATTGAAAATGAGTCATTTTGTGTGTGTTTTTTTCCCAAATCAGTGACATCATTTACAAATTTGGCAATTAAAGAGTTAAAATCCTGATTTTTTTTTAAACATTTAGTATTTTTGAGCAGGACTGAGGTTGATTAATAGATTTATGCAAAAAAAATTGAAAAAAATATTTATCTGATAAATTTTTACAGCAGTTTAAAGTAGTGGCTGTTTTCAGCCACAAACATAACGAAAGGGTAGTAAATTTGCCCACAGTGTACTGTTGAGTTTTTGAAAAATTTCAAAGCATTTTCCCAAAATATGTGTCAAAATAAGATTTGTCACCAAAAATCATTCCATTTGCTGAAACACAGAAAAAGTTATGGCCAAATTTAGACTCAAAAATACCCCATAGTGGATGAAAACATCCCCAACAGCACATAAGGGTTAATAAATGTAGTTAAGCTACAGTAAAGTGACCCTCTTTAAAAACAGTTGGCTACACTATAAGTTAACAAAACTGTCTAACAATTATTGAGGGGGTAAACTGATTTTATCCTGTGCACAGTCTGTGGGCTTGCCTGGGATGGTGACTAGTTATTTTCCAGCTCTTTATATTATATATAACATGTGTCTTTAATGTATGGTGTGACCCAATCTTTAACTCATTCTCTGCAAATGTCATGAATTGGGTTCTGGACTCTGGATGTAGTTAATTCCTATGTTTTTTGTTCTCCCCTCTCGCTTATTATGGGGCGACAATTGAGTAGTTGGAAAGGGCTGATTGGGCTCTATACTGCTCTCTGAGGTGGACCACTAAATGCATTTGGCCTAAGACATGGAGCACTGGGTTCTACACATCAGTGAGTGCTGCATGTAAATATGACCACTGAGCGCATACATTGACAGTTTATAGCAGGGTTTTTTTGTAAACTTTGTGAAGAAAAATAGTATGTACACGCTGTTTAAATATTGGCAATTGTGTTGTAATTTTACTAAAGTACAAAGTACTAAAAATATATTAAAATACTGATTAAAGATATATAAAATATCTTAAAATATATATAATATATAAAAATATATTAAAGATTTCTGACCCATCTATAGAAAACACTCCTGATATGTGTGTGTGTGTGTGTGTGTGTGTATATACAAATGCTGGTGTAGGTAGGGGTGTGACGGTTAGTATATAACCGTGAGACCGACGGTTATAGTTGAACACCGTCATTACAACTCTATAACCGCCAAAACCGTGTTATTAAAATATTTTTTACAAACATTTTTTATGAATTTTTATGAATTACATTTGAATGTTTAAATACTAATTAAAAACTATTGTTAACAGTCTGTGTTATTAATGGTCTACGTCGTTCCCAACTGTATTTGATTCTTTGCCAAGTAGCCTACCCCTTGACCGACCGCCAATCATTTGAGATAGAAATAAAAACTATGATATAGTGATGTGCCATCATTATGAGATTTATTAAACAAATGAAAAACATTTGCAATAATAAACATTAGCAATGAACATTTGCAATCGGGAGACATGGTTTTTACCACTTAATGAAGTTTTGTTTTGTAAATCGTCAGACATGATTTTTACCACTTCATTAAGTTTTGCTTTGTAGAAAGCCTTTCTTTTAAAGCGAATTTCGTTTTGTACAAATTGTATCTTAATTTTAAAAAATGTTTCATCAACCAAGTGCATGTATTTAATAAATAAAAAGCAAATATAGGAGACAATATAATAACCGTGACATGAAGGCTCCGATGCGCCGCGTTCACTTGCATTGCATTGTGAAGTTGAACTAACACGCATCTCATCGTAAATGAATGAAACTCAGCGTAGGCCTATGCCTCATACATTAGCATTAAATATCTTTGCTGCTGCATCCTTTGAACAGACAAGGGCTTTCTTGCGTACTCCCCCCTTCTAGTTTCTGTTGCCCTCATCTAGCTAGTTTTGAAAACAAGAATTATGCATCTTTTGTGTATTGTATTCCTCTAAGAAACGCATCCAATCAGGGTCAGGTAAAGCTGAGACCAGCCTAATTTTCAACGGAAGTAAGTCAGTCATACAGGTTTGGTACAACATGAACATTTTTTTTTAGGTGAAATATCTCTTTATTCTTTAAAGACCAATTTGTTGAGAGGTCATTCAGGGAATGCACTGATGATTTGATTGAAAATATGTCGTTTTATACATCCCTAGATGTTATAGAGTTATTCATCTTGAAGCTGCAGTAGAAAATTTAATCCAGGATTCGCATTCTGAAATCATAAGTTGCATCACTGGTACACTATGTATTTTGCCACGGAAACAAGACCACAGTTTTACTTGGCTCACACACATGCCCTCTTACTCACCCACTTTTATGGCAACAGTTGTGTGTGGGTATGAAGACTGTGATTTGGTTCAACAGGAAACTCAGCGGTAGGATCTCCGGAGCCACAAATGTCCAAGTGAAAGTGTCTTTGTTTGACTTCCTGCTGTGTGTCCCGAGTCATAATCTGTCAACATCTTCGCCCCAATCAGATCATCTTCAAATCTTTTCATGTCCACTTCTTCCCTCTGAGACTCTTGGTTGATTCTACTCCATCTCCCAATAGAATCCTGGGAAATCTGCACAGAGCCACCCACCTTGGGTGGACATCAAGGACGAAGACAGTCTCCCATCTATTCTGCCATTAATGTCGGTACTTTTTCGAGTTGAATCATTTGGTGTTGTTTTTCTTTGAGACCTTTTCTTTTTAGACATTTTTTCCTGCGTTGCTTTGGCTTTCAATGAAAGCATGAATTGTAATAATTCGAGTGAAGTTATCCAGTTCGACAGTGAAAAGTTCACATTGTGTAACCGCTTTTCCAGTTCATGGAAGCAAGGGCCCTTGTTTTTGCATTCCCCTCCTCAGGATGTGGTTCTCTGTGCTTGTATATGCTGCGAGGAAGGGTTAGCAGGAGCTTGCGGTGGTGCTCTTGCTATTTGGCAGATTGGAGGAAAGAGGCATCAGGAGAGTGAGTTGCAGTTTCTCTCATGACAAAACAATTATTTCAGTTGCTCCACTCTAATTTGTCAGTGGGAGCCTTTTCATACAGTTTCTTTCTTTCTCTTTTTAGCTTGAAGTTAGCCAGGAAAGTTATGTCTTAATAATAATCTAAATAATCATAATAAGAAATGCAGCTCGGCTCTATGAGTCACATGCGAAGTAGAATTTCTATTTGAAAATGATAATGGCTCAGTGAATTTGTTCTTCCAGTGTTGTCATATGTTTATGGTGAGTTTCTCACACCGCAGAGCTTGACAGTGAGAGTCTGAATGACGCCACATGTTTTTAGGCAGTTTGGGAATTTGTCTGTGGTCCTTCCATTTGATTTAGTGCTCAGTTTGCAAAACAAAGTTTATATCAGCCGCTCAGAGCTGCCATAACACCTATCCAGAGGTCATGAGGTTAGGCTTTAAGAACGAGCGATGATGTAGCACATGGTTTCTTGCAGCAACAGAGAGCGTGAAAAAGATTTTTGGTACTATTTGGAAAGTCACCGGTTCAAACCCTGGAAGGGGTGTTTCATGAACTGGAAGGTGACTTGTATCCTCTGTCAAAGCAAGATTAACGGTTCCTTGAGTGATTCACATCCTGTGCTGTGGTCTGATGTTAGTCAAGCGGGAAGGATCCTTCATTGTTGTGTAGCAAAAAAGCGTTGCGGGTGCACAGTCAGCACAGCATCATGTCATCACAACTGAGACGGCAGACATATCTTCCTTTTCCTTTTAATGTACTGTCTGAAACACCTTGAGAAGGTGTCAAGCTTAAATTGGGTCTGTATTTGTTCACACATTAAGATTTTTTTAAAGATTTATTTGAAAAGTCTCTTACCCTCACCAAGCCTGACCAAAAATACAATAAAAACATAATATTGTGAAACATTATCACAGTTAAAATAACTCTTTTCTATTCTGTTCTCTATTCTGTTCTCTTGTTATTGCAAAGCTGAATTTTCAGTCTAATATGCTGATTTGGTGCTCAATAAACATTTCTTATTATTATCAATGTTGAAAACAGTTGTGCTGCTTAATGTTTTTATAGAAACTGATACATTGTTCAGGATTCTTCGATTAATAGAAAGTTCAAATCAACAGCATTTACTTGAAATAGAAGTCTTTTGTAACATTACAAATGTCAGTTTTGATCTATTTAAAGCATCCTTGATATATATCCAGCAAGGTTAATAAAATATTATTTTAATAAAAAAAATATAATATAATAAAAAATCTTACTAACTTTTAAATCAATCTAAGCTGGGGATGGGAAATATATGGATATTTAGATTCTTCTTAACAGTTTTTCTTAAATTGAAGTACCTTTTGTTACAATAAAACGGTTCCAAATGTGTGTATCTTTGACTCTACTCATTTAATAAATACAGTACATTAATTTAAAGGGGATAGTACCCACAAATGTATCATTTACTCATGTTGTTCCAAACCTGTGTGGCTTTCTTTCTTCTGTGGGAGAAAAAAAGAAGATGGTGGCTAACGTCGGTCCTGGGCTCTCCCAGGTTCCAAAATCCCCTAAATTTGGTTTTGTGAAGTCTTCTGTTAAATAAAGTCTGTCATATTCTTCTTCTTCTCCGTGCTCATTCACTTACCATGCTTAGCAAGTGTGACACCTTGATTAGCTTGTTCAGGTGTGTTTGATTAGGGTTGGAGCAAAACTCTGCACGACTGTGGCTCTCCAGGACCGAAGTTGGCCACCCATGCTGTACAGTATTGTTTGGAACCCATTGACTAAAAGTATCTTTTTTTTTGTAATCCTTAGAAGAAAGAAAGTTTAGTATTTTGATGGTGCCCCATCTGTACTTCTGGATGTATGCTAGAAGAACGGTGCAGATAGCAGCCTTGTAATGAAGCGGGGGATCAAAGCTCAGGGCAGATGTGTTTTTACAGCCTTCTCTCCCTTTGAGGAGAGCCACAGTGTTTATGGACATAACTTTATCCTTTCTTTGTTCCTCTCCTATCTCAATTTCTCACGGTTTCCAAAAGCAAGCCACACAACACTGTCATTCAGGGCTTCTTGGCCAAACTCACTGTCACCTAATCTGGTTTGTATTCACAGAAAATAGGTGGATTTCTGGAGTGGTTATGGTTTATCGATACTCTTCATGTAAGTGCTCTGGTTTAAATGGCTGGAGTGTTGTTCTGACAGGTACTTGGAGAAGACAGACACCATTTGTGTATTTTATCACTAAGAGAAATATAAGGTTGTTCTTAATTGTATTCATCGAATAGGCAGATGCTTTTCCTCAAGTTCATTGTAAAGGGTGATGGTCATTGAGGTATGTGAGGGTGTCTAAGCTCTAGATTCTCTCCAGTTCTTCATGTTTGTTTGCATTATTCTTGCTGTGGTGACAGGAAATTTAGTTCAAACAACCAACTGAAACGAAGCATCCAAGTAAGCAAGCCTGTGTCACATTAGACTCAAGTCTCCTCACATTAGACTCAAGTCTCCTCAAAGGCATCATCTTGGTGATGACAGCAATGTTACTCAATGATGACTATGTTCAGACTTTCCATGATGGTTAAAAAAAGGGTGAGGGTGCTGCTGTGGTTTGCTTTAGCCTCTCCAAGCATAAATGATCAGAGCGCATTATTCATAATAGATGGATCTCTTGGCTACTGAAGGTACAAAATATATTTATTTGTTTTAAATATAAATTCATATTATAATTTTTTTATTATTGTAATTATTATAAATTACAATTATATGAATCATCTAAAATTATATTCATAATATAAAATACTTTTAACTCCAATGCCTTACTGCTTAATAAATAAAACTAGGCGTATATAATAACAATATTAAGCATCTTCCATGGTGGCTGTAAGTGTAGATCCGGTGTATGCTTTGTAAAAGGCTAGAGTTCCAAGCAGACGTTAGCTGTGATGTACATGTAAACAAAAAAGGTAAAATGTGAGACTACAGATCTTCAGTACAGTAATTTTTTTATAGGAATACAATGTAATACAACCCTTAATTTCTTTCAGGATGTTTTCTCTCAGAACAACACACAAAATGACCATTGGCAAATTTGTCAAGTTTTAACCGGTTTTGCAAAGACTACCCAACATTGGGTTACATTGACCCAGCACTGGGTAGGTATGTGAGGGGGTTAATCATTTGTATGTAGAAATGACAGTAAAAATGGCCCAGCAGCTGAGTTGCACAAAAACTACCTAGTAGTACCTGGGTAAAATATTAAAAACAACCCAATAAAATTACCCCACAGACTGAACCTGACATATGGTTTAAAAAAACAACAACAACCCAGCATATTTTAGAGTGTATGCTTATGCTTGCTTTCCCAGTCTCCTGCATTCTAATAGGTATGAATGGAAGTGAATGAGAGGCAGTCTAGTGTGACCGCACATTTACTCATAGTGACTATGGTACACTTGTTGGGACAATCCTCTTAGAGATACCTTAAGTTAAGTGCTTTGCTCAAGGGCATTATGGTCACTGGCAAATCAGTTCATGGATCACCTCTACTTGACTGATCTTTGTCCTGATCCGTAACTGCACTTCCACTACCCACATTGTGGGCCTTCAAGTGCTTGTGTAACGGTGATCTGCCTAACGGCTAATGAGTCCAGATCACGTGAATAGTGGCACATATTTGTTTGTTTACCAGTACAGATGAGTCATTGTAAGAGTGTCCTCCAAGCGTGCCAGCACTTATTGCATCAACTCAACCTCATTTCATGGTTGATTATGTACAGTATGATTGAGCTTATGGAAATGTGAAGGGTGAATGAGTTTGTGAAGACTGACTCATTTCCTTTTTAAAAATGACTTATCGTTGATAGAAGACACTTTAGCTTACATTTTCAACAATCATTTAGTGTAAAGACAAATAGATGCTATTTTTAAGTGTTTATATCAAGTGTATGTGGGCTGCAGTCCTCCTTACTGGATTTTGCTTGAATTTGTTTCACTTTTAGCTAAGTGTTTATATGCTGTGGGTCATGGCTTTTGTAACTGTAGAGGTCATGACACTGTGCCCCGAAAATAATTTGAGAAAATATTTAATGTAAATATTGAATCAAAACTACAATTTTAAAGAACCGTTTTCTATTTTAATATATTTTAAAATGTAATTTATTCCTGTGATGGCAAAGCTGAATTTTCAGCATAATTACTCTACAGTCTTTAGCATCAAAAGATCCAGAAATCTTTCTAATATGCTTATTTGGTGCTCTAGTAACATTTTGTTAACCAAAAGTAATGAATCAATGTTAACCAAAAAAAATAAAAAAATAAATGAAACAATCTTGCACACTTCTCGAACTTGATAAATTACTTAATGGCTTTAATATGCAACATTTCGGAAAACAGACTTTCCTCAGGCAGGTCTAATACATATTTTAATAAAAAAATATTTAGAATATATTTACAAAAGAATACATATTTTAAATATATATATTTTTTAATATTATACATTTCTTGTCACATTTTTACATCAATTTAATTAATTATATATTAAGTGTAGATTTATTTAAAGAAAAAATTGACCCCACACTTTTGAAACCCTAAATTTCTGCACTTTTTTCGTAGATACTATATTCCTTGTTTCCATAGACACCATGATAGCTCTCAGTTCCTTATTTAGCTAACAAATCACTCCACTAACTTTCTGACCAAACTTTCTCTTTCCCTTGTTCTTCTTTGAAGACCAGCGGAGTACATGAGAGAGTTGCTTCTTGGGTGTTTCTCAGGGAAAGAAACACTGCTCCATTGTTGTTGTCTCTTTCATCTATTTTCCAAAGGTTTGTAAAATGCATATGAAGGCATTGAAATTCAAATGTTCTTCCTCCCTGTCCTCCATGTTTTTGTCAAGTGTGTGTGTCCGCTGTACCGTTCACGCTCACTGGGTGTGTTTATTTTCAGTGGACTTATCGTTAGTGAGTATGGGTATGTTTTTGTGCGCTTGTGTGTCTGGATATCCCCCTAAAACCATCCAGTCTTGGTTGCAGTGGTCTGAAGGACGTGGTAATAGGGGGGAGTTTCTGTATGCGTGTAAGAGAGAGTTCGACAGACAGTGGTCACGGATGGAGCACAGACTTCGGATGAGACAGCAGCTTGATCGCTCTGACTTTGGAAATTAATTGTTTTTAAACATTAGTGGCCCATGTTACAACATGATTTCCTATGAATACTTGTTTCTGAGGTGGAACAGTGAACACACACTGCAGATAATCTCTAGGGCTCTGACAGACTTTGTGTTCTCAGATCTTCACATGCATTACCCTTCCCTGCACCTTAAAATTAACCTTCCTACTAGCTATTGATCAGCCCATTTAGAGTCAAGCAGCAATATGCAATCCTGTTAAGCCTGTTTCTTTCAAACAGCGTGTGGGAACAGAGCTTTAACTGATTTGGGCCTTTCGGTCTGTGGCTGGGTTTCTATTCCATCTTAGGGGTGGGTGACACACCACTAGACATGATGAACTGGTAGAAACTTGATAACCGGTATAAATGTTGTATTGTTGTCTCTATCACGGCTACGCTCATGTGAGGTTGCAGTTTTTATTTTCCAGTTTAAACTAACTAACTGCGGACTAACTGCGTTCACACCGCCGCCGGCGAGATGTTAAATGTTGCCTATAAATAGTGTTGCGCACCTTCTTATCAAATTCACATGATCAACCTCTCCTCTATTTTGCTTGGGAACTAATGTGGTAAACCAAAGTTTACAGCACTGTGTTCTCTGAACCGCGTCATAGCTCATTACCATAAATTTGACCTGACTTCTACTCTCCTCGCCGCTCTCGCCATCCAAGCCACGCTGCGCCGCCCTCGCCGGAGCTCGCTGCCGGCTCACATTGAAAATGAATGACTTCCGGCCACTTTGATGCTGTCGCCAGCGGCGGTGTGAACGCACAAGTAACTTTATTTATCTTGCACTATGATTTTTTTAAACTTTGCAGACCTTTTACATTCACAAACAGCTATATTACACACTGCATGAAATGTAATATCTGAAAAGGCATAATAGGGGCACTTTTATGTTCCAAGCGATTTAAAATTGTTTAAGCCTGATAAGACACAAAAGATAACTCAATTTGGTAAGTGCATGCTGGCGTTGGTTTTGGCAATTATGCTCATGTCAGGTTGCAGTGTTGCATCATCACAGAAATGTATCCTGTTCATGTGCCAGTTTAATGTTTGAAGAGATTTTAAACCATTCAAGTGCACGAAAGAACTTGATTCTGTACTTGCGTGCTGCCATTATTTATGGCATTGTAAGTACATTATTTCTAACAAAAATAACAACCTAATAATATATATCATAATTTTTAAATGAACTGACTCTTATTGTGATATATTTTGCTCACATCTCTGTCTCTGAGTGTGAATTTTAGAATGTCACATTAAAAATGCTGGATTTAAAAGATGTGAATACGGTTTACTGCAAATACTGATGCAAATGAGCAAAATGCACATAAAAAAACATATACACTCGCTTGAGGTGGATAACTGTTTTATTCAATTAGCAGACATGCACATAAAAAAGTGGAAACACGTGACCCAAAACAAATATTTTTGCGAACCCATTGGTTGCTAGCACTGTACTATACTGTTTGAGATACAGGAATACAAATACTGTAAATTAAGATTTAGCTTGCAACCAAGAACTTATCTTGTGAGATTTTGTAATATTTTTTGTATTCATTATATTAAACAAAAAACACATGATTGAGGTTGCGCCACAATCACATGCTGCAGCATGCAATAGGTGGACCTTCCTTGTGTATTTCAAAACTTATTCAGCATGACTTGCTCACTACGCCTCAGCTCAAAGATGAGCAATATGGATAACAAGTCAGTCTGTCCCTGTTTTCATTTATCTTTGATGCTTTCTTTTAGATTGTATTGTACTGTTAACTTCATTGCATGCACTATAGGGTTCAAACCTACAACCTTTTGATTACCATTCCATACCATTATCCACTAGGCCACACCAACCCTCTTTATAAAACAAGGCATTATATATGGGTATATAGAGGCCCCTTCTTTAGGCCAGCGTCTGCACTTCATATGAAACGCATCCCTCTGCAATTTCCGCATTTCGCTCTAATGACTTGACGGACCTTGTGCTTATCTGGCCGTTTGCTCCTAAAATAGAACTAATAGCCTATATATCTTGAACCTGTTCAGAGGCTGGTTGGTAAACCTACACTTTTATGAAATTCAATCAGTTTGGACTGGAATGATTGTTTTGTGTTGGTTAATCGCAGTTCAATGATCCTGTGCCCCTAAAGATGGCGGCCACAAGCGCCCGCTCTGTTCTTGCTCAGTCAAGGATTGTTCTGTTGATAGAGCTTCATTAGGACTGTTGAAGGTGTATGTTGGTGGGATTCAATAAGCTGCCTCGTCTCTTTATTCTTCTCAGCGCTGCCTAGTTAAGCATGGCTAGTACTAAAACAAGGACTTCAAAGTGTTTGTTAAACTATTCAGGTGGTCAAGCCAGTTCCTGATACACACACACACACACACACACACACAGACACAGACAGACAGACAGACAGACAGACAGACAATGGGAATATTATTCTGGAAATTAAATTTGATTTAGTTATCATTTAAAATGTAATGTTTTGCTTAACATGTCCAATTATGATGTCTTGACAAGTTTTAATTTCTGTATATTTACAGTATATATACATATTTGTGTATACACATTTAACCATATTGGTACTTGTTCTGACATGCTTAATATTAACACACATACACATATAAAATACTACATGTACAAGTATGTTTCCCTTAAACACACAGCCACACACATTTTTATATTTTGATGAACATGATCAGACATTTGAGCCAGAGAAAAGGAAAAAGAGAGCTTTCTCTGAATTCTGGCAGTTGAACACACGCTTTTTGCTTGGTCTCTTGGGTATGGCCATCAAAACAAAACATTTCATGGATTCGTTTCCATGGCTACACCAAATATCCAAATAGTTCATTCATGTCAGTGCAATGGAAAAACAAGAAATAAACAATGTGCTTCATAGTTTCTGTCAAGTGTTGAGAGAGTAGCTCAGACAGCATCCTAACTGAAACTAAACAATAAATGATTGGATATAAGCTGATTTATAATCAACATTTCTCTTTTTTTTGTCCGCCATCTTGAATTTAATTAATCTCTCTCTCTATCTATCTTTTTTTTTTTTTTGTCTGAACAGAGTGAACAAAGCCGATCAAAGTATTTTTCTAGCTCTGGCAAGACCATAAATCCATTACCCAACTCCACAGCAACAAAAAGAGCTGTCCTTCAGAAGATGTAAGTTCTCATATAGCTTGTGATGATCTATCCTTATCTTCATTTAACATTTCCTCATTCTTCCAGTGCCAAGCAGGCTAACGTCCAACCCCGACAACACCAAGATAATCAAGAGTCCAGATCAGACCAATTGCAAGTGGATGAAGCACAGAAGGGTTCGTCCGAAACGTGTCATCCTGTCCTCGTATTGTTCACGGGTGAGTCATTGGAGGAAGGGAAAGTTGTGTTGTCATCTAAATTAAGTAACGATAAAGAGGTCACTGAACCACATCTTGATGCTACCGGTCCGAAGAGACGATCACGAACCCCAAGCAGCTCAGGAGAGGACATTGACCGCCAAAAGACTAAAAGATTGCGTCTTGGTGACCCTGCAGCATTGAGTGATTCCAACAAGCTCTCTCCAGAGTGCAGTCCCCAGCCTGAGATTTCACAGACTAACCAAAGCGGGCTGGCCACAAGTCTGAGAGGCCTATCCGTCAAGCCCGTATCCTCTGGCTCTTCTATTAGTTCCAGATTGGCCGCCAGAGAGGGAAGGAAGGGGGGCGAGCCCAGAACATCCCGATTACGCCGGCTCAAGAAGTCCTGAGGGACGCAGCGGCATAGAACGAGAGAGGATATCTGACGCCACCACGATGGATGTTACAGTACACACTTCTACCGTAATGCTGTCTGTCAGCGGTGGTTGCACAAGAGTTCACCACACACAGTCGTTACAGTATTTCCCTTTTGCCTTCAAAGTAAAAAACTCAATAGCTTATATTAGATTACCAAGAACCTCTCAAATATTTGGCTTCATTAGTAACAGCTTAAAAGCGACTCATGCAAACAATAACTTTGCTTTTGGTTACGTGTTGTAGTTTGCGTTTTCTGCGTAAGATTTGTATTTCAGACTAACGGGAGCCTCCGAGCACACTGTGGCTTCAAGCCCAAATCTCTGGCTCCATCCGTCTGAAATCTCCACTCTTCCAGCTTCAGCTGAGCACATGATTGATTTCGCTGTGTTTTCACATACACCACGCTTCTTAAGCGATCAGGGGTTTTCACCGTTGGAGCCGACTGCCGTCTCCCTGCGGTTATTATTTGTAAATGTGTTATTGCTTTTCATAACAGCTAAAAGTCTGCTGTGGGATGACTGACAACGTTATGGAACGCTGTAGTGCAGCTCGTGGCCGAAATTTGGCTAATCAGGGATGCAGTCGACATTGATGTAGTGCGTGATGGCAGGATAAATATATGTATGGATATAAATTTGAGTCGCATTCTCATGCTTACAAATCACTTGATGTTTATGCCTTTAGTATAATAGATTTGTGTCATAAAAATTGTATCAGAATATACAAACATTGTGCTGTAATAATGCCATAACGTTACAGTCAAAATGCTTCTGGTTTAGAGTTAGAACAAATTTTAAAGTAATTTTACTGTATATTTTGATTTCTGTAATGCAATTCAAATCAAATCATTAAATTCTTAATCAAACAATGTTCCTATTGAGATACTTGTGAACTAAATGTCCAAGAAATACTAAAAACTGAAATCATCACTGTTCATGCAATCTATTGTACTGCCTTGCAATTTTAACTCGTTTTACTTTTACTTTAGCATTAATAATGAAGAAATTAGGATTTTTTTTTACTTTTAATGATTGAATGAATGATTGAAAAAAAAAAGTAGGCTGGGAACTTCTATTTCAGTTGTTGATTAGATTTTGAGATCATCTGGGTTTAAATTGACATTTTGTGTAAACATTGTGAGGTAAAAAAATATTTTTTTGTTAAAAATGAGCACATAGGTTCAGAGTAAGATTAATAACATGCATTTACAAAATAGATATGGTGAATTTGCATTTCATGCCAACAAGAAAAATGTCCTCTATAAATGAAAATGTCACCAACCCATTCAACTAACTTTGTTATGTGGAACACAATGGGAAATTCTGGAAGCTGTGTTAGGCAGCCATTTCGATGCACTTGCAATGTGTCATTTTTGAAGCTTGAAAGCATCAGTCAACATTCAAAGCACCCTACATTTATCTTCAAAGTGTTCAGAAGCTATTTGAAGCCGCCTTGTGAGAAACAGACATAAGTTTAAGTTGTTTTTCACTGATTATCCTCTGCTGCGAATGAATCGAGTCAGCGAGTTTATCTTGAGTCTGATTCATAAATCATTCAGAGAGGTTTTATAAAATGAATCACTGAAAAGATCCCACTCAAAAGAATATATCATTCACAAATTGGACTTGTTACTTCACTCATGACAAGGAGAGCTAGAGATTTTAAGATTTGTCCCTCTTTTTCTCACAGAAAGCTATCATATGACATAAGAAGACTTTGAATATAGGGCACGAGTTGTATGGAGCATTTTGACAATGCCTTTGTGTTCTTTTTGCACCTTGAAACCTCCAGTCCCCATTCATTGCGCTTGAAAAACAGCAACCTAATTCCTCAAAATGTCGTCTTTTGCGTTCCACAGAAAAAAGAAAGTGTGTACAAAACATGAGGATGAGTAAATGACACAATTTACATGATTCATGACTGAAAAACATTGGGAAACCCCTTTCTTTTGCTAATCACCATAAGCTTTGCCTTTTGCCCTGCAGTTATTTTACTGAATATCTCATTCATCACGTGGGGAAGGTTTTTCAGTCACAGCGTCTACAATCTGCACAGCTATACCATTTAAACGGAGCTTGTGCCTCACGTAATATTACGTCAGCACAAGAGAGGATTCAGCTTCTCCCAAAGCAGCACAATAGAGCACAAATCGAAAAACAAACATTTAATTTTCCTTTTATACAAAATGTTTAATAAATATAACATTCAAAAAATATTGCCAGGAACAAACTAAAAAAGAAACAAAGACAAATTTACAATAAGGTCAAATATGAACATTGAATATTGCCATGATCTCATAGAATTTACAAATGTGATAAGCATGTCGGTTTGGTGTTTTAGAGAGCCTCAATATAAAAGAACTACGAAAAGAACACTACATGTGCACAGCAATAGAAATGGACTCCTGAAAGCAAGGCAGTCATCTACAGTGTTTCCATTGGCCTCCTACTGTTCAAGTATTCACAGCCTAGCTTATGACATACTGCAAACCGAAGCTGAGGAGAAATGATTTGTGTGAATCAGGTTTACCAACAAGCAACTAAAAGACTCGTGTTCCCTTTTATTTTTTATGTTTTTAATGATTTTTTTTTTTTCTTCATCCGTGGCAAGCAATATGTCTGCCACCAAGTATCCAAACAAAAAGCAGCCATGATGATGACATTACCTGCATTGAGCAAATACGAGTTGGCAAATACAAATATTGAAATATCTGACAATGTATAAAAAAGAAAGAAAAGAAAAAAACATCAGGCACACAAACGCCCGTCTTGTTTCTTAAAAAATAGACTGCTTTATTTCCTCTTTGAAATTTTGGTATGTGAAACATGAAACAAATGTTGTCCGAACAAAGCTATAGGCTGACAAAGCTATCAAAACCTTCAAAACTAGACAGGACATATAAATAAAAAGGAATGATATTTTAAGGCTCTTGATTATTAAGTTAATAAATCAAATATACACAGTGATTAATTAAAAAAAAATATACATATCTACACTAAATTGACAATTCTTCATATTGGCAGCAAAATGCTGACCGACCTATCCCGCCCAAAGAAAGGAAAAATAAATAATTTTTTTGCTCTTTTTCTTTTTATACTCATTTCCGACAATTGCTGTGGTGCGTAGCTGTGAAGGCACTTTCAGTTCAGAACTAGAAATAAAACCAACTAGAGAGAGTTTCCACACAGCCGCTGGATAAGGAAGAAACAACTACTTTAGCTGTGAGAGCATTGTCATTATGAACGAAAATAACACTTAAAACTATTTGCAAACACTATGCAAACTTTTCAGACTCATTGAGATACTCAAACGTATCCACAAAAATATAGACATTTGAAATGTGTACGTTTTCTTTTTTTTACTTTTTTTCTTCTCTCTTTTACAAAGGAAAACACTGGATGTGAAACGCAGCATTTGGGTTTTCTAGCCATCCACAGCAACTATCAATTGCCAGTGTGAAGCCAGCTTGTCGAAACTTAAATTAACACAGGATTCTAGGCAAATAACAGCCTTGGAGTCCAGAACACAACTCAACAGTTTTAAGAAGCACAGCCCTCCCCCCCGAGACCCTGCCAAGTGACCGGTAAGTGCAACAGGGGTTCGGTCGCACGGCAACACAGCTGCCTGCTATACGATATACTCCATCCTGTTTAAGCTTTGTGCCGTCTCCAAGTCTCTGTTGTCCTGTTTGTTAGTCCAGTTTGGGTTTTTGTTGGGAGCGCGCTCCTCCCGCTCCACCAGCGTGTAGGCCGGCTGCTTAGTGAAGCGCGCTTTCTGCAGGTGTTTGTCCATCTCCTCTTCCTCCACCTCAGAGTTATGCGTCCTAATTTTGGCAATGATGGAGTTCTTCCCCTCGTAATCTTTTATGGCCACGCCATGGGCCGCGTGTTTCTCGATGGGGTTTTTGATTTGGTTGAGCTGCTCGCGCACGTTATTGGTGGTATTGTCCTCTGTTGCTGAGGTAGTTGTGTTGCCGTGGGTGTTCTGTTTCCGTCGACGGTGAATGCACCACATGAAGGCCGAGGCCAAGGCGAGGATCCAGAGCACGATGAAGATGGAGCTGAGCAGAGGAACCAGGTAGTCTGGAGGAGAAGAACCAGACGGACAGTTAGTCGGTGTTCAGGAGAATGACTTTTTTTTTTTTTTATATATAGTTTTTAGTAATGTATTCATGTAGGTTTGTTTTGGTTTTGAATTTTTTTGTGTTTAATGAAAATCTAATTTAATGACACAAAAATTTCAAGTGGTTAACCATAGGGGTGTCACAATTTATCGCAATACAAAAATGCAACAAAATGTATTGTGGATAGTGACAATATATATTGTGTATAGTTATATATTGTGTAAAAATGACTGTGTGAGATACAGTTTTAGTGTCAGTACTACATTAAAATACTATATAATGTATAATAATGCAATGGGGGAAATTGTGGGTCCTGATAGTGCCAAATGTCTTATGTTACCAGTAAAAAGTGGCTACATTATTTTAAATATATCTAGTCAGTGACAGAGTGCAAGCATATTCGTCTAAAATATTTTGTGTTTTCAGCTTCAGCTTCACCATTGTCCTGTGCATTGGGTTATCAGCACCACGTCCGAGTCTATACATTTACATCCACAATGTAATATCAAAGCTTAAAGTATACGAGGGTCCATGTACCGCAAATTTCGGCAACAGAATAGTATGTGCACTGTCCCTTTTTTGTTTTGCACTAATCAGTTGTTTCACAACAGTGGCAACACTGGCTACAGATCATGCGCAGAACTTTCCACTCCAATCTGTGCTTTTTTGGAATTGCGCTCTCAAGCTAATTTGCTCTGTTTAGTAAATCTGGCCCTATATTCATGAATTTGAATGCAATTTTAATTATTAATATACTATATTAATAATGCAATTTTTAAAAAAAGTGTCGTCATCGACCTGTTCCTAGACTACAATGGAAACTTGTCTTAAAAAGTGCTGCTGCACGTTTTATTCCTATTTACTGGTGAACATTTGTGCATTGGAAATGGGAAAATCTTGGAGTTATACAGAAGTGCTGTAGGGAAAAAATAATCCACACATCAACTTAACAGCAAAATGTTCCTGTTTTGGACAAGACATACCCTGTTTATACGGGGTCCCCTGGCCCAATCTACAGAGGCTGGCGCACATGTTTTAAAGGTTTCTTAAGTGAGGAAGAGACTAAGCAGCTTGGCAGAAACATCGGACGCCATTTTTTATGAACAGCATGCATAAAGAGGGCCCTGATGTCTAATTGAAGTTCCATCCAACTGGCAGAGCTGATGTAACATTCCATGGCTTCAATGACTTAAAGCTTCTTTTGACAGTTAAACATTGCTCAAGCAAGACAGACCAAGGACAGACAGTTCAACACGACTGGCCTCGACTGTGGAAACCTTAATACTTTGATTTTCGACTACTTTCAGCAAAGATGGACCCAATGACCAGTATGATGGAAAGATGCTTACCAGTTTTGGGGCTTTGTGTCTGGTGAACCCGTACACCAGTGATGGCTTTGATGATGGTGCTGTTCCCATTTTGCTTGCTCACCAAGTCAATGATTTGAACCGTAATGTCTTTAATAGGACTCCCGTCCAACCTGGCCTCTTCTGTGGACTGCACAAAAAAAAAAAAAGACTATCATAAAAATGTTCGTTTCTACAAATTCTGCCTTCCTTAAAATATTTGGGGGGGGGGAAAGGAAGTCAGTGGGGTCCAAAACAATTCTGGACCATACTGACTTTCAATGTATGGACAATAGAAAAAAGACATTTTTCAAAATATCTTCTTTTGTGTTCCAGAGTAGAAAGAAATCAAACAGGTTTGGAAGGACATGAATTAAAATTTTTGAGTAAACTTTTCCTTTAAATAAGGGGTTCCTTAAAACCTTCCTGACAAGTTTAGTTGCATCCTTAATTAAAAACTGAACTAGCAAGGTCATCCAGAAAACTAAAAACTTGTGTTAGAGCTTAAGGTGGATCTCCAGGAGCATCTTTAAATGTAATGTTATATATATTTAAATCTTTTGAAAAGCCATACTTACGATGCTAACGTGAATCTCGTTGCTAGCTGAAGAAGATGGCTCACAGGTGATGGACACAGCATATTCTGCCGTGAGGTTCTTCAGCAGGTACCAGTGCCTCAGCTCATTACATACATGTTCCACACTCAAGCCCTGGCAGAATAGAAGGATCAATTATGAGTTTGTTCATATTTAAACCCATTCCAAGTAAATATGCAATATGCATCCAAATCCCCAAATCTTCTCCTCAGTTTTTTGGTTTGTTTCCCATAGCAAAGCAGACACTGAGGGCAGGGCGAAAAGACCAGAATGAAAGATTTAGTCGGTTAGGAGAAAGTAGAAAAGAGACTGTAAGGTTTTTCCCTTATCAAATTTGGATCCTATACACTCCTCCCTTGTTTCTGTAGCACATTAGAAGAAGAACTGTGTTTTTTTTTTATGCCTGTCGCTGTCATGTGTTCCACTCATTTGTCTCTCGTTCAGCAATTCGGACCTGCTGGTGGGCAGCCGCCAGCGGTGTTTCTCAAACTCTGTTCTCATACAATGACTGCCTAAGTATTAAACCGTTACGGGATATTAGCTCAGGAATGCCTTAGTTCGGAAAGGGATACTGAGCCAGGGCTTATTGTACAAGATGATGTATTTCTTGCGCTTTTTTCATCTAAAGAAAAAGTGTTTGGATATGACAACAAAGCTTGCGAGAATCCAACTAGCCTGGAAAACTTCACCCACGAGGAACGTTGTATCCTAGATGAAGAGAACCTGATATTTCACGCCCCACTGCGCTCTCGGATCTCCACCGAATTAGAGAAGGGTGGAGGTCTGGAGGAGACGTTTGGAAAAGGGGGAAAACGGCTCAAAAGCTCATAATTCAATGGCTCTCCTCTGGAAGTATAACTCACTTGAGGCATGTTCTCCTTGTTAAAGGTGAACGTGATGTTGGCACAGCTGTCGTCTTGGTAAGAGAAGCTGGCGTGGCATTTGGAGGGTGGAGAGGGCGCAGGGGGCCAGCACTCTCCCAGACTAGGACAGGGTTTGACGAAGCAGTGCTCTTCCTTGATGGGAACACAGGATTGGCCAGCAGGACACCCACCTCTGGTCTTTCCTGCCCGACATGACTTTGGCCCACACCACATCTAAAAAAAAAAAAAAAAGTCAAGCAATATGCATTTTGATGGCATAATTAAGAGAAATATTACTAATTGCATCAAGAATATGCTGAAGTGGAAGCTAAGTTACCATGGTGCAATGAACCCTTCCATTTTGACATTGGCAAAGGTTGCAGTTTTCCTCCCATTTGGCGCCATCAGCAGTTACTTGACCATTAGCAATACAGGGTCTCCCAATGACTGTGAATGACACCAACAGAAGATTATGACATGGCAAGAAAGGGGGTTGTTTGATCGTTTTGAGTAAAAAGAGTCTTTGAGTCATAATCATGCAGCCCAAAGGCAAATTTTGATGAGACTTTTTTTGACAACTTGACAGGGTCAAGTTATTGGTGTGGAAATGGGATTTTTGAGGTGTTAATGCAGGTCTTGGATTTTTCCAAGAAGAAATTATGGTCTCCCGAGGGGACAGTGAGGTTGGTAGTTTGCATATAAGCTAGTTTGCACAAGCTTATATGACTCTCACCTTCTTGACACTCTGGTCCTGTTCTTCCAGGTGGGCAAACACAGCGGTAACCATTGATTTCATCGACGCAGGTAGAGCCAAATGCACAAGGAGAAGACTGACACTCATTTATATCTGAAGGAATGAAGAGAATCTGTTAGGAATCACACTCCGAATGTCCTAAAAGCATTCCAATATGAATAGCAACAGGTACAGTCTTGTTTCCCAAGAAAAATATATAAAATATCTAGATTTACCGTTAACACTTTACAATAAGGTTCATTAGTTAACATTAGTTAATGTATTAACTAACATGAACTAACCATGAGCAATCCATTTGTTACTGTATTTGTTAATCATTGTTAACGTTAGTTAATAAAAATACAGCTGTTCATTGTTAGTTCATGTTAGTTCACAGTGTATTAACTAATGTTTACAAGATTTTAGTAAAGTATTAGTAATAGGGATGTAAACGGTTAATCGATTATCGATTAATTGTCGACAAGAATTTACTCGATTAAATAAAATTATTGTCGGTTAATTGAACATTGCGAACGTGCACGAGATTCTCGCGGGCGGCGAGAGACCCGACACAAACTTGAGGCGGCAAAAAAGAAACCAAACATGAGGCGGTCAAAACGGAGGGGAATGTGGGAGCATTTCAGAAACAGAGCTGCCAGCCCTCACGCATCACACCACACATCCATTATCTCATGCACAGAAAAATCACGAAGCTAGACAGAGGCGGGGTGCGTTTCCCGAAAGCATCGTTGGCCAACTATGGTCGCAAGTTCATCGCAATGTCCACTGAACTCTATTGGTAACGACGGAACTTGCGACCATAGTTGGCCAACGATGCTTTCGGGAAACGCACCCCAGGTTAGCTATGATATATAAAAACTCAGCTCTCAGATTCTGTCAATTTTATTACGAAATTCAAACAATAAATACCGTTTTGGCGCTTGTAAATGTTATGTGACAGATCCCTAGCGCACGTGAACCGATCATCTCAAACGCTACTAGCACTAGCTAATAGTAAAAAAATAACACGAACACTGTTGAAAGATACAGTACAACTTACCGAAATGTATATTTCTCATACATAATATCGATCAATCAGTGTTTTTCATCAGCGTGAATAGGTCAATAACATAGCTGGAGAACAATTATCTCACATTTACCTCAGGAAAGCCATTTAATGAACATAATAGCTATAGCACGTAGTTGGCAAGAAAAGAAATAGCTATAGAGAGTATTTTGCTAAATATGTGTTCTATATTACATATTTATTATATTTTTACTTGTATCATTAAATAAAGTTATTATAATAAAAAACGCATCATATTTAATTATTTTTGACCTTAAATAATAGCCTACTACCAGCTGATAGGGCTTTCTGTATGTTTACAGCATTAGGTGAGTTGTTGTTTTTTTTCTTGAGAAAAATTAATGTCTATCTTGTGTTGCCTACCTAATATTTATCCAAACGAGTCAATATTAAATAAAATCACAATACCGGTAATTGAATTGAAATAAAAAAAAGTGTAGCTTACCAGAAATTGTACCATGTAAACATTGTAACATGTTGTCACTAAACCTAATAAAATTCAGTTTAGTTACTAAAATGTTAGTGACAATCACAATACACTTATTGTGATGCAAATTTTTTTTTACAATTATTTAAAAAAAAATTATGTATTTTAATTTTCTGTGCATAATTTATTTTGTTAAACTACATAAATTCCATCTGTACCGTATCCCAACTATTACAATAAAACATCAGTTGAGCAATATAACATGCATTTTTATTCAGTATAAGCAATATTTTGCTTTTTATGTTAAAGACACTATTGATACCGTGAGAAATTTACATTCTCAGGAAAATAGCCGCTTATCAATTAATCGTTAATCGATCGATAAGGTCAATCAACTAATGATTAATGAATTAATCGATAATTTGCATCCCTAATTAGTAAATGTTGAAATTAACATTAACAAAGATTAATAAATGTTGTATACGTGCAGTTCATTATTAGTTCATGTTAACTAATGTAATTAACTAATGTTAACTAACGAACCTTATTGTAAAGTGCTACCATATAATAAGCAAGTCTGCTCGCGATATTAAAGGCTTGTTTTCTAAGAATATCTTGAATCAAAATTTGTTTTTGCTTAAACCAAGAGAAAATTGTCATGCAGTCTTGCATATGAGAAAAATATACATCATTAAAGGGGGGGTGAAATGCTATTTCATGCATACTGAGTTGTTTACACTGTTAAAGAGTTGGATTCCCATGCTAAACATGGACAAAGTTTCAAAAATTAAGTTGTACGTTTGATGGAGTATTTCTGTTTCAAAAATACTCCATCCGGTTTGTCACAAGTTTCGGAAAGTTTTTTTTCGAGTATGGGCATGTGTGACGTCAGATGGGGCGGAATTTCCTTATACGGGTCCTAAGGGCACTTCTCCCGGAAGGGCGCGCGCACGCACCCGTAGACCAGAGCGAGAGAGCGAAAGCAGTACGCCCATCAAAGCGCTGTGTATTAGGCTTTAGGGAAGTCAATGTCACCAAAGAAGTGGGTTTTTGGTTGCCAGGGCAAGACAACCCTGCACAGATTCCCAAAGAACCCAGCGTTAAGGGACCAGTAGATGGAGTTTGTTTTTCCAGAGCATCACCGGAGTTGTGCAAGTGTTCTTGTTTGTTCCCTGCATTTCGACGATGATTGTTTTATAAACAAAGCCCAGTTCGACGCCGGATTTGCAGATCGTCTAATCTGCTTAAGGATGGAGCAGTCCCAACGATAAAGGTTCATGGTCGTGCGTTGGAACCGCAGGCGGTGAGTAAAACTGCTTCAAATGTCTGTGTGTTGTTAGCTATCGGCACGTAAGCACAGCAAGTAAACAACATGATCCCGTATAGTTAATGTATCTATGGAGCATGCGATGTATGGTGTGTGTAAATACATTTGTTTAGCATTTGTAATACGTTTGTTTATCGTAAAACCACACGCGCTCGTGATTCTTTAGCTCCGCCCACACGGCACGCCTCCAACCACTCGTTTTTTTCCGGAAAGACTCGGTACAGTTTATCTTTCTTTTATAAATATAATAAAACTAAAGACTCTTTGGAGATATGAAGGATGCAATACTACTCTATAGTTACTCAAGATTAACATGAGATTGACTGAAACTGAGTGTTTCACCCCCCCTTTAAGTGAGAATTTTGATTGAGAGTTCATAAAGTATGACTAAACACCCTATCCTGATGGACTATATCATCTTGAGCTAAGCTGACAGTAAAGTCATGAGCTCATTTGCAGGTTTGGATGCATCAAACAGTAAAGCCTAAGATATGTCTTGTGCAGCCAGATGAAAGCTTTTCCCACAAGAAAAACGAGCTCTGTAATCAGTGCTGGATAAGCAGGCTGATTGGCTTTCGGTCACTCAGAGCAAGTTTTTCCCGAGGGGCCGTGAACATCAGCGCTGCAGAATGCAAGGACGGTGCTCGCTGTGTCGTTGGCATTCTGCCAAGAGGGCTGGCTAATTGGGTGGCTAGACTGCATTTTGCTCCAGCTCTGTTTGTTTTTGAAGAGATGTGTTGCACATTAACAGGGCTGACAGCCAAGAGGATCAGGCGTCATCTAACACTCACTTATGCGACAGTCTGGCCCGGCGAAACCCGGAGCACACTCGCAACGGTACCAGTTTTCACCATCCACACACGTCCCGGTGTTGTAGCTGTGGAGAGAGAGAAAGACGGAGGGTCAGGCACAGTTCAATTCAGCCACCATTACAGCACTATAAACAGGCTCCAAAATGATGACTTGCCAAGCGCCAAAGGAGAGTAAAAGCTGGCATATTGACATACTGCATAAGAGCTGTTGGTTCACGGTTCAAGTTTGTTCAAGTTCGAGTTCAACTAAAGTTGAAAAAGTAATCAAATCGATTCCAAATAAAACAATTTTAAATAAAATTAAATGATTTCATATAAAATGAAAAATAAAACAAACAATTTAAAGTAAAATATAAAATGGCTTAAAATTTTTAACTCACCAGTGAATGGTAACTTTGAGTAAATTTGCAACAAAATACATTCTTTTACTCAAGTTGTAAAGTCCGACTGTCATTGATAAAAGTGACGCAAAGATTCAAAGACATGCAAACTGTCTACTAATAAAAACATTAGTCGCAGCTTGCACATCCCAACAACTTTTACAACGACTACGTAAAAAACTACAGGTATATTCAATTATCAATAAATTTGGTGTTTAACCAAAAGTACATTTTGGACCCTGATTCCAAATGACAAAATCTGTTTTGATGGTATATGTTATTGTGATTCCTGACAGCTCAGAATCTTGCTCAGACAAAATGTCAAAAGCACAATAGGCAGCCAGCTTAACGCACCCTTGGAATGACAGAAGCTATAGGAGTGCCTGTTTCCCAGCACTGAGAGAGTGTGAGAAAGTGCGGCACAGCTGTACGGGCCTGTTTACAGCGGCAGGCTGTGTGTAAATGTTTTGCCAGGACTTACCATGGGTGTGGGTTGCAGTCGTTGGTATCTGAAAGAGAGAGAGAGAGAGGAGGGTTTGTTTCACTTCACACCCATGTGAGCACATAAGAACGAACACAACAGTGAACATGTCAGAGCTTGTGTCGGTGTGCGCGTGCGTCTGCGTGCTCGCGTGGGCGTCCAGCTTGGCAGACTCGCTGATTGCTCGGTTACTAACTGACTCGCTGTCTCCAGCTTTTCTTCTCTCTTCATTTTTTAGGACTCCAGATTTCTGTTCTCACAGAGTGAGAGGTGTACAACAATACATGAGAAAGGCACATCAAGTGGGGAAAAAGAGAGAGAAGGTGGTGAGCCTGAGGAAGGGGGGGACATCTGTCTCCACTTTCCCTCATTTAAATTTTTTCCTTCATAGCTGGCAGCAGTCGACAGTGTCCAGCCAGGGTGAGGTGGGTTTAGAGAAAGAGAATGGAAAAGAACGAGCAAGACAAAGCCAGGAAAATGGATCCTTGCTTTATTCGCAGACCAAATGAGGGTTGAAAACCTTTATGAGTAAAATGACTCCCTCTTCAACTTTAAATCTATCTAGGAAGTTAACACACTACTCACTCTCGGTGCAGGTGGATCCTTCCCAGCCTTCCTTGCAGACGCAGTTGAAGGAGTCGCCGTTGACCACACAGGTGCCTCCGTTCTCACATGGGTTGGGCAGACAGCTGCTGTTGTTGGCTGCAGAGGAACCGCAAGAGAGGTCAGAACCCTTTGAACTGAACAGATCAACACTACTGCAACCACAACAAGACTGCCACATTTAAAACAGACCCGCTACATCTTGAAGTATTACCAAGTACAACATTTCCCAAGGCTCGTTCCAACTGAATTTCCCATCAAAGAATTGGAGCCGACCGTACGCCAGATATGATATTTTCTGCATCAAGCAAATTTGTGCAAAAAATGTCCGTCCAAATTTTTTTACAGACCGTGATATTGGAAGCAAATTACTGCCAACACATTGATAGAAATAGAGTGAGAGTTCATATGTAAGCTAGAATGATCAAATGTAAAAAAAAAAAAAAAAAAAAAAAAAAATTTTTAATAGACCTCATATGTTGTCTTTATTCAGTATGTCTAATATCACAGTTACTATTTTTCTTACACTGTCTAAATTGGTTTTAAAATGTAAAGCCTTCAAATTTTAGGAGGGAGGTGGTAACATTTCGGGGTCCTTGGCATTATAAAGTTTGAACATTTAAATGGCCATAACATTCTAGAAAGGAGCGATAAAAAAAAAAAAATCTAAAGCACTTGCAAGAAATACTTGCAGCAAATATGTAGCTTATAGGTTTGCTACAACTGTTTGCTCCAAAGTGCATTTTCATGTAAAAGTATGACTTTGCAGCAAGAAGCATGCCAAAGGGGTTTGTGGGATTGCTGCATGTGAGCTGTATCACATTCTGAGAGACAAAGTGAATGGGCATCATCCAAACTGACCTATGTTACATGTGGCACCATCCCAGCCAGGTGGGCACCTGCATTTGAAGATGTCCCCTTCATCATGGCATGTACCTCCATTGTTGCATGTGGCTTCGTCACATTGGCTATCACCTGAAATTACAGTTGATCCCATAGTAGTTTAAAACTCTGTGTACTCGCAAGCACGAAAACAAAAACTTAACAAACTGGGTGGGTCATAAAAATAGTCTTTCGTACGGGAGTGGCAGGTTTTTCCCTTCCAGCCATTTCTACATTCACAGTAGAAATCGTTCACTAGGTCTTGACATGCTCCCTTGTTTAGGCAAGGGTTCAAGCTGCAGTCATCTATGTCTGGAAAAAAAACGGGGAGAAAAGAATGAGAAAATGAACTCAAAGAAGCACAAACATTTAGTATAAGTAGAGAAAAATCTATTCAAGTGAACATACTGATTTCGCAGTGAAGTCCTTCCCAACCGTCAGCACAAATGCACTGATAAACGTTCACCTTGTCGATGCAAGTCCCACCGTTGCGACATGGGTTACTTTCACAGTCGTTTATATCTGAAAAATGACCAAAGACACCATAGATTTTAGGATCATCTAAGACCATGTAAATAAATCTTTAGCAAATCTCCAAATAAATATATTTTTTAAACCGTATATTATAATGTTGTGATGCCTAAATTCACTTGTAGCATTATTTTTTTGGTTTGTTTTATATTTAATTCATTTAGATGAAATAGTCTAGGGTTTTAATATTAGCCATTTATTAGTTATCGGTTAAAATAATTACGGACTTATTGGAAATAAGTGCAATATCAATGAATCCCTATAATCCAATAATATGTTCAGTCTTACTTTCATGACAGTAGGTGCCTCTGAAACCTTCCTGACACTCGCACGTAAACTGGCCCCCGGCCTGGCTTCTGCAGCGCCCGTGAGGGCCACAGACGTTGGAGGAGATATATCGCACCCCGTCCGGTGTACTGTTGGATGCCACGGCAACAGTGCAGCTGTCAATCACTGTCAGGGTTTCAATGAAAGAACGAAATCCAGCTGTTAAATCTCTGAGTTCTTTGCAGACCGACAGCAAGTGACATAAAATCTACAAAAACGTGTGACACTACCCATTCTTCCACTTAACAGCAATCCAGGCAATGTATTCAGATATTTTTTTTTGGTTCACTTTAGAAAGCAAATCCAGTTTTTACATCTGCTTTTGCAGAAAGAATGTGCGAGGAGGCCATTTAATGCACATAAGCCCTGACTCTGCTCACAAAGAAACTTGATGGGCTTATCTAGCTGTAGGGTTTGCCTCTCCTCAAACACACACACACACACACACACACACACACACACACACACACACACACACACACACACACACACACACACACACACACACACACACACACACACTTTAAAACATCCAAGGCAGAGAATCCCACCAAGTCATAACCACGGAGAACACACACAGAGCTGTTAAGAAGCTGGCAAATGTTCAGGAGGATTTGGGAATGGGGAAAGTGTTTGAGAGACTGTGTGTATGTGAGCTGTGTGTCCAGAGAGGTTACTGTCAAATAGCTCACTGTGGGCTGAAAAAGCCTCATGTAACAAAATATGAGTTCTTTTTTCTCATCTTTCCCCCTGAAGGTGGTGGGAGAGTCCATGGGCCTGTAATCTCGTTTTACTCAGCAGCTGAACAATGGCATGCAACTAGCAGATCAGCTTACTATGGGTTTTAGAGGCGCTTTACAAAGAGATACTGAGACGAGATCCGTCCCGGAGACTGAGATTTCTCACCTTGGCATGATGTGGTTCGACAATGGTCCTTCAGGTGAGAGCAGTTTTTACCCTCGTAGTCATCGGGGCATTTGCAGAAGTAGTCCGAGGCCAGGTTGAAACACTGCGCCCCGTTCTGGCATGGGTTGGGCTGGCAGTAATCGATATCCAGCTACACCGGAGAAAGATTTACAAGAGGAGAAAAGAGAGCTCAATGATGAGGGGAAAATGATATCCAGGCATTTTTGGATTCTTAGAAAACAGAGCAACCCTCAACAGCCTCGACACGGCGTCTGCCAGGAAAAAGCGTACCAAAATGCTCAGGAGAATAAAAACAAATAGAAGAATATTTTAAAGAGCTAGCCAAACCCTGGCTGTCTCAAACCTAGCCCTTCTTTCTTTGTCTCTCTCTTTCCTTGGGGTACAACTAGAGCTGGGTGAATGAAGGTATACACTGCTGTTTAAAAGTTTAGGTTGAGAAAGATTTTTTTTTTTTAAAGAAATGAATAATTTTATTTGGCAATGATCCATTCATTTAAAAGTAACACGTTTATAATGTTAAAAAATGATATTTGTTCTTTTGAACTTTCTATTCATCAAACAATCTAGAAAAAAAATGCATTACAGCTTCCACACAAATATTAAGCAGCACAACTGTTTTCAACATTGATAATAATCAAAAATGTTTCTTGAGCAACAAATCAGCATATTATAATGATTTCAGAAAACAGTTATTTTAAATTCTAATGATATTACTGAGTTTGCTGTCAAATAAATGCAGCCTCGGTGAGACATTTAAAAAACATTTTAAAAAAAGACAGAGCCCAAACTTTTAAGCGGTAGTGTATACCCACCAATAGAACTGTTAAAATTCTGCTATACTGTTTATCAATAGAGGAATTTCATTCTATATGAGAGCCATTTTGTTTGGATGCATCAGGACAAGTGTAGCCTGGGAAAACCCAGACAACTTCCGCCAAATTTAGATATGCTCTACAAGTTACTACTTGTAACTCAGTTACTACTGAGATTGGTCTGGTTTTAACCAGGCTAGGACAAGTGTACAGTTTAGTCACAGTTTAACTGTAGATATGCAGGATGTTTATGGTTGACGAGCAACATCACAAGTTGGCACATTTAATATAGAAATCAACTAGAAGCAATTTTATAACTTTGAACTTTGTCCATGCAATCATATTTATATTTTGAGTCTTATTTTTAACTTAAGCATTACATAATGTGATGCGACTAAGTACTGATACAAGATGTATTCGTTTGTTATGAATAATTTTTTAGGTCGGAAATAAATATACAGTTACTGTTACTGTTAAGATTTTATATACAAAGATTCCCTCACCTGACACAGCTGACCCGAGAAGCCAGCAGGACACAGGCACTGAAATCCATTGACTTCATCCTGACACCGACCACCGTTTAGACAGGGACTGCTAGCGCACTCATCCACGTCCTTCTCACAGTTTTCACCCGAGTAGCCAGGAGGGCAAAGACAGCGGTAAGCGTTCACCAAATCCTGTTAAAGAAAAGAGAAAAGTTAAAGAAAAAAAATACCTGAAAAAAAGCTACAATAACTCAGTGTACTTAAGTGACGAAGGTCAAATAAGCCCTCTGCCATAATCCTAGACACACTTTCCTGGCACTAACCCTAAAAAAATTATTATTCTGTTTAGATGGCTTAAATTTTTTTTGTACAACACTATTGAGAATCAATGGAATTAAGAGGTCAGCCTCAGACGACACACCCATGAACTCTACATGTTTCTGTTCTGGATGTTTCTACAATGAGCCCTTTTGAAGACAAACTAGTCACTGGATTTGTCAAAGTTTGAGAGGTTCATGGCATTCACTCTGAAGGGATTCGGGAATTTAGTTTGAAGCAGACAGTAGCAATTATAGGGGATATCATTGAGTACACCTGTACATTCCACTTTGTTCATAGTTATATCCAATTTCAGATAAACCCCTAAACATCATGTACAAAATAACTAGCTGTACTTGGCCGCTTTACATGCCAGTCTGAAATGCCAACTCCTTCCTGCTTGTGAGTGGACAGATCTTGGAAAGAATTGTACATTACCATTCAAAAATTTGGTGTGGGTAAGATTTGTAATGCTTTTGAAAGAAGTCTCTCATGCTCAGCAAGGCTGCATGTTTTTAAATATATATTTATATTTTATAATGTAATTTATTCCTGTGATGGTAAAGCATTACTCCAGTCTTTAGTGTCACATGATCCTTCAGAAATCATTTTAATATGCTGATTTGGTGCTCAAGAAACATTTCTTTTAATTATAAATGTTGAAAACAGTTTTTTCAGTATTCTTTGAATGGAATGGACACTTCAAAAGAACAGCATTTATTTGAAATCTTTTGTAACATTATAAACGTATTTACTGTCACTTTTGATCAATTTAATGCATTCTTGCCCAAATAAAATTATTAATTTCTTACCGACTCCAAATGTCTGAACAGTAGTGTATATCGATAGTAATCAAAGATTGTCAACAAAGAGACAGATCAGTCAGATCAGGAGATCTCCTACCTTGCAAGTTCCTCCATTCAGACACTGACCCTGGCAGTCATTTATGTCTAAAAATGAGCGAAATTTGAGTTTATAACCCATAAACACGGTGCAGAAATAAATCTTTGCAAACATAAGCAGAGCTTAAAAGAAAAACATTGATATACTCACTTATGTCACAATTCTGACCCATCCAGCCAGGGAGACACTCGCAGAAATAGCTACCAATCAGATTGTGGCATGACTTGGCATTCACACATGGCTTGTCTTCACATTCATTGGCATCTTTAAAAATAATTTTTGTGAATAAGTTAAAAGCATGCACACGTTTAGGAAAAAAATATAGTTAAATGATGAAATAATCTCTCACCAATCAGACACATTTTGCCGGTCCAGTGAGAAGGGCAGGTACATTTGAAGCCATTGACCAAATCCTGACAGGTGCCTCCGTGTTTGCATGGGTTTGGCGTACAGTCGTCCACATCTATGAGAACAGAGCAGGTTAGACACATCAAGTGTTGTTTGGCATCTTCTGTTTGGATTACTGTTTGTGTGCCGCCTTACTGATTTCGCATGATGGGCCGCTCCAGCCGACTGCACAGACGCACTCGTAACCCTGACTGGTTTCCTTGCATGCCCCTCCATTCGCACATGGGTTGGACAGACAAGCGTGTTCAGCTGTGAATGCAAGCACATAGTCTCACTCGTTTGTGTTCTGCAGTTTCAAACACGTACAGCTCTTTTGTGAAGACATATAATCATTATATTGAAACAAAATTTTGAATCACAGAAGAAAGAACGTTTTTAAATGGTTAGGGTAAAAAAAATGTATACCTTTTCAGCTAAGATGCATTAAATTGGTCAAAAGTGATGGTAAAGACTTTATAATGTTACAAAAGCTTTCTATTTCAAAAAAAGGTTCTTTTAAACTTTCTAGGTTTAAAGGTTTTAAAGGTTCTTTTTTGTTTCCACAAAAATATTAAGCAGCACAACTGTTTTCAACATTGATAATAATAATACATGTTTCTTGAGCACTAAATAAGCATATTTGAATGATTTCTGAAGGATCATGTGACACTGAAGACTGGAGTAAAGGCCGTTCACACCAAGAATGGTAACTATAACAACAACAAAAAAGATAAAGCGTTCTAAATATAAAAGACTAGCAGAGTCTGCACCACAGCTATAATGATAACGGCAAAGAGAAACGATATCATTGTAATCAGGTTCAGAACGATTTTTTTTCCAGCTGATGAATGATAAAAACAATGACACAGCCAATCAGACTTTAAAGAGCTCGAGCATTTAAAGCAGTAGACAACAAAACTGCAGCGCGCCATTTCCACTTCCTAATATACTTCTTTTCATGCTTTTCTTTGAACTCTGACTGAGCTCACTCACGCAAAAACTCCTGTTATAATCAGTTAATCTCTTATTGACATCTTATCTAGGCTACACTTTGTCTGTTATGATGACAAGATCTGTGATCATGGAGAACTCGTCAGTCGAAGTCAGTAAACTCTCAGTGTTTTGAGCGATGAGCGCATTCTGACTAACCTACAGTAAACACCTCTAATTGGCCATTGCTTTCAACAGACATGCCTGTGACTGGCTACAATGCCCAACGCTGCAAACAAAAATATGCGTTTCAGCGGGTACAGAATTGAGTTGGTACTAATGGTACCGTAAATAAATTAAAATAAAATAAAACATTTAAAAACACATTGTATCTACACAAATTCCCTATTTTGGATTAAAAACAGCTAATTTTGCCGAAAGGTGACAGGTTTGCATCCCTGTACTTTAATATGTGAGCATGTATTTATAAGCATGGTATGAAGGATAAGTATGAAGAAGAAATAATGAAATAAGAATAAGAAAATGAAGACAGATTTCCTTTTTGAGTGAACTACAAGTCTAATGTGCTCTCAAGTCCACCTCTACAGTGACCAGAGCATGTTGATCTGACCTTTGCACAGTAGTCACATGACTGACCCCATTAACTTAACAGTAAGTTTAGCTTTTATCTTCCTGCTCAAGACTGAACGATTCCTCCAATGGTTTGGATAGGAGAGATTTCTTCACATTGCCCCAGGAGGTTGTCACCACCCTAAAGGCTTGAATATGGATCATATGAATCCGAGAGGGGGATGGGGAGGGGGGAAAAAAGCCATAACGGTCCATCTGGCAGATTTCATCACTATACCCATCCAACCATTGACTGTCAAAACAGACGAGATCCACTGGCAGGACATATCATAACAGAGGATTAGCAGACCTGGGCGAACTTCCTGACACTGTAGACAGTTAAGGCCCAGGCTCTGACATCATCTGATCCCCCATAAGGCTCTCTACACCCTTTCCCATCTACAGTTATACCAGAATACAATGACATTGCTGCTTGCAAAATTGTACCTTTAGCAGCTTGTTACAGGGGCAGTATCTACCCCCAAAAAGTATTATTTACCCCTAAAATGTTCATAGTAGTACCTTAATGGTACATTTTGGTTCATGTTACTACTCTAAGGTAGTAGTATGAATCTTTTAGGGGTAGATAAGTCATAACTTTAAGGGCACTGCCCGAGTGACTAAAGTGCGTCTGAAATCGAATACTTCCCTACTATATAGTATGCGAAAAACAGTACGCGAGCAGAGTAGTATGTCCGAAATCATAGAATTCGAAAAACAGTAGTCGAAAAGTACCCGGATGACCTACTACTTCCGGCGAGATTCTGAAGTGCGCATACGATGGACACGTTGGCTGACGTCATATGTAGGAGTGAGGTTCAAACAGCAGTGCAATTGGAGGTTTGTCCTCTTTCCTGCAATGTCACTTGAGGAGAGGTACGATTTCATGAACTCCGTGCACTTGATGTTAAATTGAGTTACAAGTGTTCATGTCAGGTTTAAATAATCAATTGTGAAAGAGTATTCATTGAGATGTTATATTGGACTATTAGTTTGAGTCATTAACTTGTTAAATTAAGTTTATTTGTGTGCTGTTAATGAGTGAATAGTGCATTGCGTGAAATGGCGGCGCGGTGTAATTAAATTATATATATGTGTATATTTGGTACGCATACTAAATATATATTCTAGTTTATCAATATATATTGTACATTGCATTTACTGTGTGTTCTGTAGTTAACTAACTGGTGTATTTAAACAAGTATTTTGTGGTTAACAGGTAAAAGAGCCGCGGTTAACAGTGCCTGTCTGTTTACGGTATGTGTTTCAACACACAGGTATGTTAATTGGGATCTAAGAAACACTGTAATGCTGTTTTGAATTATTTACATATACAATGACATTTTTGTGAATTATTCTAATTATTATTATTTATACTATTGCTATTATTACATATATTGTGTATGTGTGTGGCGAAGTGTGTGTCTCTCTTTTCCTGCGATGTCACTTGAGGAGAGGTAAAAGAGCTGCGGTTAGCAGTGCCTGTCTGTTTATGTGTTTTATCACACAGGCATTGTAATTAAATTCATCTTTAGCACGACCAGCTTTGTGTGGAAAATCCTTTCATTCAAAACATCCAAAATAACACAATGCAGAGGAACAACCGCTACACAGACACCTTTAAAATGTATTTGCTTTATTTTTGTATATTATTTAACTTTTAAATGGATACAGAATACAAAGCTTAAAACAAAATCACAAAACTTTGGCACAAAGTAGTATAATAGAGCTTAAAGCACCACCAAAAGCTTTTTTTTAATAAAGTGTCATCTTGAGGGAAGAAAATAAACGTCAGCAGCTTCAGTAAGGTAACCTTCACAGGTTTCTAAAAGATCTAAAGGGACTTTCTTACTAACAATCTCATTTGTAGGGCATCACTTTAAAATCATTCAAAATCTGTTTCTTTAAAAGCATGTGTACAAGATGAGAACTTTACACCTTGGGTAATTTTGGGATTTCCACTTGAATTTTTCCTACCCAAATTTAAAGTAAATAATTTGTAAAAAATTAAGCTCAAATATGTGATATGTAGCTAGAACACCAGCACCTCGATGTCCGTTTTTTCCACCCATGGTCGCAATCAGTGACTGGATGGACTATCGTGAAAGTCGGAGGTTGGGGTGGAGGTCGGGGTGGAGGTCAGCTCCATCTTTAAAATATAGATGAAGAATTGGCGCAGTAGGTTGTAGGAATCTGTAAACGTGTTTATAGTTTATTTTAGAATACAATTTGAATCGACAAGACACTTGTTTTCTATGTTGGCTTATTTATAAATATAATATGTATGTATGTATTATAAAAGCAAAATACAAATACAAAAAAAATACAAAAGCTCTCGACAAAGGCGTGATCTGCGAGCAGCTGACCGACGACTCCTCTGAATTGTGAGCACGAACGACGTAAAAACGCAGACGAAAGCGGAAAGAAGAACTAAAAACATTTCTCTAAGTTGGTGCAGTCAGTGGAATGGGCTCTTTAAATTTTTGCGCTGATGTGACCGCGCATGTTACGTGACAATACCAACATGGCGCCGGACTCCATACTACCCGTATTCATACTATATAGAACGTACTTTTTTAATTTAAATGTAGTACCTACTCACATAGTACGTGATTTCGGACGCAGCAAAACTGTTGTACCCCTAAAGGTACAATTTTTTATTATATTTAAAAAATGTGCACTAGCTTATACATCACAGTTTTATGCTGTAGTTATTCAGTTCCAATAGAATGACAAAGAAAATTAGTTACACTTTTTGCTATAGTACACTCTTAATTATTTTTTTTCTCTGAAACTTAAATCTAATGACCAGAACCAACTCTAAATTCGAATCAAAATTCATTTAGAGCTTTTTACAAGCATTGCAAACTTAAAACACACCATGTTTAGATACATAATACAAAAGGGGAGACCTTCAAATGGACTGTTAGAAATGAAAATGACAACTATGATGGAAAAAAAGGCCCTGTTCCAAATGTCACCCTAAACACTCGCGGTCTTCCTACGAGTCTGCACTTTCATGACGTAATGCCGCTTTGACTGCTGGGTAGAAGTCTGCTGTGGAGCTCGCTTCAGTGCGGGCTCGCCAAAAGTGCGTATCGAGGACGCATATAAACCACAAAGGGAACGCTCACAAACACCCTAAAATGAAAACTAAAATGACAGAAATCTAAAATGACAAATGGGACACCCTACGGTCGGTGCATATGATGGTAAGTGCAAATGAAGTGTGCCATTTGGGCCAGGGCCAAAGAAAAAGAAACAGTATACTTCAGAAAGCTCAATACTGACATTTTTGCTGCCCAAAACAATCAGTATCAGCCTTAGACGGCACTGCTAACAGTTTGTTCGCTAACTGATGCATGTTACATAAAAAATGGCAAGAATCGCCATTTCCAATTGGTTTATTATTGTGATATCAACTATTTTAGATAAATCCACCAATAAAGTGCACAAAAAAACATGCAATTGGCCGGCTTTTTCATGTCAGTCAGACATATCTTTGCTGTCTATGTGATCGTTCTTGTCCAGAATCTGCAAACTGAACCACTACAGCATGACAGACTCACCTCGTTCACAGTTGACCCCAGAGTAGCCGTCTTCACAAGAGCACTGGTACTTGTCAGGCCCTGTATTGCTGCACGTTCCTCCGTTCAGACACGGCTGGTGCGTTCCACAGTAGTTTAGATCTGAGAGGTAATAACATTCAGTATTAGGGATGAATGCTAGAAAGCAAAACAGAGTCAGAATAAATCAAATGAATGTGTGCTTACCTTTGTCACAGAGTTGTCCACCCCAGTTAGTGTCACAGAGGCACTGCCATGGTTCACCGCAGGTCCCGTGTACACAGCCCGGGTGAGGGATGCACTTATCACAGTACGGACCCTGCCAGCCATACAGACACCTGAAAGCACCAAATATACCCTAAGGTAAGATTTTGTAACTGAAACTGTCACCAAATGCCAGTATATATACAGTAGTATATACCTGTGCATTTACTTCATTGTCTTTGCAAAATGTTAGTTTACATTTATATTGTGGATAATATGCATTCGAATGAGATAAGTTATCATGGACAAAATTAGTCAGTAATTTCACAACAAAACTATTTTCTAACAGCATTACTTTCAACAATAACTGATGTTATTTTGATAAACAGAGCAGAAAATTGTCTTGTTTCCTCTGAAAAATTTAAATGATATTGACCAACATCTCTTTTAGAAAGAGTTTGCTTTTCCAATTCTCTCATGTTCTCAAAAGGCGTCAGGGGTAAAGAAGTGCGTTCTGTTATAAAGGCGACACCACACAAAAACAACGCGTAGTGATCTTCTGAAGTATAATTTGCCATAATTTACTCAAAGTACTTTGAAAAAATGTTTGAGTAAGTTTTTAAGGGAATTCGATGCTGAATAAACTGCGTTTTTAAAGTTTGCTCCAGTCCACTGGGAAAAAGGGAACCGCCGACAACTTCTTGTCTGATTATTTAATGCCAAACCATGCAAACAACAAACAGCAGCTTTAAAACTCCACTGGGTCTTTTAGAGAGACTAACATTAGCTTGTGGAAGGACACTCTGTCTCAATAAAAAGCGGAGCGGCTTGGTCCCAGAACTGCTCGGACCGTCTGGGAGGGGGATTGTTTTTTGCAGACTGCTCCACTGGCCAATGTATTTATGGCAGGGTTTTTTTGCATTCTCACGCCTGTTCCCATGTAGCCATTCTCTGCCCCGGGAATGAAAAAAAAGAGAGTCAGAGCTACGGCCGCAGAATATCTCTAAGCCTGTAATTAAAAGTCATCTCCAAAACGGCTCAGAGATAACTCTTCCCTACACTTCCCCTTTAAGATGGCAGTAATTAAGCAGCCAAAGCGATAACCTATTCCTTAAAGAAGGACTCAGATGAGATAGTAAGTCGCTTGAGTGCTCAGCCGCAGGAAAACAGACTGCCCTCTGGGGAAAAAAGAAAACAATTAGCCTGAGGCGGCAGTTCAGCTGTAAAAATAAACACGGTGGTTGAGGAAACCTCTCTCTGTGATTAAAGACAACTATTCTTAAACGTGCGAGAAGATTTCACTATGAGAAACGTTCACAAATCAGGTTAGCGAGGTCTTAGAAGTGCCTTTGTATGATAATAAAGCGTTCAATCTGTATGGCTGAGAGACATTTTCACCCTGTAGGCCTTGACGGTTCCAATATAGCACAGTAAGAGCTCTTGTTACAACAGTTGCACAATTGCATGGTTGTGTGTTCTGGCAAGCTTTTAGTGAGAGATGAATAGGTAATGGGATATAATCATGCCAAATGCAACAAAGAGCTGAGGTTTTAGTATACATTGAATTCTGTAGACTTCTAGCATTGATCTTGAATGCTTTCAGAGCTGGTACAATGACAAGAATTAGTCAAACAAACAAGAACTTCAGAACAAAACATCACCAAAGTCAGGCTGTTGACCAGACCAAAGTAAAAACCTATAACGAGCCAATAAAAAACCAGAAAAATCTCAATCCAAAACTTGCCACGACTTGCTCCAAGCAATAGAAGATCAGTTTGTTGTGAAAGAAATAAAATTTTCATTAACTCGATGCCCTACTCAAAACAAATAAGTTACACATGATGCATTCCTTTATGACGACGCAAATAACTACGGTGGCCCAGTAGTGCACAACACAACGAAATGTAAAAAGCAAACATAAGTTCACAACACAACGAAATTAAGCCACAACACAACGGAAACAAGCCACAACACAACGGAAAATCCACAACACAACGAAATAAAGCCACAACACAACGGAAAATCTACAACACAACGAAATAAAGCCACAACACAACGGAAATGCTCCCGACCACTAGAGGGCTCTCGGAGCCCAGTAAAGTTAGTTTTCCAAGCCATTGTTCATTAGAGAGTCAGCAGTCTATAAAAATATATCAACACCACGATTAGTTTTAACAGTATGTAGCTAACCATTGTTTATCGACATTTATTAATTCAAAATCACCTACGTGCATTATAGCTGCATATTTATACTCTAGAATGCTTTGACGCGCTACCACGGCGCATTATCCCTGAGGGAACGTCTGCCAATTCCTCCAAGTTGTTAAAACGTATAATTTGTTTTAATTAAAATTACTTTTAACATTCAAAAACAGACATGTTCAAAATCCAAAGCTTGATTGTATTTGATAGTAGACTGACTTAATAAGACTTTTATAATGACTTAATAATGACTTTTTTCCAATACCCTTCATGTATTTACAGTAATTAACATTTTTTTTTTTTAGGAAATTTCTGTAAAAGTTTTTTTTTTCTTTTATCATGTTCCTAGTGACCAGACTGACTTATTATATGTGGAATTGTGCCAATTCCTTCCAATTTCACCAAATGGTTTTTATTTTTATTTATCAAATTATATTATAATAAATTATACGTTTTAACCACTTGGTGGAATTGCCAGACGTTCCCTGACGATCATGCGCTGTGGTAGCGCGTCCAAGCATTCTCGAGTATAAATCAAATACGCAGCTATAATTCATGTAGGTTATTTTGAAGTAATGTTGATATACACTGTTAAAACTTATCGTGGTATTTATATATTAAGACTGCTGACTCTATAGAACAATGACTTGGAAAACTAACTTTACTGGGCTCCGAGAGCCCTCAAGTGGTCGGGAGCATTTCCGTTGTGTTGTGGCTTTATTTCGTTGTGTTGTAGATTTTCCGTTGTGTTGTGGCTTATTTCCGTTGTGTTGTGGCTTTATTTCGTTGTGTTGTGGATTTTTCGTTGTGTTGTGGCTTGTTTCCGTTGTGTTGTGGCTTTATTTCGGTGTGTTGTGGATTTTCCGTTGTGTTGTGGCTTGTTTCCGTTGTGTTGTGGCTTTATTTCGTTGTGTTGTGAACTTATGTTTCCTTTTTACATTTCGTTGTGTTGTGCACTACTGGGCCACCGTACTGTGGACAGCCTCGTTTCTGCATGTTTTTTTTTTTTCATCGCACATATTACAAAAGCAAAACATTACTCAAGAACAAAACTCAAGAAAAAAGCTCCTTAGCAAAAATTTGGCTATGAAAGGATGAAAAAACTGCTAAAAAGCTTAATTCTGTTCTCAAGGGAATCAACACAAGTTGTAGAATAAAACCACCATGTTATTTTAATTCATATTAGACACTCCAGTTGGTTTATGGGTTATTTTTGATGTGCATCAGTGTTTCAAAAGAGAACAAAAGTATTTATGATGCACTCGGGAGCTATAGCTGTATATGAACACACACAAGATATGCATCGCTTTCTCTTCCCCTGTGGCCAAATTCATACATCATTAGTAAAACAAGCAGTGCATTTTAAAAGCCAATTAAAGGTTCAACTTGGCAGATTATGGTTTGTTGATAAGGCCTCGACATCTTGCCAGACAAAAGCAAAACATTAAATAGCTATAAATAGCTTTGTGCTTCAGTTGTCTCCACAACATGGCCTTATTTGCACCATCTCAGAGCTAAACGCCAGCCATGTTGGAATACTTGTAGGTGAATGTCTGTAATCTGTGCTTTCATTGTCTGTGCACCAGAAACAGAGCTTGAGCTATCAGACCCCGACAGGTCAAACGGGACACACGGATTCTAACAAGATTTAACCATGAGCCTTTAGTTGCGGTCAAAGCTTGCACTGTTGCATCTTTCACTCTTTAACAAGGCTTGACTTGTTGCTCAAAATGTTAAAGAGTAAGGCTGAGGACAAAATAAGCCCGTTGACAGTGTAAAACTTACTTTCTTGCAGGAAATGGCACAAAATGTTATAGGAATGAAGAATACATTTGCAAATAACTCACTTGCAGCCACCTGGTTGCTTACAGGATCCGTGTTCGGTGCTGCAACCTTGTCTGCAAATAGCTGGAAAGCAGAGAAAAGGGAAAAGATGAACAACATAAGTTTGGGCTGTGTAAAATAACACCGTGGGCCTCAATGTCCCCTATTCACCCATGAAAACTTTTTGGGAATGTATGGGGTGGGAATCTTTCAAACCCCAGATCAGCTCACTGAATCCTACTCTAATTTGAGGCCTGTTGTCAGGCTTTGGGTTCTGCACTCTCCATTCACAGCTTATTCAAACTACCCTCGCCCCTCAGCCTCTTAAAATGGCAACTGTCTGAATTGAAAGCATTCAAATCGTGAAATTAACATAGAAACATGAAACACAATTTACAAACCATTTTATTAAATTATCAGATGCATTTAGGAATGCCCAAATCAATGAAATATTATGACTTTTCCTGCCTTCATGATTGTAAAAAATAAGGCTGTTCTTTTGAACTTTCTATTCATCAGAGAATCCTTAAAAACTAATAATAATAAGAAGAAATGTTTCTTGAGCACCAAATCAGCATATTAGAATGATTTCTGAAGGATCATGTGGCACTTAAGACTGGAGTATTTATGCTGAAAATTCAGCTTTACCATCACAGGAATAAATTACATTTTCAATTATATTAAAGCCAAAAACAGTTATTTTAAATTGTAATAATATTTCACAATATTACTGTTTTTACTGTATTGTTAATCAAATAAATGTAGCCTTGATTAGCATAAAATGCTTCTTGCAAAAAAAAAAAAAATAGGACCACAAACTTTCTAAATATATTTAGTGTATATTCACTATAGAAATGCCCATGACTTTTCCAGGTCTAAAAATCACAATTTTAAAATTCCCTAATTCAGGTTTTTCATGACTATAGGAACCATGTGTATTTGAAACAGGATATAGTAACGAAGTCTACTTGCTCACCTGTATTGCAGTCAGGACCTGTCCAGCCTTCCAGGCAGGTCTTGTTCCCATTCTGGTCACAGGTGTAATGTCCAAAAAACTCGTCACGTGGCCGGCAGAACTTGTTGCATCCAAAGCCATAGTAGTGTTCGTCGCAGGTTACCCGGATCTGGTACTCAAACTGGGCGACAGGGCCGTTATGGGTTAGCCTTTGCCATTGTCGATTTGGGTTGATCATGCCAGAGTGGTACGCTTTCTCGATCAGCTTTCCACCTGAACAGTCAGTGTGTGAAAGTCAGAAAGGGTTTCACAAAACAACACCACACACTATTACCAGGAAACTGTAATCTCTTCACTGTAAAAAATTATATGATCAATCATTTATGACATCATATGTTTTTACATTGCTTTAACTCACCAAAAGTTGTTGTGAAAGCAATTTTCATTTTTTTTTATAAGTTATACAAGATTCCCTTTTTAAAGTCAGTTTAATGTAATTATATAATAAGTAATCCCACTGGCAGCCAGCACTCATGACATCAGTGAATAAACACTGTCTTGCTCACTCAATTTCTCTCTCTCTCTCTCTCTCTCTCTCTCTCTCTCTCTCTCTCTCTCTCTCTCTCTCTCTCTCTCTCTCTCACTCTGTCTCTCTCTTAAATTAAATAATTAATCATTTTGAGTTGGTTTGAACTTTTCCAGTTACATTTTTATTTATTTTGGAATTATTACAATGGCAATGTAATCCCAATTATTTAATTTTTAAACAAAATGTTGTCTTTATAACATCACACTTAATATTTTTCAATGTAAGGAGACATTCAAGCAGAATGGAAAAATATGTTCTGTGTGAATGGCCTTTAAATGAGTCTTAAAATATATAGCAGCTTTTATATTTTTGGAAGGCGGCCCTTTGGGATCATCCTTGGCATCAAGTTTGAAAACCCCTGGATTAAAAGAGTAACACTAAATTTAGCATCTGGGAGACACTTACTGGAAAAGATTCATGCTAATACTAGTAAACTAAATAAACTGACCTGTATTTCCTCAAACTCTCTGACCACAATCATACACACACACACACAAACACGGATTTTATCCTTGAATTCTTAAAAAATAATCTATATTGTTACAGGGATGTGAAATTTCTCCTACCAGAACCGCCCATCTCTATTCCCAGCTGTGCTGTTTCTAACCACAGAATATGAGGTAAACTGACAGCTCATGTCTTTCAACATTTCACTCCCGAATCTGACTAGGACAAGGGACTGTGAAATGTCTATTCCACCCTTTAAAGTTCACCTCTCAGACCAAGAAAGTTTCTCTGCAAACTTATGTATCATGGGTGGATTTTACTCTCATTCCCAGAGGCAGAATAAGTGAAAAGAGATGATATTATGGAGGCCAGGTGGGCCTATAGTTCATATGACTTTGGAATGCAGAGAGTCGTTGTGGCATTTCACTTGCACCCTGAGCCCTGCGGCCAGAGCCAAGTGTCACGTCTTTACTACCTGCAGCCTGATCCACTTCACTGTGGGGCGAGGAAGTCACATTAAACTGACAGAAGAATCCTCTGCGCTCTCAGGGCAAAGACTAAGGAGACGTGCTAGCAAACTTACTGTATTCTACTAAGGATGGTTATATTACTGTTCAAAAGTTTGTGGTCAGTAGTTTTTTTTTTTTAAAGAAAACTTTTGTTCAGCATTAAATTAATCAAAAGTGACAGTAAAGACATAATGCTACAAAAGATTTCTATTAGGCCCTACATGTTCTTTTAGAACTTTTGACTTGATCATCTTCATCAAAGAATTCAGAAAAAAATGTATCAAGGTTTATCTTCAAATATATTAATCAGCACAACTGTTTTCAACATTGATAATAATAATACATGTTTCCTTGAGGACCAAATCAGCATATTAGAATGATTTCTGAAAGATTATATGACACTGAAGACTGGAGTAATTCCATTAAAACAGTTGCCATGCTAACTTGCTACTGTAAACAAAAGCTTGCAACGCTTGCCCCGCCTCCGGGGTCTTCTGATTGGTCCACTGTTTTGGAACTGACATTGATGAATGGGACTGTGTGTAAAAGTTGAAAAAAAATCTTCCATGTTTACATACAGTAGTAAAACAATAGAAAAGTAGCGCATTGAAATGGAAAAACATGTTCTGTGTGAACAGCTCCAAAGACACATTTGCAACTTTTACTTTTTAACATTAGCAACATTTACTGTACATCAGATTTATGACTTTGGTGATGCTAGCACCATTCTACTGTTTGAGTTTGTACAACTTTAAGGCCAAGTTTCACAGACAGGGTTTAGATTAAGCCAGGATTAGGCCTGAGTTCAATTAGGATATTTAAGTAGCTTTTATAAACATGCTCTTAGAACAAAGCAGTACTGATGTGCATCTTGAGACAAAACAATAGCACATAAAGACATATTTTAAGATATGTCAGTGCAAGTTGCTTTCCGTTAAAACGGCTCAAACATGCATTTTAGTCTAGGACTAGATTTAAGCCTTGTCTGTGAAACAAAGCTTAGGCCTAAATCTGCCTTTGATGGACAAAATGTTATTTTACAATATTTATAAAACTAAAGTAAGTTACCTTCTCAAAACACAGCAAAATCTCAAATGTAGGTGAGGCTGAATTGCCAGCAGATTTGGGGATTTCCAGATTCTAATATTTCATTCAAAGATTTAAAGTCCAATAAACAGAAACAATACCTCTAAAACGTACTTTAGCAGGGCACATAAGAAGTATTTGAAAAGACAAAAAATGACAGGATCCAGCCTCAGAGAAACCATTAGTATATGCAGTATATAACCTGATACACATAGGACAAGAGCACAACTTCAACATGTAAGCTTTTCTGCAACAACCACTTTGAACTTAAGATATCTGGACATAGCTGAAAGTCGCTATATCAAAGTTAATGGTAACACAACCCAGAAGAGCTATTCAAATGAACTCCGCCAGACTCAGTTTTGTGTCTAAATGGGATTGTTTCTGGAGTGTTAAGCCCTGTTGAGGTGCAAGAAGAGAGAGGTTATAGCAAACATAACCTTGCGCTTGAGCTATGCACCGTGACAGAGAGGCCGTGAGACCTTGACTGCCAACACCTGCCATTAGTCATCAGGTATTCGGAAACATTTTCATAAGCATGAGGCCCCCTCAACAATGTTTCTCACATACACACACACACACACACACACACACACACACACACACACACACACACACACACACACACACACACACAGTCTTCCTCTTCTCTCTTCCCTGTCCTGTCACACACACCTGTCAGCACATTTGGTTTAAAGACTAGCGAGTTATGGGCGGAAATGTCACGGAAACTTCAATTTGTTCCATTTTCTTCCAAAGTTTAAACAGAGGAAAAAAGAAACAAAACGAAACAAAACAAAAATAGAGACAAATGAAACAGACAGAAACAAATAGACACAAAGCAACAAACAAACAAAAAAGAGAGAAACAAACAAAATATTAAAGAGAAACAAACCAAACAAACACAAAGAAATCAACACATTATAAATCAAGCAAACAAAAACAAAAAGAGCAACAGATAGTGAGTATAAAAATCCTGCTACTCACTTTCAATGGCGGTGTCGTTATTGAAGTCCAAGGCCTCCACTATCAACGTGTAGGACCTCTGCAAGAGAAAAACACACATGCAGTTAGCAATGAAACCAAAACAAAGAAACATCAAAGATCATTCTACATCAACAGAGCTTTAGTCAGGGACCTTGACTTGTAACCAATAAACACCAATGACAAAATATGACCACTGGGACACGCTGAGAAATGTGCCGTGAAAGATCAGAAGAACAACTCAACCTTCAACTTATCTGGCAGTGCTCTCCTGAAACTTTGGTCAGATACTGTATCAGCATCTTTATAGACAGATCTTTATAGACAAACAAGCATTCTTGTTTTGGTAATCTGACTGTGGCAGACTATTGTTCAGATAATCAAAAGAACCAAGCAGATCTTTGCCTGTCAGTCATTTTTGAGTCGGTCATAAATATATATTTTTTCAATTTACACGACACCATTATCAACTAAAAACAGAAAAAAATGTATGCTTTTTAGTCGTTCATTTAAACGACAAAGGCGTTTTGGGGGCCTGAAAATGCAAGTTTTTGAAAACAACGTTATCGTCTCAGTGTAAACTACAAAAACACGAATTTGTGAAACCGGTGACGTCATGCGCATGAGTATTATGTGTTCAGTCAATTCGCGCAAAAATGTATTTCTTAACAAACTGACAAAGCCAACTACTGGCCTGGCATGAATAATACAGCGTTTCTAGTCGTTTTCACATGGATCGTTCTGACATTGCTGTCGTGTAAACAAACCATAATTTTTATAGTGCAGTGACACTTTATAACATTATTTAATCAACTAATTTCTTAATGAAAAATGGAATTCAAAACAACAACAACAACAGATTGAACAGATTTAGGCTTGTCATTGTGCTTGAACGATGCAATATCAGGCTGTTTCTTTTCATTCTGAATTTTTTTCTTAGATAATAATGAAATTTCCAGAAATGACAGAGCTCAGACGTTATAGTGTGTTTATTATGTGTGAGGATCTAGTAGAGTTGAATCACTGGGTCATGTTAGTCTCACTGACAGTTATGTGGCATCAGTTCAGCGGTCATTGTAAGGACATTAGATCCCAAATTTTGTACATTCAAAGAAGCCCTACTATCATAGAACTATAGCTTTATTATGCATTATGCAATATTAAGCTGCCATTTAATTTGCAAACTGACAAACTGTAAGAAAACATCTATACTATTATGAATGTATAATGGTTGGGAAACACATTGATGGAATTGGATGGAGACATGATGCTGAATGACTATTGTATTCATGTACTACATTATTTACATGGTACTCCAAGAATAGCATGGTTTTACCCAAGAGGTCAAGGTTTAGCTGGCTATCACGACCAAGTGACCCCCTACTGGTAGATGTAGGAACTACACCATTAGCAGGATCATTAGTTAGTGAACGGTTTAGAACTGTGCATGTTTTTGTGGTGCCATCAGCAAATCAGCAATGTCGTGATGATGTAGCCTATTTTTCTGCCGGTCGCAGAGACCATGCGATTAGTCAAATTACATATATAGTTCAGGTTATTGGCTAATGTATGCAAATTCAAATTGTAGGCTTCTTTTCTGAACCAGTTGAGCAAAAGGAATGGTTTTCTCCAGGTATTATATAGACTGAATGCTTTACAGTAAAGGGCATACATACTAACATATTCCCGCTAATGTCCATTTCTGCATAATTACCTCACATATCTGACAGAAAGAGTTACGAGAAGGAGAAAAAAAATAGCAGGTTGAAAGTGGACTTTTTTTCTTTGAAAAACCCACAAAAATCCCCTTTCACTTCTCTCTTTCAGGTCTTTTGTGTGCTGCGTTTTGTTCCTCTTTTTCCCCACGGAGAGGAATGCGGAGTGAGGATCTGAGGGAGTTGCGGGGGGTGCGCTGCTTTTAGCATGACTCCAATGCAGGCCGAGATCTCTGGAGGGCTTGGCTACATTTCAGCACTTCTGAAACGCTTTGTCTGACTTAAGGTCATCGTGGCTCTCACCGGTATCAGGTAACAAGAGTCACGGAGAGAGAGATTACTCCGCCTGAGAGAATAAAATGTGCGTCCATATCTAGATTTCAGTGTTAGAAGTTGAATGGAAAAAAACAGAAGTATATGAGAGAAAACGAGCGTGTGTGTGAACGTGCCTGTGCCAGAATTGAAGCGTCTCTTTTCTGGCACCCACTTGTCAGATTCACACTGTCGTACTCTTGACGAGGCACCACGGAATTTCCAACATCACCAAGGTTCTCACTGTCCATTTGCAGCAACGACGGACCCAGAGTTCCTCACGCCAGACCATTGAAACAAACCAACGCGCAGCACCTCTCACTGTACAAAGAGCTAAAATTAGTTTGAGTCATGATCTCGATGACTTGAAGAATATCAAGATAACCATCGCACCAAAACAAAGCAACCCCTTAAGTGGAAAATGCCAAGTGGTACTTGAGATGCGCCAATAGCTATCAGAATTGTAGCCAATAACTGATAAATGGCCAATAATATTAAAATTCTATACTATTTTAAAAATTAAACACTAAATGCTGAAATCAATCATTTTAAATGCTATAAATGAATTTACACATCTAAATGTAAAACTAAACAGTAAAACTAACAATTGAATATCTGAATATCATTGAATATCTAATATCACTGTCACACAACCATTATGGTGCTGATTAGGGATTCATGATATTTGAGTAATCGGAATCGACCAATAAAGACTTAAAATGTAATCATCGGCCTGATTATGCCAGTATGCCACCCGATAATATGTGTTGATTGTGCGCCTGCAATAACTTACATGTGCGCAAGTGATTTTTCAACTGGATGATGAAAATAACTTGAATCCAAGGAGCTCTAAATGAATTGTAGTATTTTTTAGGGCTGTAATCTCCCAGTCGATTAGTCGATTTGGTCGATCGATACGTTCTTGCTCGACCAAAATTCTGATTGGTCGATTTTTTGCCGCGTTAATTTCATTAGTTTTGCCGCGTTCATTTCATCAGTTTTTACCTTTTTTTACAGTCTATGGTTTTGCCACGTTCATTTCATCATGTGGAAAGCACTAATTACTAATGGGGGTGTTTTCAGAGCACCCCTGTTTCACAGGTAACAGTCTGTCTTCAGAACACCCCCCTTGTTTTCACTTCTTTTGGATTAGCCCAACCCACTGGAGAAGAGAGACAGATTGAAGAAAGTAGGCTACTAGAAGGTTTGCTGAATATTATTACTTGATCTGGTTTGTTTAATAAACATTCTTTTTTTATTATAGTGGACGTGCCTTTTGTGTTTAAGAGTAAAAGCTTTAAGTTAATAGTCTATTCGTGTCTCAGCCGCGAAGCTGAGCTCCTATGTTCAGCCTCGCTCTGTGCGAGCTGCAATGAAATGATAGTGTCTGTCAGTTATTATAATACATATGACAAAAACAATTGTCTAAATTATGTTGCATATTCCTCAAAAGTTCTTGTGATGATGATATCACTAGTTGACAACATACAGTAGTACTATTTTCGGAAATCATAGGCTATGATATTGCGCGCAGATGCACGTGATGCAACGCTGCAGAGCCGACAGACTCGTGTGTCAGACTCATTTCAGTGCAAAATAATTAGGTCAAAAACGATTTAATATACTGCAAATAGCCTACTAGTTTTTTTTTCCCTAACGTCATTTTTAGTCGATTTTTAGTCGAAAATTTCAGGACTTTAGTCGACCAAGATTTTCTTCGGTTGATTACAGCCCTAGTATTTTTATCCGAGGCTAAAGGTGGCATCCTTCAACTGAGGTTAATCTACCCGTGCTTCATGTGTTGACGATTGCAATGCTGTTGACCATCTACAAATGTTAAATTCACAAATAATATGTTTAGGTTACAACTGCATCTGTCTGGAAAAAAGCAGCAATGATTGATTGTATTATTGTTATTTTCAAATGTACTCTCATTATAAAAATAACTTTATCAACCTTTTGGTAAGGAGAAGGCAGAACTCTGAAACCAAATTTAAAAAAATACAGTCTGCATAATAAACCAAACAAAGGAATTTTCCAGACTAAGGAAAAAAGAAATGTATATTGGTATAGACCTTATGCACCAGAGAAACAAGGGCGCCGCCATCTTTGGAAAATTGTCTTTTAACTTCCGTTTTGCGGTCGCTCTGTATATTTATATGGCATTTCTGTCCAGGAGTAATTAGCTTTTTAAGTGGATTTACTTAATGTAAAGTTAACGAAAGTTATCATGAGGACTGTAATGTTTAAAGCAGATGACTTAACAAATGTAAATCGACCGGGAAGATTTTAAAACGAGCCGTTCATTAATAAACACGCAAAACGCTGTGAAAATACAGACCGGAAGTCAAAAGACAATGAGCGCAGCGCTGAAAAGGGGCGGAGCTACATAAGGTCTATAGGCATCAGCTATTGGCCAAAATGAGATGAAAAATATCGGCATATCGGATATGGGCAAAAATACAAAAAATCCAATATCGTGCATCCCTAATGCCGATATTGTGTATTCCTAAAAGGTTCCGGTTGAGATGCTCAATAAACTATTTTTCTTTTTAAAAAGTAAAGATGTAACAGCCAAGGACATCCATCTGCATGTAACAGCAGTGTAAGCAATGGAGCTTCAAGTGCATGAATTAAAAGATACAACTTCTCTAAGATTTTACTGTGCTAAAGCACAGCACACAAATTAAAGAACCAGCATTAAAAATACCAAATACCCAATACCAAAACTAACCAACTACTCAGCCATCACAAATCTTTTACAGTTGCCATGTTTATGTGCAAATATCAGTTTATTTGATGCAAGCTGTCACCTCTGCAAGCTGTTGAGATACACCTTGTCCTTCCTCTCCTTCTCCATACTTGAACGCATTGTGAACACAAACATGCTGTTGATTCACAGCCCCCATTAAATTGTCAAATCTTGCCAGTTTATGTATACCAAGCGCACAGCTCATTGATTTCAACTGCCCTGTCCTTTCAAGTGCCCGCTGCTGTATGTTACGAACATGTCCGGGCATGAGCTAACACAACCTCCCATAAGACCAGGGGAAACATCACAGTGACTAAAAAAAGTTATGGACTTGGTTACCTCAGTGATTGTTTTACCTGTCTATATGTAGTTCTGTAATGACAACTCTCGGAGAGATTGGCATGGTAATGGATGTGGCAATGTTCATGTATTTGGTCTTGGCGGAATAGACTCTGCAAGTACAGAGACTTGCTGCCACTGCCAATACATTCACAGACATGCTGCTGTGAGCACGTAAGACATGTTACATACATGAAATAACCACCACAGCAGATCTATACAGGTGGAGCTGGGGAAGGTGGAGGGTTTCTGAAAGCGCGCTGCAGACTGCTAACAGCAAACAATGCCAAGTATTTGAATGTTGAAGCTGCAAGCTCACTGGCTGCTGATGCCACAGCATCAAAAATAAGTGACAAAATAGGAGTAATTAAGAAATAATGAATGAAAAACAATCACATATAACAAGAGTGCAGTTTTGGGGTCAGAAGAAGGGAAAGGGGCCGCAATGGATCTCACTCCATAACTCACAATATGGTTATCAGCTCTAAATGCCTGCTGCCGCCAGGTTCATTTTTCCCATGCTTGTCATTGACCTCAGTGTCATCGTTGAACTCTAACTATCCCTGGCACCAGTCTCCCAAACTTTACATTGTATTTGTCTTATCACTCTGGGGCCTACATCTGATAAAGGTCTACACTTGCTCCCAACCCACCTGATCTCTGATGTTTTTGGCTTCCACAAACGGCTGAGGCTCCTAGTATTGTGGGTTTTTTTTTTTTTTTTTTTTTTTGCTTTTATCACACCCACTTGCTGTGGGAATCTGTCGAGTGATGTCTCTGTTGGTAAAAGTGTGATTGTTAATAAGGAGAGGCTGACATGGAGAGTGACAAATGGTCTCAACAATGTCTCAGAATACTCCGCCAGATTCCAATCAATCAAAGTCAACAGGGTTTACATTAGCAGCTCGGACAACTAGATTATGACCAAGAAGGTAGACACCCTTTTTTGCCTCTCAGAAGGAGCAATCACAGTAGGAAGACTTTTTTTTTTCAGGAGATTCCTATCAGGAGTGGTGGCCAGAGATAAGCGGGGCTCGCAGGGAAAGCTTTTAGCAATCATTCACTGCTCTCTCTGGCGTGGAAAATGAGACAGGCTTCCCTGATAAAAGGTCTGTCAGTCACCTGTGCGCACACAAGCGCTACTGGCGGCCATCTAATCTCCTGTCACTCACGAAGGTGATCACAGGCTGGGACTGAGAAAAGAATCGGATCAAACGGCACATCAGCTGTCAGATATCTAGTTCGAAAGGTGAGTATTTAAGACTAGATATCTCAATAAAACAAAATGTTTCCAGGTAACATCATGATTCTGAACCGAGTAAGTCATGTGTGAGGTGTGTGAGTAAAGTTAGCTAAACAAGAACTTTAGAAGCACAGTACTCCACTACTTTACAATGGCCTAACAATACCTCATTTAAGACCTTAACAAGGGTGAGAAAAAAGACAAACGATGCATTTCCACACTCTATGGCTTGAGTAATGTGCGCTTAAGTGCCACATCAGAGGGGAACATATAAAGCAAACATGTCATTATCCCATAGCTGTTGGTAGTGCTTTCCCTCAGGCTTTCGGACGGTTCACCTGCATTGTTATTCTCACACCAACCCTCAGCCTGCTGTCTTTCCCACACACACCAAAAAAATGGTGTCGAAACAATTTTCACTCATAATTACAAAGAATCGGCAAGTAGTGCATTGATTTAAATGAGAAATTTTGAAGTATAAAGACTAAAATTGTATTTTCTTGTAAAACACACCAATAATCTTTGCTTTAAATTCGATAAATCATCTTTCACAGTACAATGGCATAAGACAAATTGAGAGAATCCGATCCGAAAAGCATAAGAAAACGCACTCAGAAAAGCAAAATGGATTGGTTTGGATTGCTTTTGTATTTACTTTGAAAGGGGCATGCATTAAATACACACATAAATACTAGTTTGGGTTTTGGGAAAGGGAACTGGTTCACAGACCATTAAAAAGAATGGAAGATGGGACAGGAAAAAAGGAATTATCCAATTTGTTGGTGAAACAGTTTTTTGGCTCATGCTGAGCAGACAGGCCCCCAGGTGCATTCAGGGCCACGGGGCCAGAGAGCAGCGCTGTAATTTGCTGAAACGGCCAGTATGAGAAGTAAGGTCAGGGTTGGGGCGGGTTTGTCTAGGAGCCGATCTCATCACTGCTGAGTCGAGCGCAGCTTCCTGTTGCTTGCCCTGGACCGGCATTATCCCTGGACGGGCTCCATTATGCACAGTAATCCTCCCTGTAGCCAGTTTGGCCCGGCTATTGTCACCCCCTGTTTCATGTTCGCTGAAGCTGGCTCTGTCTGGGTGGGCCATGCCTAAAACCCTCGCTCTCTTTTACTCTCTATACCCCTCTCTAAAACTAAAAGCACAGGGCAATCAAATGCAGTAAAAGGTGCGAAATAAATGGGTGGCATTCCTGTAAATGAAACATTTAACGTTTGGCAACGAGATTTGGCTGTTGTGTTTGGGAACTTGCTGAGAGTAATTACCAAGGGTTGCAAAGTTAAAAGGTGACATACCTAGTCTCCAGTCAGCCGTGACTGACACAAAGCCTAAACTTCAACTATCCCCAGCTGCCAACCGAAAAAATAATTAGTGACTGACTGAAGTGTGCTATAATGTCATTTTAGATTTAATCAAAATTTAGATGATTAAAAGAAACCATTTGCAGTATGCTTTAGAAGTGCACATCACAAAAATAGCTGAAGTGTTATATGATCAACACATTCCCATTGGCCGTCTAGTTCACATACTGGACAGGTGGGCATCTCACTGGGCGAACAGGTCAAACAGGGACACGTTCGCTTTGTCAGACTGACAGTTTGTCCTTTGATTTTATTTTTTAATCATTTTGACCTCGCTGAGAATGTATCCACAATGACATCATCAAGCAAGCAGGTGCACGAAGGCACACGCCAACAGAACGTGCGAAAGGACAGTTCAACGTCCCCACAGTCAAGAGCTCCTGAGAAATGAACATGAATACAAGGTTCCCACACTTTCTGAACAGTGTATTTTCACAACTGTTCCATGACTTTTAAGATCTGACTCATTTACATAACTTTTACAGGCCTCAAAATGATTTTCCTTGACATTTTCATGTTTTCCAGGTCCGTGGGAACCATATCTCAGTAAGCTATTTCTGAGCAGGCATTCCTGAAAAACTATATAGATTAATACCACTAAAATAACTCCAACTAAGGCATTGTTACCAAAATAAGCAGTTTAAGGTCACACTACTCCAAGGTTTTCAAATTGTACGATCCCCTACCAGACTTGTGACCCTCAGTATAAAAATAGCTAGATTTTATCAGACATGCGTTATTTAATGGTTAACAGATCATTCGAAAATAGTTAGAATTGTCCAAGTTCTCTGTGTTTTATCTACCTTACATTCTCCATTGGCCCCCTGGAGTAAGACCAGGGACCTCCAGGGGTCCACAGGCCCACAATTTTTTTAGTTGATACGGCATATGTGACCCTTACATTGGCAGACATCACATACTACAGTAGGGATTCTATTATACTGGATCATAACACATAGGCTAGGTTTACTGCAAATCACCTTCAGATTAGACTAGCTTGATAACACAGGTTATAAAAGCCCCTTAAACAGATGACTACCATTTCAAGAGATCACGGTCAACTCATAAATTCTTTAGAGCTGCAAGACAAACATTGGTAAATCTCTCCTCTATGGAGCTTCAGATCATGTGCTTCACACCAAACAAATCTTCTTTTATTTGCATTCTAATGCAGTGACACAAGTTAAGAGGTTGAGTAGGTGCAAGATAACTGTTTATTTGACATATTTATTTACCAAGTTAGCTGACTGCCAGAAACAACATCTAGGAGCCACTGATGCTCATCATCATCATGAGGAGTGAATTTACTGCAAGCCACTGTCAACAAGTGCTAATCAAGACATTTATAACTGTTTTATAACCCAAAACATCTTTGTTTTCATTTATTTAACATTTAAATTGTATTTTAACATTCAACTCGACTTTCTTTATCAGTAAATATATTCGAATAAGTGTAATGAACTTTGGCACCACCCTTGAAAATGCAATGCTGTGATTAAACTTAGGTTCTCGATTTTAGAGGGTGGTTGTTGTTGTTGTTGTTGTTGTTTTTTACAGTGCACGCACACGACTAAAACGAGCAGCTATAAACTCGAGGGAAAACAGCACACGTGGATCGAAATATTGATGACTATGATGTACTGTATAATCACCGTTGCGTCATCATAACACGCTATGACTTCATTAAATATGCTAACGTTAGTCTAAAACCAGAAATCGCCATGAGATGAGAAAGGAGGGACGTCTACTCACCGGCCACGCAAAACTGAAGGGTAAAACAATCCTTGACTTTTCACTCTGCGTTCCCTTGGTCGAAAATTTATTCCCACCGAGAACGGGCGTAGATCCAGTTCCGAAACTGCAAGCCCCGGCCGCGGAAACTCGCGATTGATATTCCTTCAGACAAACTTTAAAATATGTATCACATTCGTCCCGCGTGCATTTGCGATCCGCCGGGTTCCTCGCGCCGCCACAGCACGAGCCGTTCTGCAGCTCGCCGTTCGCGTTCTGCATCGATACGATTTCCAGCTCGAAGTGCCCCGATGCGTCAGACACCTGTTGAGCAGAACAAACTTTAAATCCAAGTAGCCTATATCGTACAGTGAGATCAAATTTGTCTCGTTTTATTCAACCGCAAAAACTGTTTGCAAAGTGTCTGCCAATCTGTCAATGACAAATTGAAAAATACTGAACTTTTGTGCTGCGGGTCCAAACAAGGTTGTTGTTTTTTTATATCAGACATACGATAGACGTACAATAGCCTATATACTATTTTATAAATATATAACTTGTATATTTATATAGCCTTCATAACGCGAAGATAGATTTTTTTAAAAATGATTTAAAGCGGACTCACCTTCGTCGGCAAGCATAACAAAAAGGCATGAAGGTAAAAAGCAGAAAATACTGAACTCCGTCGCACAATCATGCCTTCTTGTTGGTGTTGCGTTGAGACTCAGAAGTTCTAGCCGCCTCACGGCTCTAATGTACTCCCCGATTTAACATGCACGGGTGGAGAACAACTTTATTTCTTTCAGAAGACTATTTTCCAATGTGTAGGAAAGTGCCTCCTATTATCCAAGCGTATCTGAAATTCTTATCTTTCTTATTCTGCTTCTCTCTCTCAGCGGCGGGTATACATTACACAGAAGCCATGAGAGCGTTTGTCCGCGACTGACTGACTGCGCATTCAATACTTCAAGTTCAGTTAATGGGGGTGGCAAACGCATGCGTAATTTTAATATTCAAAAGTTAAAGGGTGTGGCTTGTAGGAAAGCCCCGCCCGTGTCCCCCATCCCCGTGATGACGGGTTTATCTGTGAGACTTACAGAGGGCAAACCGCATGTTCTTACACTGCAAAAACTTTTAAAAGGGAGAGGAATGCAAAATACTACTGTAATCAATGTACTACATACATACTTAACTACATAGCTACTACATGCATACTTAACTGTATGTTACCTAACCAACCATATATGGTGAAAAATATTTTAAACTGCATACAATTTTACTGTAAAATGTTATAAAACCCCAAGATATCTTATTAATGAAGATAAAAGATAAAAATATATATATACAGTATATTCAGGCAATGCATATTCTTTATATATTTAATTGTAAACAAGTCTATCTATCTATCTATCTATCTATCTATCTATCTATCTATCTATCTATCTATCTATCTATCTATCTATCTATCTATCTATCTATCTATCTATCTATCTATCTATCTATCTATCTATCTATCTATCTATCTATCTATCTATCTGTCTGTCTATCTGTCTGTCTGTCTGTCTGTCTGTCTGTTTCTGTGGATCAATATCTTTTATAGCAAGAACAATAAATGCATCAGCATCTAAAAAAGAGGTCTTGCTGACAGAGGTCACAGAAAGGCCTGCTGTTTTTTCAGAATTATGGAATGCTCATTTAGAAACTCAGAAAGTAATACAAGTTATCAGTGTAGTAATATTGACTCAAAAAGGGTCATTCACCTCACCTCATAATGTCAACATTCAGTATTTTAAAAGACTCTTTCAATGGCCATGAAGCATTTGATGCGTCTGTGAGTTAGACATCCCTGAGACTCGCATGCTGTGTGCACTGTGCATATCCACAAACTGTACAGTAAGCTTGAGTTAATTGCCCCCATAGTGCTTGCTGCCCTCTTGTGGGCATGGGGCAAATCTGTAAAGCTATTTGAATACAGAACATTGCAGACAATATAAAGCAAATCAAGGCTTGAGTATCTGCCAGATATCTTCTATTCTTGTAGACATTTCTCTAACATTACAGGTCATGCTACAGGTCATACCACAGACCTTAGAGCAAACAGTCACATGCGTGAGACATAGGTAATCAGTAACTGGGTTATTTCACCACATCATTTTACAACTGCAGTAGTATGTGAAACAGGCAGGATTGTGGAATGAAAGCTGCTGATAAGCAACCGCAGTAGGAAAAGTGCATTTCTACATGTCAATCAAATGGCTTTTTAGTCACAGTTTTGGGAGTCTATTAATCTTGATGCTGAAAGACGGGTGAGGCTCTCTTTGTGTAAAGCAATACCACAGAAAGACAACAAAATAAAAGGAAATACAAGCTTTTTAAAAAATATATGTTAAATCCTCTGCTTGTCTGACATTGGTCAGTCAAACAGATAGCCCTGCCCCAAACTCACACTATTGGGTGAGCAAATGTTTCTGCTCTGAATGAGCCATATAAAGACCTTATGAAGCCCCGCCCCGTTTTACTTGGGTTATTCTGTCTTCCGGTTTGTATTTCCACAACATACGAAAGGTAAAATCGTATGGATTTATGAATGAAATAAATGAACCGCTCATTTGAAGAACTTGCTGGTCTACTGACATTTGTTATGAAATCCGCTACAGAAATTACAATGCTCATGATTACTTTTATTAACTCTACAACAAGTAAATCCACTTCACCAGCTAATTACTCTTGGACAGCGATGCCAAAGAAATAAACAGAGCTACCGCAAAAAAAGATGCTCAAATTTCTAAAGATGGCTGCGCACTCGTTTCTCTGGCGCATACGGTCTGGTTTACACTTGCACTTACACTTGTCTACCCACATTAAGCTGGGATTTGAGAAATAATTTTTTACATAGAAAAAAGTTACATGCATGTACAATATACAATACACTTTAAAATAAAAGATTTGGCTTAAGAGTTTTTTTTTTTCACCATTGAGTCTCCTCACCCTAATTTTTGGAATGACAGCAGAATCACAGCCCTCACTAATGTGTGTGGCCACATAAAGGAGATCCATAGCAAGTTGAGGGCAAGATGCCAGGCTGATATTTCCTGTCGGTGAGGTTCAAGATTAAAGGTGCGCTGGACCTTTTGTACCGGCCACTGTGCCTTTAAAAGATTCTGACCCCCAAGAGAGGTCTCGAGTTACTCACTGCATTCAAATAGCCACTCTGTGTAATAAGGGTTAATTAGACTATTTAGACCTCAAAACTTGAGCGCTTTCCCCTCAAAGGGTTTCGCCCATTTTGATATCCACATTCACATTTCATCTGGGATGCCAAAGCCCTTCTTTTGAAAATCAGACAGGTTTGTGGGATTTAAACCACTGCCTTTGTTAGAGAGTCCTGACCTGCCACTTTGGATGGTGCTTAAAAGCAACTATAGATTAGTAATGATAGTCATAGATTATAGAGCATATCATGTTCACTCTGCTATTGTTTCATCAAAAGTTGTAGAAGCTGTAGATCTGAAGTTTAGAATTCGTATTGTAACATTAAGAAATCCTGATTTTTGCTGACAATTGTATACATATATCATGTATAAATGATATAAATATAACGGTTATGTAAATAAATGAGATGTTCCTGTGTGTTTTTTATGACTTTTTTCATATCAGCATATCCACAGGCCAGAATCTGTGTTTGTAAAGCTGCCCCAGGGCTAATGTGATTTGAGTAATGACCACACAAGTGAGCCGCAAACCTTTGGGGAGCCCAAATTCGACTGGAGACCCGAGATGTGTACGGGTCATCAGATTGAACTAGACTTTTCCGGTCCCACTCTGCCTGCTCGCCCCCTTTTTCATCCTTGACTGGGATCAAACCAGGCAGTTATGGGCCTCTAAATCACGCCTGAAACCAGGAACAAAGGGTCAGATAGCTGTTGCAGAGATGACTATCTATTGTCTGACACTCAGTACTATATACAAATCCAATTACTTAAGCTTGTTGCCACCTCTCATATTACAGTTCACCAATGTAGCAGACGTGAGTCCAGCCTGACAAGAATGTGGTGGAACAGATTATGTCCTTAATAAGAAAGCCCATGTGCTTTGAGTGCAGCTTCTTGGATCTTGACAGTCCCTGACTCTGATTTATGCAATTGGGCCATATATTATGTTCGATTTTGAAAAATATTATCAAACAATAATGATGATCATTATGTTTAGCATTTTCTTCATCATGAAGAAGGTCTGTAGGATTTGAAATACACAAAGGATTTATGAAAGATCAATGCTGCGCATCTTCAAAGTGCACACAGCTGGACAATGCTGAAACAGAACATTGCTGGCAGATGATTTTACAGAAATCAAATGTCTCTCGGAAATAATGACGTACTAATGTTGATCCAAAAATAATATTGTTGTGCACAGTCAACATGCGACTGGACAGAGGGTTGCTTTGTTTGTTTTTCAAAAAAGCTGCAATATGACATTTTTGCACATCTTGAATGGTGGTCATAGAATGAATTTGATTTTATATTCATCCACATGAGATATATATGAGAGTATATAAGAGATTCCTCAATTATACTGTCCACTAGTTTTTTTTTTTTTTTTTTTAAAGCAATCCTTATTTTTAAAAGATTAATTGTAATTTAATTAATTTAGGATTTCTTATTTTTAAATAAAAGTGCACAAATTAGTAAATTTCTACCCTGCCTTAAAAAAAATGCTGATTCTGTGATTAAGAAACATTTCTTATTATCAGTTGTGCTGTTTAATATTTTTGTGGAAACTGTGATACAATTTTTTTGTTTTTAGAATTCTTTGATGAACAGAAATCTCAAAAGAAAAAGAAAATAACATTTGGTCATGTTCTGGTCTAGTGTTGTTTGTGTTCAAGCACACATGGTTTACTTTGTTTCTCACACTGGTTATTGTTATTTTGTTTCATTTAATAAAAAATGCTGCTAAAGATCCCTTACGCCTCACCTTGTCATCGCCTCATAAAAACTTGACATATTTATTTGAAACAAAAACCTTTTGTAACATTTTAAATGTCTCTTTTGGTTGGTCAATTTAATGGGTCCTCACTGAATAAAAATATTAATTTCTTTAAAAGAATCTTACTGACCCCAAATTTTTTGAATGATACTGTACTTTGGAAAAGGTAGTTTCTAGTTTTCAAAGAGTTCCCTTAAGGAACACCCATATTCGGATTTTTCATTTCAGTGCTTGTGAATGTGTACTTTCATGTATGTTTATAGCTGTTCATATGTTCTCTCTTAGACTGTTCAACAACATTGTCAGTCTGATGGTACTTTGTGAGGATAGGGAGAATGATCCTGGCCAGATGACACAATAAAGGCAGTGGTGTTTGATGGAGTGATAGATAGAGTGCATGGGAACATCTTTCTGCTTAGTGCTTCTCACTCACACTTTTGGAATATTTACACTTTCTGTTTACGTGACCAGCTTTTACGTACCACGTCTTAGATGGCAGAGACAGTGTGTCCTGAAATAAATATTATTCTCCCCTAAAATGTAGGCCCTCCATTGTTATTTTCAACATTTATCTTAAACTGGCCCTTGTGAATAATGGACATTTCACTGGCGACTGTGTGGGGTGGCTGATGGAAAGAAAAGTAATCACGCTCTAGGTTGTATGTTTAAGTTTTCTGCTTTGGCTTGGTCATCTTTTTTATGGTTTTATTACAGCATATAGGGTGAAGTAAATGAACTTTGCATGCTAAGTATTATCTTTTACCTGGATGACATCTTATCATACAAAGATCTTGACGTAAATTGTAGGCTATAGTAAAATCATGCTCTACTTTCACTTACAGAAATTAGTATAAACAAAAGTGGCTTTCATTATTGGATTATCAGAAGGGTATGATAGAGGAACATTGGACTCTTTACCCAGCCTCATTCTCATTATGAGATTTCCAGAAAGGTCAGGGTCACGGCTTCTGACCTCTGTTATTCTATCAGCAAGAGCGGAAACTGACCACTAACCAGTCTGAGAGTCTCCCTTTCGTTTGTCAAAAGCAGGGGGCAAGATTTGGCTGTTAGCACAGTGAATGCATTTAAGATTGAAATATTTACCAGGGAAACACCATTTATGAGAAGGTCAGAAGTGGAATACTGCAAGTTAGGGGCACAAAAATAATAATAATAAAAATATAAAACAAATGAATGAATGAATGAATGAATGAATGAATTTCGTGTAAATATACCCTTCCAAATGTTGTGGATTGAGTTCCCAAATAATAGACAAGACATAGGGCATATATCTGGTGTAGGCCTATCATTTTAAAGCAAATATACATTCATTTTCACTCTATTACATGTCACAAAAACTTGCTGTTCTTCGTTTTTTGTAGAAATTAAGAAAAAAAAGTGATGTGGTTTAGTAAACGAATCCGATTCTTTTCAATGAATTGACTGAATTGGTTCGCGAAACGGACTGAACAATTCGGCCACAATTCGACCTGACCTGGTTTCCGAGTGAACTGATTTGGTTTGCATTATTCGTCCATGTTGGAGTTTGTCAAAAATAAATAAGTCAAGAACGTGGATTAATATGACCTTCAGAGATAGCACATTTGAAGGATTTGACTGATGGAGCAATACTTAAGTAAATTATGCCTAGTACAAGTAAGTTACTAAATTGGCCTAAGCATGTTCACATCTTGTTCGAATGACGTTGCTATGTTATCAACACATGTGTTTTTAAATCTTAAAACGACGAGACATCTGGGAAATTAATTATAAATTATTTTATATATTTTCTACAACGTTGTTTATTGTAAATGCAAATCGTATTAGGTTATATATCGTTTTTATGAGACGAGTTGTTCAAGATAGATGTTTCTCATTGTATATTTTGTCCAAGACATAACATGGATAATTGCGAATTAAGATTCTAAATCTGCTTACTAGGTGTTATGTTGTATAACATATTGCTGTTGGTCTGCCCACAAGTGTATGGTTTCATCCCCTATGATGCCATAAAGGAACAGTGACGTCTTTCAGCTGTACAGTACGTCAATTTAGCTACCAATAGGGATCCAAGTGGATTAGGGATGAGAGTGTGATTGCAGGTCTGTGTGTCATGAGCCAGTGCTTGTAGGCCTGTGTGTGTCAGTCAAAATGGCATTTACTGATTTGTGTGTCAGTTCAGAACATGCTCATTAATCCAGAGTTTTGATCCGATCATATGGGGGCAGAGATGACTTGTGTTGCCTACGCACTCAGTGAGTCTGAGCCGATCATCCCTTGCTAATGCTAAATACTGTCGTCACTTTCCCCCTCTCTGATTAGCATTAGCACTCTTTGTCACATGCAGATGAAGAAAAAAAAAAGAGGAAATGTTGCTAGAATAATGAACAATTAACCAAATGACAATTACTAACCAGAGATTTCTAGCCATTTGAGCTTCAGTCCCATCTTTCATCTAAGCAGCCTTAAAGGTGCATTGCGCAAGTCTCTGAGTTTTTGCAGAACTATGCCATCTCTGGCGGCAAGCGAAACTGCAACCAGAAGTGTGCATGCTCACAGACAAAAGTTTTCTTTTTTTTTATCTTACGTGGTGTAAGTTTGCGTTGGTGTTTGAAATGAACTACAAGCCGGTCTCTTAGAATCCATCTTCTACGGAGAATGGCGGCGAATACACAAACCTGCCAGATATAGCCAGGTGAGCGTGCCGTGAACGCGCATGACGTCACGCCCAGTCTAAAATTCCGGCCCGAATCCCTCTTATTTATTTTACTTTACAGGATTATAGAGACAATCTCAGTGATCAGAGAAGGGCTCATTCAGCCCATCAGGCAATTGTTTAAGCATGTATGGGTTAGAAAACGAGTATTTTTAACATGAAAAGTTGCTTAATGCACCTTTAAAGGAACACTCCACCGTTTTTTGAAATAGGGCTTATTCACCTTCTTTCCTACATTTAGATAGGTGGGCAAATGCATTTTTGTCTCAGTGCATGCATTGTTTTAGTTTGACAGGGTCGGCGCTAGCTTAGCTTAGCTTAATGAATGGAATCCTTTGTTGCCAGCTAGCATGTCCTGAGTAGTGATAAAAAAAAAAGGCGAAGCACTGCTACTTGGGCGCAGAGATATCACGCAACACATGAAATCCCACGACATCCGTCAACATACCGGCGTGAATAGTAGCTGGCTATTTTTCCTACAGTACATGAATGGCAATGAACATGGCTAATTTTGTGAGAGACGAAGAGGGTGACTTCTCAGACAGTCAAGAGCCAGAGCCAGAACCATACCTGAGTTTTCAGAAGATGAGCTGCGTGCTTTGGAAATAGAATGACAGGAGGAAGAGGTTGCGATCGCTCAACAGCCTGAGGACGTGAGGATGAGAGCCAACACGAACTGGTGGTGTGAATGTGGGGGAATATGCCAATCTATCCCGACTGAAATAGAGTCTGTGCTGTGGAGAGTGGGACAAGTTTTTGCCATAGATGAACAGGCTCAGCGCGTCAGATCAAGATGAGCGTGCCCGCAGTTGTCACAGCTACCGAGGATTTCACGGTGTTGATCCATCCTGCAGTAACTTTTACTCTATTTTTTTTCCCGGTGTGATAAAGTGAACTGGAAAAAAAGCCCCACGCCGAATGGACCAAATGGACAACTGTCCACAGAGTAAGTGATTATTTTAAACATGACACATGTATAGATCGACCCATATTATACCTGTATTCACATTCACATATTATACCACATATTCACATTTCATGTGTCGCGTGATATCTCTGCGCCCAAGTAGCAGTGCCTCGCCTAAGCGGCAGTGCTTCGCCTGTGCTTCCCCCTAATATAGTCCCAAGTCAATATCTGCCTATAGGAAATCGCCTAGTGTTAATCTGCATCGCTATTTGTACTCGTTGTGAATACGCAGGCCACAGTAATTAGGTTTTTTTTTTTTTTTTTTTATCACTTTTACTCAGGACATGCTAGCTGGCAACAAAGCATTCCATTCATTGTGCTAAGCTAAGCTAGCGCCGACCCTGTCAAACTAAAACAACGCATGCACTGAGACAAAAATGCATTTGCCCACCTATCTAAATGTGGGAAAGAAGATGAATAAGCCCTATTTAAAAAAACGGTGGAGTGTTCCTTTAAAAATCTGTGATTGTGACAGATTATTAACTATAAGGAGGTTATTTCAGTCTGAATTGTCATTGGAAATGCAAAAGTTTATTACATTAAATATCATCCTCCCTTTAGTCAGTGGTGACATATAACATTAACAGCGGTTCTGTTCATAGAGCACAAGTTAACCAAACTCGCACTCAAAATTTGTTTATTAATCTGAAGTCACTTCACTTATAGAATGCAGTTGTCACTCTAATTCATAATTGAATTATGTAGGTAAAAACAGTTCGCAAAATTTGATTGTGAGTCCAGAGTCACTTCAGTTAATCAGTGCAGTTGATGTATTGCTGGATTACTCAATCTTAACTGGATTGTGTGTGAATATAACAGTTTTTAGAACTTAAAAAAAAAATTGTTTTCTGCTTTTGTGTGAATCTAGCCAGTGTCTGCACAGACCTTAAATTCCCCCTTACGGTTAGTCAGACTCAGCAGAGGATGGAGAAGCAAAAATGTTAAACTGATTAAGGGATGTTGGTGAACAAGTCAAATGACGCACTGTTTCCACAGCGACAAGTGGGCCATCTCAAGTCCTGATGAATGCTCTCACTTTATGCACATAAGTGCCTCCTCTGTACACGCTTGAGCCGTGCGTGAAGGGTCGCATTAGCACAGCTGTGTGGGAAACCCATGTCGCCGCTAAAACTCCTCGCGCCCAGCGTCCTCTGTGTCCGGGCTAACATTAGCGTGAGAGAGAGACACCATCCACAGATGGGGAAAAAAAAGTGAGAGGGAGAAAGGAAGGAAAACAAGTGTGGAACCGATGGCACTGTGATCGCAATGTTAGGAATGGAGATGATTGATGTGACGAGGGAACGGATCGGAGGAAGTGAGGAGCGCTCGGTTGTATCTCTCTGCACGCCCTGAAACAACATGAGCTCTCCCACACCGGCCCCCCGAGTTGAGAATTCTGCGGGACTTTGGGAGGGTTCCACTTCACTAGCTCAGGGTGCCATGTGACAGATTCTCAATGAGGTGGAACTGTGTCCTCCTTGGACAGGAAATGACTTGCTGGGCCTCGTGAGACTAATTATTTACATTTCCCATCCACAGGAAAAGGGGGTTTTGATTGACTTTATCAAGCACTTCCGCTGCCATTTCCCTCTCTTCATCCCCTGAAAAAAAAAGTGTGTTGGATTTACATGATTTAATCATGTTCATCAGTCCCACATAAATCGCTTAAGTTAATCAGATATAATTTGTTCACGTAATTTCAACATCACAGAATCAACTCATTTTTAAGTGACCCAATTAAGTAGACTCAAAGTGATCTTTGATGGTTCCCTGACAGGGTTTATTTATTCAATTTCATGTATCTTTTTTGTCACATGACTGAGTTATAAGATTGTATTAGCTAGCTAACAAAAAATTAAAGTACCCAAGCAAAGTATCCTGGGAACTTGAATCAATAGCACATTTTAGAGAATTACAGTAATCGAAAGCAAAGAAATCAAGTTAACAAGAGAAACAATTTTGTTGTGTATAGATTGCAAATATTATGATTGAGTACTTTGGACAATATGTGTTTTGCCATTTTTTCAGTGCACCTTTATTTTCATAAAGGTTAGCCTACATTGCCTAGGTGTCTACTAGCAATTCTTCAATAATAACTATTCATGTAGTTTATATTGTATTCATGGGTATCACAAAAATAGAAAAGGGAACTGACTTTGGTTTCTTGTTCATTCAAGTATTGTTCTAGACCACACTATGCATTACAAGTATATATACTTTTTTTTATATTTTTCCTGTAATTTAGCATCATTTCTATGTTGCATGCTGCTACCATCAACTTTGGTTACTCAACCATACAAATATTGTTCTAGTGCCCACACATTTATTTTTATTTTCTTTGCTTTTTAATATTTTTCATGTACTGTATTGATTGTTGCTTTTCAGAATTGCTTAGCCACAGATTTTGATCTAGTGCACAGTTTAAATACAAACATTGTTCTATGCTCAGAGTGCACATTTTCTTTTAAACAAAGCTATAATTTCATTATTATCCCCCCCCCCAAACCAAATATTATTCTTGTGCGCTCAGAACATTTTTTATTTTATTTTAATATCCTGTACTTTTCGATTGTTGCTGGTCAGATTACACAATATGACCAGAGTGAGATCATAGATATCCTATAAAGAAATATTTTATTCTGTCAATAATAATATAATTGTAATCAAAAAATTGGACGGGTCTTTAAAAAGCAGAATAAAATAGTTATAATGTCAAGTTGTGTATTTTGTTTATCTATTTAAAGGTAATTACTTGGCTGTAATCAGTGAGCATGTCATACTAAGCGATACAAGTTCCGTTTTCTGTTTTGCCCTGTGTTTGTCTCAGACTGCAGAATTGTGGCTGTGGACATAATTTTTTTTTAAGTTGGAGCTCATAACATCTTGCTGCTGGCTCAGGTCCCTAAAAGCAATACTTTTTGCTTTAACTGGGCCTAGGAGGTAGTTGTGCCTGTGTAAATTGCGTTCTTTTCCCAAAGTAGGCTATGTTTACACACAGTAACGGCTCTGCTTGCAATGAGAGATGTATAAGGTTAATTAACTTGAAAACACCCTGTTAAACTGTCAGCAGTCACTGAATGCTCAGGTCTTTGCTTTAAAGCTGAAAGGAAGTTACGGATTTCTCTGAGGATGTAGTGAGAGTCTTAGTTGATAATAACGCAGTTTGCTGCTCACTCGCCCGTCTGCTCCATTTAGCAGCTAGCGGTGGGAGGCAGAAGAACTGTCAAACAAACTTGCCTTCTCTTTCTCCTGAGTTGTGTGAAGAAATGCAGCCTGGTGCCCTGTGAACTCATAACTGATAAAGAGCACAGAAACAAATGCTTTAATGTCTTGCTCATGCTGAATTTGTTGTCAATGGTTTTCAAGCCTCCTTCAGCACATGATTAAACAGGTAGACACTCTTGACTTGTTTTGAATTGAGAAGATTATAAATTATCCATATAAATATGCCATGCTCAATAATGGAGTTTGTGGCTTTTATTCCGCGTTAGTTTTAGACCAACTTACAAAATGCATTTAAAATGTAAATTCTTTCCCTGGAAAACAGCTGAATAGATTGACGACTCTTTCATTCACAGGCATATCCAAATTATTTTCCCCAAAGAACACCTGTGACTGACTAGCAATGAGGCCACTCATCAAATCATACCAATCACTATGACTTGTTACTGTAAGTGAAAAAAAAAAAAAAAATGTAATATGGAAAATACTGATGATGTGTACATACTGAAAAGAAATATGTACTTTTGGAACTTAATTGTTGACAGAGTATTTTTGCAAACGACACAAGGTTGTTCATTTATTTTGTGGAAACTTATATGAGGTGGAAATGTTAAAGGGATAGTTCATCCAAAAATGAAAATTACCCCATGAATTACTCACCCTCAATCCATCCTAGGTGTATATGACATTCTTCTTTCTGAGGAATACAATCTGAGTTATATTAAAAAATGTCCTGGCTCTTCCAAGCTTTATAATGGCAGTGAATGGCCGTGTATGTTTTGAAGTCCACAAAGAGTAACCTTTGACATGACGCATGACGCATTGACGAACACGGAAGCGCAGAGGATAGAGCAAAACAAAACACCAGTCATGAATTAGAAGTTTAAAACAAGAATTTTTAAAGAGAAATGTCGGAGGAGCTTGAGTTTGTTTGTTTGAACCGCGAGAGGCGTCAAAGCTTACGCTACTCCTACATCCTACGTCATCGTCAATGTTACTCTTTTGTTGTAAGTCGATTTGCGTAGGCCGTCTGCCGGAAGCTAGTTATTTTAGTCGATACATTTTTAAATATGGATATTTTTCTTACATGAATGCATTGCTTCGCTTCAGAAGGCCTTTCTTAACCTCCCAGAGTCGCGTGGAACACTTTTATCACGAATGGATGCATTTTTATGGCCATTCACTGCCATTATAAAGCTTGGAAGAGCCAGGACATTTTTTTATATATAACTCAGATTTTATTAGTCTGAAAGAAGAATGTCATATACACTTAGGATGGCTTGAGGGTGAGTAAATCATGTGGTAATTTTCATTTTTGGGTGAACTATCCCTTTAAGTTTGCTGTTCTAAAACTATTAAGGCTAAGTGCTTGAACTTCACATTGCTGCATCTGCTATACGCTTTGTGGCTGGGGAAATACCCATAAGCCCTAGCAAATGAACAATTTAATTTTAGAGCATGTAAATAATTGCTACTTAGAATTAACAGATTTTTTTAGCTTTATTTACTGTGGTTTATTCAAAGTCATTGTTAAGATGATTAGTTTTCCTTTTGGTGAATTTGGATTCTGCTTAGTTTAAATAATTTCTCGCCCGTGACCAAAAAAGAACATTTTGTTTTATTGCGGAATAGTACGGAAAAGAAAAACCCACAATCTGGTGATACTCTACATCAACACCCTAGTTACTAAAACACTAAGTTGAGTCAACCTGAACATTTTTAGGTGCACCACATGTAGTTACATTTTGAATTTCTCTCTGTTTACTCTGTTTGAAATGTTAAATTGCTCATGCTAAAGTTGACATTCTTTTGTCATCTCATTTTTTTCTGCATCATATATCTCAATCAACCATTATAATAGAGGTTATCTAACAACTATATATTTTTTTCAGTGTACTGCATGTATCTCGCTCTAAAACTGTACCACATTGTCAGTCAACAAACACATTGAAGCTTGGTGAAAATATTGATGCTGGCGGAATGAAGGAGCCTCTAGCAGGCCATGACGTAGTGGTTTTTCCATGACACTTCTGATGATTGTTTCCAAATGGTCCTGTCAGTATTAATAAATCTAACGTAGACATTCCATTTAGTTTCAAAGTAAACAAAATCCTTTTCAATCCACATGGCTCATATGAACATAAAGGCAATAACTTCAAGTGGTTCAGGCATCATTGTAAGATGATGTATGTTTTTATGCATGAGGAGTTCTTTCCTCCTTTTCTTTTTTCATACGTTCTCTCTTCTGTGGAATGTATGAAGCACTGGAGGAGGGTAAAATCAGATTGATACTGTTTTCTTAACTTTACAAATGGCAAAATCACACTGTAATTTAAGAGAATCAAGCATTACCAGTAAAGTCAGCTGTGGAAACATCTAGCAGCCTGGCCTAACACTAAAATAAGAATGATTTACAGCTTACAGCCAGGTGTTTATCCAACTGTCCCCAAAGATGTAGAATTTAGAGTTCATATTTTTATTGTTAACCACACCAATTTATTCAATAACTATTAGGTGACTGTATATACATGCCCTGTGATCTGTATGGAGAAACAGAATCCAATTGAGAATGACTACTGATTTTGAATCTTGGAGGCATCTCTCTGAGGTTCCTTGAAGCATATCAACAAATGTTTAATGCGAAGCTGATGAGCCTGCTCTTCCTGCCTTCGTGACGGATTGGTGGTTTAAAAGGTATTTTGTTAGGTGTAAATTGTGTGCGCACTGGCGTATTTCCAGTGATAGGCTTATGATTAATGAATGGCATTTATCCGGTGGAAACCCTATGTTCAAATCTTCAGTTGAGTGATTTTTTTTCTGCAAATGATTGTTTGTCTGTATTTGTGATGATTATTTTAATTGATTTACAGCTGTGCTCTTAATATTTTGTCCTTTTTTTGTGGTTTGCAGAGTGCATTTAAAAGTGCTAGTAATGTAAAGGATCAACTTGACTGTCAGCTATTTTATTTAGCTAAAAAAATTTGGTGTTAGTAATGCCTTTTAAACTCCAAAGAGAAAAAAGATACTTTACACATGCTGCATTGGCAAATTATGCTTTGAAGGTGTGTTGGATTTTTAAGATTGTAATCAAAAGTTTCTGATGAATTTTGGCCATTTTGTTTTCCTGCGATTTGGCTAGAAATAAAGCTTGTTTAAATAAAAAGAAGATAAGCGTAGCAGTCAGAGAACAGCTGAAACTTGATGCGGTGTAGTAGACGCTATTAAAGACCTGTGTGTGTGTAAGTGGGAGAGATAAGGAGCGAAAAGAAACAACCGGACCGATGTGGAAAAAAAAAGTACAGACGGTGAAATGTGTACAAATTAAGCTGTTGGAATGTTGATGGGAAAACATCTGTTTTGAGATTGACGTCATCTAAAAAGCTTGTTCTCAGTCTAATTAGGAGTAAAGCATCAGATCTAAATAAAAAAAGTGTGGCATGCAGATAACAATTCCAAACAGCTTGAAATAGCTCAGTGATGTTTGATGAGAAGACAGACATGAGAATCTTAATTATGCTGTACTGTACATAAAAAAAAAAACCTTTGTCAACTTTGCATCCATAATGCTCAAGATATAATTTCAACATAAAACACTAGAAGTGCATTACTTTTGTCATGTGATAAACACCTGTTAATTGTGCGTCAAAGAAGGCTGATTGTAGTTAACATTAGTGAGATGGGGATATTCTCAGTTCTCTTTGTTTTACCACATTTTATGGCAGAATTGTGTGTTTCGTTTTCCCAGAATACACTGATGAGCCAAATTCTTGGTAATGCCCTGGGTCATGTAACTTCATCTACATCTGGTGGGTGAGGAGAGACCCCTGATACAATTGTAAAGTGCTTTGGGTGTAGTGATATAGTAGATATAGTAAAGCGCTATATAAATGCCTCATTCATTCATCTACTTGACAGCTCTCATCTTGAATGGGGAAAGACTAAAATTTCTAAAACAGACTGTCGCTTATTGGTTAAAATAACATTTAATATAAGGAAAAATCTAACAGTAATGAATTAGGGCTGGGGAAAAATCGATTTGATTTAAAAATCGAGTTGGTAGGTCAAATCGATTCATATTTTCAAAAAAATCGATTTTCTTTTATTTTTTTTCTCCCCCTCTTCTATATAGCGTACATCTATGTACTATAAATCTTCCTTCAGGGTTTCCGTAGAACGCTCCCTGCGGCGCAGCCCTCGATGCTTCACGACATCACGACAGACTAGCATGTTTAATTTTTTAACGGTCCTCCACGACGACGACGGCGCGCGAGTGAGTGAGTGAGGGAGAGTGAGTGAGAGTGTGTTCGCGAGTGAGGGAGAGTGAGTGAGAGTGTGTGTTCGCGAGTGAGTGAGTGAGTGTGTAGGCTTGTGAGTGAGCTTGTGTAGCCTATATGTGCGAGTGAATGAGTGTGTGAGACGGCTCGCGATGACTGGTCGTAAAACAACGTGTAGTCTGACATGTTTCTTGTCCACGACATGACAAGATTTTTAGGAGTCAAAATCGTGTAATCTGACAGTGACTATCGTAACAGACAAACACAATTTTGTTTATGTTGATGCACTTTAATTAAATACAATAAAAAATATTTTAATATATATTAACAGTTAATCGAGGGAATCGAATCGAATCGTAAATCGAGTTTTTTATAAAAAAAATCACAGATTTTTTTAGGGGGAAAAATCGCCCAGCTCTATAATGAATACATTAATGATGCTATTTTGCTCAAATCAAGCATAAAACTAAAATGCACATTCAAGTAACCAAACAGGGAATATCTATTTTGCGTTATGATTTCTCCCATTCATTTCTATATGAGTGGTCTATCTCCTCCCCTTATACTGTTTCTGGATGAGCTCAGTAAATAAATTGAAGATGCAATTATGTTGCTATGTAACTTGTCCCTCTAGCGGTTAAAAAACAACGACAGAACTGCATGTATTTTGCAGATGAACATTGTTTTGGTTGTGCTTCGGCTCTGCGTGACTGTGTGGATGAATATGGTTATCCTGATCATAAAACTACTCACCCTAGTGTATACAGGAAATACACACTAGACAGGAAGTAAGTTAATCCAGATAACAGCTTTATTGAAGACACAAGCAGACACCGAGTGAGCAGGTGAGTAAACTCAATGTGGATAAATATAGCTGGTGAAATGAGAACTAAACTGTCCTTTTGTCTTACAGGAGATCCAGAGGGAGATGGCAGAGCTTGCAGAGGAACACACACCTCAGAAGACAAGCACCGGAACAGGTGAGTAAGGCAGGCAGATATAGACTGGAGCAGACATGGGAACACAAGGAACAAACACAAGGATACACTTCTAGGAATCGTCATTGGAGAACTGGAATCGTTTCAATTTGAATCAGCTGTGGATGATGGTTGACTGAAGGCAGGTGAGGAATTTGATGGATGATGGGAAATGCAGTGTGCTAAGGTGACTGGTGACTGAATCAGGGGTGCGTTTCCCGAAAGCATCGTTGGCCAACTATGGTCGCAAGTTCCGTCGTTACCAATAGAGTTCAATGGACATTGCGATGAACTTGCGACCATAGTTGGCTAACGATGCTTTCGGGAAACGCACCCCAGGGTATCAGAATTAGACAAAAACACGTTTAGGAAAAACGACTGATGTATTGACTCATTTTTAAAATTTTGTTAATTTTGAACAAAAAAAGTTGCATAGTATACCATTAATTAGAAACAAGTCACTTTGGATAAAATTGTGTGCTAAGTTTAAAAATGTAAATATTCTTATTTACTTATTCATTCAGTGTTGAAAAGTATAGCTAAATATAGTGTACAACAAGTAAAAAAGTCCAGTCTTCCATGTGCAACATGTGCTGACAACTATTTGTGTGTTCCAAATCAGTCATTTATGATGTTCCACTGCAGTCAGGATGCTTCCATAGAAAGTAGCTGTCTATATAGGCAGTAGACTCTGAAGCAGTTTTTGGACAGTTAAAAAAAAAAATTCCTCTTAGTGCTGCACGATTAATCATATCGCAATCGCGATAGCGATGTCAAGCCCACGCGATTATATTACGCAAAATGCTGCGATTTTATATTAAATAAACAAATTAGTGCTGTTAACGCAATTAACGCAGCATCTGTTAATTTTTGGCATCCTTTGGCTAGTGTTACATGATCCCGCTCTTATTCATGCAAATGCTTTTAAACCATTCATGCTGATAAGACAAAAAAGAACGCGCTGTCTGTGAATGTCCTGACTGTGACACACAGAAAGACTCGCGCTAATATCGTGTGTGCGCACAGCATGCCAGAATACAGTTCTCTTTCGAGCTTGAACGAACAATAACACACACAATTATGCCAACATGTCTTTTTGTCGAGTATCTTCATAACATAAGAGTAGTCTTATGATGAACGTGAAGAGTTGTGACTCGTGAGAGAATGAGGCACGTGTGAGATCCGCGTCTCTGACAGCAGCGGCTGGTCTTAAAGGGACAGTACACAGTAGCCACTAATTATATCTGTCGCTAAAGTTAATCAAAGAACAAAGGGAACAGAGAAAAACACTCACTGCTCTTGACTAAAGAACTTTTTTCTTTAGGCAGATTATCACTAATCTGTGTGTGCATTTATTTTCCTTGAGAACCAAGCAAGTTGACTCATGAAACCATTTGTTTATTATATCGCATATTGCAATCGCAATATTGACCTCAATTATCGCAATATGACATTTTCCCCAAATCGTCCAGCCCTAATTCCTCTCAAGGTACACTGAGGTCAGATACAATTCTCGGCCAACCTGGCCTTTTAATTTGAGCCACTGATCATCCCACTCACATGAACGAGAAAAACACCTTGTTCATTCCTGCTTGGACTGGAAGTCAAATCTTATCATGCCACCATCCACAAGAAGAGAGCCAGAAGGCACACGCATAGTGTGAGAACATGCTCTTCATGGTAAAACCTCTGGAGCAGGTCAGTATGCAGGCGTGATGAAGTGCGACATGAAGGAGCCTGTCTATCGGTTGCTCCGTTGGCATTCAATGAAAGAAAAAGGCAATGCTGGCGAGTCACCTGGTAACTGAATCAGAGCTATGGAGGTGCCAGCAGTACAAGAGGACTGACTCTGTTTGTCTGTAATGCAATGATGGACAGAGCAAATTTTGTTTACTGTGCTGGTGGAACCAGACAGGGGTTTGCCCGCAGGGAATTCTGTCCTCTCGTTTTTCTTTTCCCTGGTCCCTTGGTCATTTTATCTGTAGTAATTTCATCAGAACTTGAGTAGCTGTTTGTAAATTTTATGTTTTTGCTCCATGAGTGGGTGTGTATGTGGCTGGTTATGGCCATAAAATTAGGCTGACATCATATTCAGTTATAAAACATGACTGCTGGGCAGAAATTACTTTCCCTTCAAGCAAAAACGTGCTTTGGGGGTGATCTTTCATTTAAGTCATTCTATATTCTAATGAATATCTTTAATCTTTAGATTTTAACCCTATTTCATTTGTAGACTACTTTTAATTAAATCCAAGATTATGTAATTAGCTGAATTAGTCATAGTAATCACACTTGCTTTTAAGAACACTGGGTGGAAACTGTGACGTGAGACAGCTATTAAGACTGAAGAGGTCTGCAGGACTTGTTCCCTTTTTCTATAAAATCCTGTTTCGGCCTGTACAAACTGTCAAGAACAAGGCTGTATGAAAGCGTTTGAGGTTAACATTTATAGTAATAGAACATCAAATAGATATTTCTCTCTCTGAATGATCACCTCCTGTACTACCAAAAAAAAAAAAAAAAAAAAGATTTGATGAAGATTGTGACAAAATGCAACGATTACAATGAAGTCTTTTTCTTTGTAAATGTAAAAATTGTTTGCAGCACTGTATCTTTTTTTTGTTTCATTAATGGTTGAAAATGCAAATGAAAGAAATCAATAATAAAAAATAAGCTTAATTGAAAAAAATATTGTTTGAACTTGTCTTAACAGTTTTATATTTGTAATAAATGTCTTATTTAAAAGATGTTTAGTAATTTGTAATGCTGATCTTTAGGAACTCTCTTTCTCCTAAAAAAAAAAGACCCTAAACCGTAGTTGTTTTGAAGACGTCCACCCTCGGCTTACCTGAAATCTATCCACTCTTTACCACAGTCTCCTTTCAGAGTACTCAGAAATTCCCCAAATTAATTCTGGCTCAATTAATCCTGAAGCGGCTCTCATTGGACAGCAATCATTACGCTCTGATGATCTTAAGGCCATTGTCACTGTGGCACTTGAAGGAATCTTTTGTGAACAGAAAGAATAGGGGGCAAATCAATGAAGCTGCAGAACAGAGCCAGTGAGGTGTGTGTGTCTGTGTATGCATGTGCTCCTGTGGATAGTGTTTCGGGGTCCAAGCAACCATGAGTGGTGCTGATTGACGTACAGAGTGAAAGAGCCTAAACCCTATAGCTTTGATGATTGAAATGAGATGGGTATCCTTTATTTGACAAAGCTAGTTGGTCAGTTTGGGCAGTGGTTTGTGTGTGAGAGAGCTCCCCATTGCTGTTATGTCTTTTTCCCTTTGGACTTGACTGACAGTTGTCATCCTGCTAAAACTTAACAGTCATATGCTCATTTAATTCATTTTCTATTAAATATACCCTTGTGAAAAAAAGTATACTTTATTGTATTTGAAGTATATTCCCTTTTTCAATAGTACATTGCAAATATACTAACAACTTTAAATATATTAAAAGTTGATTAGCATCATGATTTTACCTATTTTCACAATACAACTTTTAACACACTTTAAAATAATTGTACATCAGTATATTTTCTACAAATATATCTTAGAAAAATATACTTGAAGTGAAAATTCAGTTTATTTTTTTTAAAGTGTATTTATTTGCACTTTATTAAAACTATATTTTAGGTATATTTTAACTGTGTGCTGGAAATGATCATTGTGACAATGCATTGAAAGTATACTTTCAAAATACATTATAGTGGTATTTTGTACAAAGTATAGCTAAGTTTACTTTTGTCTAATATTTGTTATTGAAGACAAAGTATGCAATTTCTAGTATTTGGAAAAAGCCAAATGTAATGTAATGTGCTTCGGGAGACCCGAGTTCGAGTCCCGGCTCATGGACCTTTCCTGATCTCTCTCTCTCTCTCTCTCTCTCTCTCTCTCTCTCTCTCTCTCTCTCTCTCTCTCTCTCTCTCTCTCTCTCTCTCTCTCTCTCTCTCTCTCTCTCTCTCTTTCTCCCACCTCACTTCCTGTCTAGCTAATAAAAGGTGGAAACAAATAAAAATAAAAAATAAAAATGTATTTTTTTTTTGTTTACAAATAAAAATAAAATATATATATATATAAATACACTTATGGTATATTGCTTATATGTTTCGAAGACACTCGTAATGAATTTGTAATGTACTTGTTACACAAATAAAGTACACTTTAATATCGGTAATCAAGCATGTAATTAGTCCCTACTCAGGCATATACCTAAAGTATAAGTATACTTGAAGTTGGTCCAATTTAGTACACAAAAGTACACTAAATACACTTAAAGTTATGCTTTACTACAATTTAATTACAACTAAAATATAGCCTACTTAGTACAAAATTAGTTGTTTCAAAATAGCACACTTCAAGTTAACTAATCATTAACACACTTGAAGTATAATAATTAGACTGGCTGCAAGTGTACTTAGCATATTTTTTTTCCACCAGGGTATATATATATATATATATATATAGGGTTTTAAATTAACACCCACCAACCCGCCAAATGCGCAAATCTGCACAGATGTATATATGTATGTATATATATACCGGTATGTATATATATTCCTATAAGAAATGTATTAATTGAGCGGATTGGCTGAATAGGACTTTACATGGACACCCTTTATGAACCTTAATGAACCATTATGATGCATGCATATCTGACAGCTTCTTGATTGACAGCTGGCCTCTGCAGTATTCTGCATGTGAATGCACACCCCCACAGTCTGGGCTTCAATGACGGGCTCCAGAGCTTTCTGTCTGGCCTCTGAACCTTTGGCCCCTTGTGGGGCACATGCAGTCTTTCTTTCCCCCTGGAGTCCACTGCATGGGCTCTGTGTGGCAGGCGTAGGTTCTGAACATGTGTTTGAGAGAATGAGAGAGAGAAGGACGAGCGAGGCCCCTGATCCCAGCTTCCCCCGCAGGGTATCTGTGTGGAAACAGTGTAAAGTCTGGAGAAAGACAAGAGCCCACTCAGACAAATGTCACGAATTTCACTGACAGGGCTTCAAGTTGCTTTCTTTCTTTCTTTCTTTCTTTCTTTCTTTTTCTTTCTTTCTTTCTTTCTTTCTTTCTTTCTTTCTTTCTTTCTTTCTTTCTTTCTTTCTTTCTTTCTTTCTTTCTTTCTTTCTTTCTTTCTTTCTTTCTTTCTTTCTTTCTTTCTTTCTTTCTTTCTTTCTTTCTTTCTTTCTTTCTTTCTTTCTTTCTTTCTTTCTTTCTTTCTTTCTTTCTTTCTTTCTTTCTTTCTTTCTTTCTTTCTTTCTTTCTTTCTTTCTTTCTGTCTTGTCTTGTCTTGTCTTCATAGAAAATTATATTCTACTTAACAGGACAGTACATGCAATTTAAAAATGCAGTTATATATACATATATGTAATTATTACGGTTGTTTGATGCCTTGTCTTAAGGCCAAATATACCATAATCGATAATAGGAAAAACAGGCAAAAGAGTTTTGTTTGGTGGTCGTTTACAGTAAATGTGCTCAGTATAGTGGAAGTGCTTTGTGAGGTGGGGTCCGCTGGGGACGAGCATCTCATTGTCGTGTCTTTCTAGGTGGATGTCTGTTTTCACAGCTGATGCCTTTTGCTCAACAGGGAAATATATGGTGTTGTTTGTTATTCAGAGACAGTCCTGGTGCTTTAGTTGAAGTTCATATTTATTTTATGAAGGAAATATGTCAGTGCTGCTGAGCCAAAACATAATTTTTATTCATGCACAGTCCCAATCATGCAATTGCATGTCCAGCAGCAGATATCAATCATGGGCTTAGATAATAATAAGAGTACTTTTCTGGGTACTCAAAGTGCTTTACATATGGAAGGGGGAAATCTCCTCAACCACCACCAATGTGCAGCATCTACCTGGATGATGCGACGGCAGCCATACTGTGCCTGAACGCACACCACACACCAGCTTATTGGTGGAGAGGAGACAGAGTGATGAAGCAATCAGTATGTACTGTATGGGGATGATTAGGAGGCCATGATGGACAGAAGCCAATTGGGAAATTTGGCCAGGATGCCGGAGTCAAACCTCTACTCTTTTTCCGAAGGACATCCTGGGATTTTTAATGACCACAGAGAGTCAGGTCCTCTGTTTAACATCTCATCTGAAGGACGGTGCTCTTTTGACAGTATAGTGTCCCCATCACTAAACTGGGGCGTTATGAACCACACAGACCACAGAGTGAGTGACCCCCTACAGTACTCACTAACACCTCACTTTTCCCAGGAGGTCTCCCATCCGGGTACTGACCAGGCTCAACCCTGCTTAGCTTCAGTGGGCAACCAGTTTTGGGCTACCGGGTGATATGGCTGCTGGCTGTTTATGCATGTCTATGCATATTATGTAAACAAGTATTTTAGCACAGGGGGGAAAAAAAATCTAAGCATCATCTTTCATTTTTATCTTGGCAGTGCTAAAAACATTCATAATCATTGCATGCAGGTCACATCACTGACATGCCCCTATTCTGAGTGCTGAGAGATTTAATCTTGGCCAAATTCCAAAATGACTTGGAGATACGACCATGAGTAATGAATATTCACAGAGTGAAGACTTTTTTTTCATGTGGAATAGCGTGGGAAAATGCATATTTGCTCTATGAAGCACATTCATTCTCTAGATTTTTACTTGTGACATTCATATTTCAACATCATTTTTTTCTGTACACAGTAAAACATTCAGTGTTGAAATCCTGGTGTTGAGGACTCTTAGATTAAAGAGTTAATGTTGCTCTAAAGTCATAATACCTGCACTTAGTTTTTTATGTGCCTGTTTGGATTGCACGTGCATGTTGGATTGCATGTAATTTTGACATTGAAATGTTGGCTTTCTGTTACACCTTTTCATTTGCTTTTGTAATACAGAGCAGCATCTAATTTTCTCTACTTTTTCTTCAGAGAGAAACCGAAGAACCTCCTCCAGATGTACATGTGACACAATAGCACCCCTGTAATTCAGATGAGTACATTTTAATTTTGTCCCATCACTAATGCAGTGCGTCTCCATTTTAAACAGGTTTGTTTGGTTGCAGATGGTGTGAAGTGTCTGACATTTTCATCTAATTATCAGTGTTCTGCTTGAATGGCTGAGAATCAGAAAATGTTGGAGTGTTCACTGTCTTGTGCATAGTTGGACAATTACTGTCTTTATCTTCTTGATCACTGTTTTCACACATTTTCAGGACAGCATATGTAATAGCAGATTCCAGCATCATTTATGAGGGTATGCACCAGTGATTTTCCATTTATTATCTAGGATTATGGGTGCTTTTTAAATAATTGCTAAATCAACAAAAAGATTTAGTTGATTGATTCCAAAATAAAAATTTCTGGCATGGTCATGGGGAATTGCTGGTTAGAATTTTTGAAATCGGTGCTACCTGACTGGAGAACAAAGAAAAATGGCTCTTCTCTTCCCTTTTTCTGAATATGTAGAAAAACACCCATAATACACTGGGCATGTTGCCTTCCAAGGCCACTCCCACCAGTCTGTTATGGATATGCTTGACTAGAGTCAAATACCTTGATTTAGTAGGAAATACTTCTAAGCAAACTTTTAGTTATTGTATTGTTATTTTACACTTGTATTGTTCTTGGGTGCAAGAATGTTTAACGAGAGGGAGTTACTTTCAGTTTTCAGTGAAAGATCCAGCGCATTGTAAGCAGTGGCTAGGCTACAAAGAAACATAAATATGGAGAGTACGCTGCAACGGAAAATCTTGTAGTCAACATTTCAAACTGGATGACTACTAACACAGTGTTTTATGCCAAACGGAGGTGAAAAACTGAAAGAAACTGTCATTCTGTCAGTGCCGACAAATCCTCCTGAAGTAAACTGCCATTGTCATAGTGTTCCATTTTTACCAAAATGCTGTTTTCTTTTTAAGAGTAGACAGTACGATACATTTTTCACTGAAAAACCTACCATTACCATTAACTGTGTCTGTTCTGTTAATAACCCTCTGTCGATCTGACTGTCCGTGGGTGGGGATACATAAACACGGAAGTATAATCTGTAGGGTTTTTTTAATTTAAAAATTGTTTTTAATTAAACTTAAAACACACTAAGTCGATGTACAGTCAGGACAGACAAACTTACAGCCAGGGGGTTGGCTAAACATTATGTACATATATTAAAGGACTCCCATAGAAACAAAAACCAAAAACAAAAGTTGGGTTTTTACTGTACTTACATTTGTGTATACAAAGTTTGCTAAAATTACATTTATAATATAGTATTCTTTCTTTTTATTTGGGGGGATATTAGTAAAACCACATATATTGTTTTCTAAACACACAGCAAAAGTGGGTTCAATGTTATCAATTATAAATCTAGTCAAGTCAAATCTGTAGTTTTCACAAAAGCCCTGGAGCTTTTGCGTCACCCGGCAGACCTTTGCTGACAAATAAATGTGAATTTTTCGGTCCAGGGCAGGTCACACTGAGAACGAGTAAACATTGTTCAATTACATTATACTGCCAACATTGCTACAATTCAAAGCGGGTTGAAAATCTGCAAAGTTACATTTTAAGCTTATTAGCCATGGTTCGTGAAAGGCTAATTTTGATGAACTTTAACCATGTGTTACCACCTGTTACTATGGTGAGTATCAGTATATTTGTATTAACCAGATTTTAGTAGACAAGTAGGTTTCTAAAGACTTCTAGATTTTTACTGTAAATTTAACATGTTTTTTGACAGTGTTTGTTCATTGCACAAACACACACAAAAAAGTGTCTTACTGCAGCAGAGAGGCTATAACAGTGTTTCCCTTGTTTCTTACAGACACACACAGCCAGACAGCGCCTCATCCTTTGGCTTTTTTTTCCTCCTTTTCCTCTTTTCTGATCATTAGGGGAAGTCCCGTTGAGTAATGCAACATGGGAGTAGGTGGAGCGGTTGAAAAGGCTAGCAGCAGGCCTCACAGACTTTGACTGGTAAAGCAACTGGGCTGGGCTCTTATACTGAGAGTGTTTGCTCTTGGACTCCGTCGCAAACTGGAATTTTCCCATTTGTAGATCTAGATGGAGAGGAAAGAGGGTATGCAGCATAGGGCAAAGAGTTCACTTAATTTATAGTGCTCATTATGAGAGGGACTGTGCAATATGACGCTATGTGCAGTTAGAGGGGTAGTACAGCTGAAATGTTGACATTTTGAATTTAATGGAATTGAGACTTACTGGCACAAATTTTAGGATCTGGCTTGTACATCACTCCCCTGGAAATAAGGAACAGCACATTAAAATTGCACAATGAAAACCTTTTTTTTAAACGCCCAAGACATTTCAAGCTACTTGTGTGGTTTTGAAACAGCATGATTATTGAAAGAATTATGGCTGATTATAGTTTTTTATTATGAAAGGTGTTTGCGTTAAAATACCAGAGTTGAGGAACGGAATGGAACTATATCAGGCCACCAACCACCATACTTTCAAACAAACATTCTTAGTTGGAATGTCTCTTCTCTGTGGAAATTGTTACAAAACTAATAACCCCAGAGAAGAATCATTAACAAACTTCATTATAAAAGAGGAAAGGGAGATAATGCTGCAGTTTAACGTGGATGGATGGGGACCTTAAAGGAGGATCAGCCTGAGTGCTTTTAGGTAATTGGTGGAGTTCCATTAAATCTGTAGCGTAAAGCTTGACCCTGGAGTGTCACTTCCTCTGACGGATCTGTAAATTCACTGTAAAAAAAAAAACAACGTGGTTAGTTTTCAACCACTTCTTAGAGTATATTGTCCTATTACTTGTATGATTCCACAAACATTTTTTTTTATATTGATCACTCCAATAAAATAATAATTATGTTAAATGATTTAGTATTTATAGTCTAATCATTGTAATGTTATGCTTAGTAGTAGGGATTCACAATATATTTCTTATTAGCTTGCTTATCAATTAATGTTAATGTTAATAATTTCCACCTTTTGTCCACATTTAGATAACCTCTTTACCTTTATTTAATGCTCACTTAAAGCATCACAAATTCTGAGTTTCCAACTTTATTACAATTAATTTACAAGTTTGTTAAAGATGAGTTGTTTATTTGTATTACTCTGTGTGACCAATGGAATCAAATTGAATGCTGTCACAATATATTAGGTGTATGCAGGTTTAGCTGAGTGTCTGCGTCAGTGTTAATTTTAGTGTTATTTTCATTGCATAACAATTTTAGATGCTTAAAGGTATAGCGGAGGATTTTCTTTTTCCGGGTGGGTAGTGTAAACTATTGGTCCACCTAAGTGTCAATCATTCTGGTGATATGTTTACGTAAGGCCGTCGTACGTGCTCGTCCCTTAGTTTTCGCTTTCTGCGCATGCGCACTTTCAGGTGTTTATGTGTGGTGAGCTAGAGCTCAGCCATTCATTGAAGCTCGCCGTTTCACCGGGTCCTTTGAAAATGTCTGAGGGTCGCAAGAGAAAAAGTTTGTACGAACTGTATGAGAAGAAGAGAAAGGCCTCAGAAGAGAGAAACGAGATCAGAGTGTTTTTGGGAGATTGTTTCACACGATGGCGTGCGCTGAAAACACAGGTTGGGCTTCCCACTGATGCCTCAGTCGCGAAGTTTCTACTCGACAGGTAAAGTTTGGATTGCTATTTGGAGAAAAAGTGCAAATCTTCTTTTGGAAAGTAATCTTGTATGAGCGATGCCGACAGCAACTTGTAAACAGAGCGTGCACGAGGAGAACCTCGCACACGTTTAATAGGCGTTCACTCTCGGGAACAGGTAGTGTGTTGCACATGTGCATTTTTTCAAAAAGTGGAGAGGGCGGTTCTTATCTAAAATTCGGAAAGATCCTCCGCTATACCTTTAAGAGATCACCGCTCCTCACGATTCTCTCTAAGTCTTTTTAAACTGACAGGACCCCACAATACTACAGGCCAAACGTAATTGGGGATAATTCTAATAATGTACATTAGTATAAAGCAGTAAACATTACATTTAGCTATTTTATGTCTAATTAGACAGCAAGGCTGTAAGCTGTTGAGCACTGTGAGAAAATTTGCTGTGAGTGTATATATTATAATAGGTCTCCTGGTGTGTTCTCAGTGGATCAGGAAGGGACCTTTCGTTTCCGGAGGTACTCAGATCTGTGAAGAGTGACAAATCATAACAGTTAGGGAGGCATTTGACCTCCTGTACCCCTCCAATTAGACCCACGGGGTCAGGTTTACACATTAGCACTCTCTAGATATGAGCTACATCGCAGAGCAAAGCTCTTTAAACTGTTTCATCTTCCTTTTTCTCACTTTCATTCTCCTAATCCCTGTCATAGATGGGCAAGCCGACTTCAGTTAGGGATGCACTGATATTAAAATGTCAGATTAAGTAAATAAGTAAGTAATGTACTGTAAGAGTATTATTAAATTAACTTTTAAAGATTAAAATGTTAGAAAATGGCAAATGTATCTAAATATAAAAATAAATAAATGAGTATACACTTTTACATAGGATTGTCAAACGTAATGTTATTACTCGAGCACCGGGTATATTCGCTACCCTCTGATAGATGCTGCTGGTCTTGTTCGTGTTTGTTTGAGCGCTCTTTTGAGCATCAAAGATTTCCATTTACAGTGTGTTTTTACAAGCATTGAACATTGTAGCCGATCACAATCATATCTGTTGAGTGCGTGTGTACGCAATAGCCTATCAAAGGTGCTAGTCAATAAGTGAAAAGTTTTGTTCAACGTGAGCCGCACTCTCGCAAATCCTTTTATTATAACCAACAAAGTGTAAACACGATGTAAATAAGAGATTCAATGTACAATTAAGCCAGCTTTAAGGAGTTTTTTTGCGAAAATGCAGAATTCAGTGAGCTTGTGCTTTAGCTCTGGTAATGAGAGAACCGCAAGTTGTCACTGGTATTGGCTCCGACTACTGCAATTTTGGTACCGTGACAATATCTTGTCTTCTACTTTTAAATATCCAGTTGTGGCCAAAACTGATGACTCATAAGGAATACACATACTGATAAAATGTATACATCAAATGCACTTTTAAAAGTTACAATACAGATCTTGCATCCCTAAACTCAGTGTATATTCCTGGATGTTTTAAAGCACTACGTTTACATTTTATGTACATTTCTATCATTATGTGTATTCCTTATGAGTCAAATCCATAATCTTGTGGTTACTAGTCAGGTTCTACCTGTTCAACTATGAACTAACTGTTCACATGTGAGGGAAAATAGTCCCTGGTATCTCTTCTCCTTTCTTAAATGTTTATTTTTTGGCAGTTGTTCATCACTTGAAGCATGTAACTTTGCTTCCCTTGTGTTTGCATACATTTATCTTAGTCAATATGTTTTGTCTCATCAGGATTTGAATTAGTAAAGGTCTGTTGCAGTAGCATCTCCGTTGGAGCTAATGCACTGATAAACATCCTGTTAAGTCACACAACACTGTGTTTGCCGTGGTCTTTTTGTGGGTAAGGTGCTCTGATAAGCAAGGAAAGTATTTCCCAACAGCCTGTTTGAAAGTGATGCTAATCTGTTTACAAACAGTCCCAAAAGAGAATCCGCAGGTAGCATGGACAAACAGTTGTGACAGATGAGATGCTTCTCAGGTTCGCCCTGGCCTCCATCAGTAAACAGGAAACCTTAGACCTCTTGACCTGTCTAAGATCCTACAAGTTCTTCTCACGACTCCTGAGAAGCCGTGATTCAAGAGACAAGTATTAGTTACCCCTCATCTGTTGATGTGATGTACTTGAATGTTTGATCGTAGCATAAGATCGGATTCAGAGACGGAAAAATAAAGCCTCGTCTTGTAAGTTTTGCCACCCTGATTTTTCTAAAATGCCAATCCATCTACCAGGGAAAAGCTGGTTTCGGCTATCAAGTTAAGTCCATTGTGGAATGGACTTTAGCACAAAGTAATAATGAGACGCATTGTTTCTAACGTCAATATCGGGGAGAAATCCGAGTTGTCTCAAACCAATGATTTGTGCTCACTTCCGCAGTAACGAAAATGTTGGCAGCTGAACAATTGTCCCATTGAGGTGTGTAAGAACCTCCGGGGCCATGCAGAGGTCAAAAAGTCAGGCCCCCTGCCGACCGCCTTTCCCAGGCCTGGGTTTTATCAGAGTTGGGCATCACAACACAGCCTGGGAGAATAGGGAATCACTTTTGTTGTGGAATCACCCAAAATTACATTTACATTACAATTACAGACCCCATTTCAAAGACATCAGTTATGGATATTAGCCAGAAATATGTATGATGATGTGAAAGAAGTCTTAACTTTAAAGGGATACTTCACCCAAAAATAATTATTTACACCCTCTCATGTCGTTCCAAACCTGTATGATTTGCATCTGTGAAATATAAAGGAAGACTGAAAAATGTCCCTGTTGGGAAAGACAATGGGGTCCAAACTGTTCCAAATAAAGTTATGACATAAAGGTGAATAAATGATGACAGAATTTTTATTTATGTGTCAACTGTCCCTTTAAGATAGAAGCATTTCCTATATGTGACCCTGGATCACAAAACCAGTCACATGTCGCACAGGTATATTTGTGGCAATAGCCAACAATACATTGTATGGGTCAAAATTATAGATTTTACTTTTATGCCAAAAATCATTAGGATATGAAGTAAAGATCATGTTCCATGAAGATATTTTGTACATTTCCTACCGTAAATATATAAAACATGTATTTTTGTGAGTGAATGCAGCACAATCGCAAACGTAAATGAACAACTTTAAAGGTGATTTTCTCAATGTTTCGATTTTTTTGCACACTCAGATTCCAGATTTTCAAATTGTATCTCGACCAAATATTGTATATCCTAACAAAAAATGCATCAATGGAAATCTTATTTATCCAGCTTTCATATGATGTATAAATCTCAATTTCGAAAAGTGTACCCGTGTGACTGGTTTTGTGGTCCAGGGTCACATATTTAAGAGCCGTCTAGACTTTGAAACATAGAGAGAGCAACATAGGGGTTAAGGAAATAAAAATTCCATTCATTTTCTCCGGAGGAGAATTGAGTTTTAACGATAATAAGCCATTAAAAATAGACCTTGTTAATCGATGGTACATACATGTGTTGAAGCCATCAGCCTGCATTTTCAACTTAATTTTTAAATAGTCTTTTAACAGTGTAAATCGTGGAAAAAAATACAATATCCATGATTCTGCAAAGAAATCCCCACCGATCATGACAAGCAAATCACAAGCAAAAAAACATAGCTCGTAGACCCTTCCATGAAACAATTTCCTTATATGCTGTTAAATATTTGTATATACTGTATGTGCATATTAATGTACAATATTTTCTTTATACATGATCCACATTTTTAAATCAATAATATTATATTCATCAATTGTTTTAATGCAATTATATCATTCATAATTATTCATGGGATTGTAGCGCTTTCCCTCATTAAGCTGTCAAGTACACAGTCTTCTACCTTTATCTGATTTAATTTTTTTTTATTTAAATAAAAGTTTGTAACGTTGTGAAGTTTGCTGGTTGGATTGGTTCATGACTTAAAAATCTTTAATGAAGACCTATGGGAAAAATACTGGCCGCTGAAAAATTAGATGGGAATTGTTGACCTCTAATATTCCAAATCACAGTGTTACCATGCTAGAAGACATGGTACTATGTTGTAAGAAAAAGGGGGAAAAAACAAGTCAGACAGAGTAGTGGTATAGGTTGTGGTGCTCAAATGGGAAATACAATCTAATTTAATTCCCTGATCCATTTTCGCATAAATTCCTGTCATCTCTCCACCTTATCTCTCCACAACAGATCTTATGTTGTTGTAACATAGTCTTGTTGTAGAATTTAACATTTGTCATGATGTGAAAAAGTCCCTCAACCTCACAAATTACGTTTTGGCTTTTTCGCTTTTGTGTTTCCATCCACCCAGAGGAATCCTGTCAACAGACTGAACTCGCTAGTGTGTATTTATTTCATTAGTAGCATAAACCGTCACTCTCCCTGTCTGGCTTTGGATCGGAGAGGAGGGGCTCATCTGTTGGACACAGAAGGATGGGAGTCAGTGAGAGAGCGAACACAAACCAACTATTAACGTCTAGACGCAACATAAAACCAAGCAAATCCTAATAGCAAGCACTTGTGGACTGTCAAAGTCGACCTCTGAAAAGTGTGAGGGGACGTGCACTTTCAAAACATCTCTACTAATCACCAAAGGCAGCAGAAAAAAACCCACACAAACCAAACTTGGCTTCAGGTCACTTGAGATGTCTGCTAGTTTGGCTAGTAAGAGTTCACCGCTGAAAAAGCAAGAGAGAGAGAGAGAGAGTGAGAGAGAAACAATGGGAGCACCATTGAAGTGTTTTTGTTATTGCGACTCCTAAAAGGCATTATTCTTTTTCTTTTCTTTTCTTTTCTTTTTACGGCCACACAGAGAAAGTGCTGGCATGGCAAATTGAGTGGGCCGATTGCTCGTTTCCTCATTCTTTTATCCACTAACGACATTCTTTAATGACCTCTGGGCCTTGGCTTGGTTAGAACTCCTGAAGAGAATCATTTTCCCCATGATTGCCTCTGCACTGAGGCCAAACATGAATTTCATTTCCAAGAGGTCCCCCACCCATCCTAAATGTATATCTCCATAAATCTGACTTGATAGACCTGATACACGCCGTAATGGTGCCATATTGAGGTGACGTGACACTCTGATCCAGATAAGAAGAGCTGTAAATGGACTTAAAACAACAATTCACCCCAAAATGAACTGACCCTCATGTTGTTCAAATACTGTGTGCTGTTTTTTTTTTCATCATAAAACACAAAAGGGATTTTTTTTTACCTTAACATAGCTATTTCTCCAATGATAGTGACCCAGCATGTTCAGTGCCACATAAAAAAAAAAAAAAAACTCATATAAAGTACCATAAACCAGTCATAGAAACTTTTTTATGATGCTTTTATGGTGCTTTTTTTATTTTTCAGAGCTTGACGGACATTATTGTTGTTAAATGTAAAGAGATGCACAAGGATTTCTACACACACACAAATGACAATGTGAGACAATGGTGAGTAAAATATGACAGAATTTTTATTTTAGGTCCACTGTCCCTTTAAGATGAGTGATTTTATAATGACCTTTTGGATACAAACCTGACTGTTACCACTTGTTTGGATCACATTCCTCATTTTTATGTGGACTCCATCCATTCATTCTTGTTTCAGTCTTTTCTTCACCAGTGAACATGAATTGCTAATGTGGAATATATTGAAAAAAAGATTATTTTTTGACATTTAATGACCTGTTGCATCCTGCCATTGCAAAAGCTATTAAAGGGCAGTTGATACTCCAAACTTTTGATCAATTTAATGCATTCTTGCTTTATAAAAGTGTTAATTTTTTTCTTTTTAAAAAACGTACTAAACCATTTATAATGTTACAAAAGATTTCTACTTCGTTTAAATGCTGTTCTTTTGAACTTTCTATTCATCACAACTGTTTTCAACATTGATGATAAGAAAGCTGTTTCTTAAGCACCAAATCAGCATATTAGAAAGATTTCTGAAGGATCATGTGACACTGAAGACTGAAGTAATGGCTACAGCTTTAACAGGAATGAATTACATTGTAAAATATTTTCAAATAGAAAAACAGTCATTTTAGAAAAACAGTCATTTTAAATTGTAACAATATTTCACTACTGTTTTTACTGTGTTTTTTTTTATCAAATAAATGCAGCCTTGGTGAGCATAAGTGACTCTTTCAAAAACATTAAAACATCTTGCCAACCCCAAACTTGTGTATTTGAAGTTAGCAGCTGCCAAGTACTATTAATATTAAATCTCTTAATTAATTAATGCTTTAGCATGCCAGAATCTCTGGCAAACAAGAATTCAGTATATCATTTATCGTTATTTGACACTGGGTTGTTAGTTGTATGTCTTAGCAGAAATTTGGATATCTATTTGTTCACCATCCCTTGCAAACTTTCTCTTTCTCTCCCTCCTTCTCCATTTTATTCTCCTCCTTCTCTTTTGTGTCTGACCCTGAAACAGAGCGCAGCTCTGCTAGGTAAAGAGGAATGAATGTAGTTGTTTCTCTGAGGAGACTGGAGGTCTGGCCCGCTCTTCAAATGGCACGGTGTTAGTTGGGGAATGTGCAATTATGGAGCTCGGTCCTTTGATCCCACTTTTTCCATCAGGCCTAAATTGTCCTCACATTGAGCACTGCCGTGTATCCTTGGGCACTCTCCTTGCGCAGGCTTTCTTTCATGTACGCCCCTTTGGAACTCGAAGCATCCCAGTCTGAAAACTGAGCTTTTCCCCAGCCATGCTCCAGTGCTGGAGAGAGCCACGCTTTTGTTTCGTGTGTGTGTGTGTGTGTGTGTGTGTGTGTGTGTGTGTGTGTGTGTGTGTGTGTGTGTGTGTGTGTGCGTCTGTGTGTGCGCGGGCACTGGAGTGAGCGGAAGACAAAGTTGGGTTTAACTGAATGTTTCAGATTGAGAAATATGCGTGTTGGATAGTGCGCTTGTACTTCTGATTGCATTCAGATATGTTTGTGGACATTCGTACGAAATTCTAGACGTTAAGTTCAACGTTTGGTATAAATAACTCCACGCTTTTCATCCATGTAGTCGTGCATGCAGATAATGCGTGCATGTCTGTTTGCGTGTGCGTTTGTGTGAGTGTCACACTCTTTTTCACTGATTCTTTCCATATGCTCTAGTACGTTATCTATGCTTCACATAATAGCTTCCACCTCTAGGGGATTAACCCACGAAGTTTATAGACTTTCTTTCATTCTTTGCCCCCTCTTTTTTTTTCCGCCCAGGTCTAAATTACTAGTGGCAGGCGTAGTGTCCGTTAAGCTGTGGGACCACAGCTGCATGTTCTCTCCTTCTGTACTCTGCGGGTCGTCTTTTCTTGTGCTAATGGCTCTGTACAAAGCCAGGGCACCTGGAAGGGCTATGCCACCACTGCGGGGCACTGCGTTCAACTCCCATCATGCCACTGACAGGATGGCATGCTCTATTAGGGCCACATGCTCTTTGTTTGTCCTGACATGCTCAGTCAGTAATCGATAATGATATGAGAGCAACATGAACAAGGAGTCTGATAGCAAAATCAGTTAGAGGTCTGCTGTTAAAGTGCTACATTTACTGTTGGGTACCCCGTGTGTTCCTGGGACATATTTTTGGTCTCAAAACATGCATTTGATTGATGCTTATGTAAGCACATTTAGACCACAGATGGCTTCAAGAAGCAGTGATTTTGCGGTGTCTGCCACTGGGATTTGCAGATTCTCAGCAATGCCAGATCTTTAGTGCATGAGTATCCAACAGAACAACAGTCACACATGTTTAGACACTATTGGCATAATCATAAAATGATCACAAATGAATAGATATCTTTAATTAAATCTTGCTGTTAAAATCATAAACGCATAGACTTTGTCTTCATCACCAGGGATGGGAATTTTATTGTGTATTATATATTGATTGTGATACTGGTTCCAGTTGCTCTTAGCAATTCTGGTTCCATCAACAATTTTATAACATTTGAAGAAATTTTTTTTGGGGGTGGAAAGCAAATACATTTTGTGATGGAGAGCCAGTGTTGCTTCTCCATTCTTCAAAACCGTGTCCTTATTGTTCTTCAGATCATGCTTATTGTAATTGTTCATGTGGAGTTTTACTGCTGTACTTCCTGTGGTTAGAGGAGTGGGATTAACCTCTAGGGATGTGCACACCCTGGGTGGTGGGAAATGCTCATTTTAACTAATTTAAGAAATATCAGTTGTGCAAATGACAATATTTGTTTTTCTCTGATCTGTGTTGTATTTATTGATTGTTTTTAAACTGTCTTAACTACCTTTGATGGAACTTGCTGAAACGTATAGAGAGACAAGCGTTAGTTTTACAGAAAATGGTATGTTCCAATTAACTAAAGGCGGGAAAATTATGCATTTAAGTGTTCAGAGGTAAGGCATGGGGAACAGAGAGTGGTTTGGAGTTTAATGCAAATGTTGTTAATGCTGCTTGAGGATGAGAAACTTAGTGAGAGAAGTTGGTGCTAGTTTTAGTACCTCAACAGTGCTAGTTTTTAGTCTATTTTTGTAACCTTTGTTTTTATTTTTGCTCTTATACCCCGTTGTATGGACCTTTTGCCCTTTCTTGCCTTTAAAGTAAACCTTTTGGATTGTCCTTTAAACGTGGTGTGATCACCTGGTGTGATTCGCCTTGTGACCGCTTGGGTCTCTGTCACACATTTCTTAATGCATTTAATTCCATCAGTTGTCTCTTGCTAAACCATAAGATCTTATTTTTTGGAAAGATTTTTAAATGGCTATACGCTGTATGTTTTTGATTCAGTAAAAAGAACCGTCTCATTTGTTCGGCAATCAGATTACACTGGTTTTGCAGTATGTTTTTGATTCAGTAAATGGAACTGGCTCATAATAGTAATTTGTTTGGGAGTCAGATTACACGGGTTACGCTTTGCGGCATACTGTAGATTCAGTATTGTTTTTTTGGCATGAGTAGTGAATGAGTGTAAGAATGCATGCTGAGAACTTGTAAGGGGAATAAGAACTTTAGAATAAGAACTGGTTCTCATTTCCCAACCAATGTTGTTATTGTTAAAGGGATACTTCACCTCTGGGAAGATGAATGTGTATTTAAAATAGGTCATTTAAGTAGAAGAAATGTGGAGAAATTTTTGAATTTGGAGCTTTCTAGACTGAGAAAAGCCAGAAAATGTATTTTTGGCTTATGTGGATGAAAGACAACAACTCCCAGAATGCACTTGCTTCGCTGCCTTAGGAGGCCACGCCTACCGGTTAGAGAGCACAGTTGAAAACAACAAGGCTAGCCTAAGTAAGTGATGAGTTTGCCAGGGATTTAGAGACCCAAAATGTCCGGGATTCGGCTTTTGCGTTCTACAGTCGCCATTCATCATGTTTACTGTGGCGAGCAGGACGAGGCTGACGGCCGCGGGAGAACGGCGCGAGGCCGGTGGCTTCATTACTGAGACGCGCCGGGTCTCGCATATCTCACGGAGGAGCGGGAATTTTCTTAGCAATGTTAAAACGCACATCAACCAACCAATCACTTGTTTAGCGTTCATGTAAACACTACAGTCAGATTCACCGATCGGAATTAATTCAGTTAGATTGAAACGAGAGGTGTGCATGTAAACAATGAATGGCGACCGCAGAACGCAAAAGCCGAATCCCGGACATTTTTAACAGTCTCGCCCGCCGGACAAGTCCGGGAAAAGGAAGATGGTAACCCCTACTTACTCAGCTTTCTCCTATTATTCAGCTTTCTCCACAGAACAAGAGCATGCTAGCTTAGCTTCCAAAGAAAGACGGCTGATACTGTGTACATTCTGTGAGTGAGATCCCACCCTCTATGGGCGGGTTGAAAACATGCGGAACAACGCCATCTACTGGCTGTAGTCTTTAGCCTCTGGACAGAAAATCCTCCGATGACGCAAAATGACGATTTTTGCGTCATCGGAGGATTTTTTCCAGACAAAAAATACATAAATCTCTCCTCTCAGGGGGATATGAGGGGGGAAAGCATGGTAATTCGAAAATACTACAGGTTTTCTACTAATACAAAGCTTAATGCTAAATCCTGAAGTAACCCTTTAACTAAAACTCACACTATTTAAAATGGTTTTCATTTATTGTAAAAAAATAAATTGATAAAAATAAAATATAGATATTAGATGAAAAAGTACACTTAAAGAACTTAAATGAAAATTAGAAATGAGGCCTTGGCAACTAACTGAAATAAAATAAGTTAGAGTGCATAATATTTATACATAAAATATAATAATTAAGAAAAAATAAAATAAAAATAAAATCTAATTTAAAATATTAATGAACACTACAATATTAAATAACACTGTTCCCAACATGGACCATTTGTGTTTCTATATCTCAAAGCATTGTCTGTCATGGTTTTTCTGAGTAAACCTGGTGATTTATTAATTTTGTCAAGATGGCCTTTTTCAAAAATGATACTTGACTGAGATGCACATTTTAAGTCCATTTAGTCATAAGTGGTCATCTTTTATTTAAAGTGACAGTACACTGACAGTGACACAGTCCTCAGGAGAAACCTGGGGTTGAGTTGCTTGTTTAAGTGTACAGTGGTTATGAGCCCTGTCCCAAATGGAACCCTAAGCCCTCGCAATCTTCCTCTTTGTGATGTAATGCTGCTTTGACTGTTGGATAGAAGTCTGTTACAGAGATTGGGGTGCATCTAACATGCATATCAGCTGCAAAGGGGGCGCTCGTGAGCACCCTTCTGAAACCTAAAATGACTAATGGGACTCCCTACGGCAGGGGTGCCCAATCCTGCTCCTGCCGATCGACTGTCCTGCACAGTTCATCTCCAACCCTAATCAAACACACCTGAAGCAACCAATTAAGGTCTTCAGGATCACTTGAAAATTAAAGGCAGGTGTGCTTGATTAGGGTTGGAGATGAATTGTGCAGGACAGTCGACAACATAGACATAATATACATAGACGCCCTATTGGCCGCTTTGGAACGTTGCAGCGATACGTCAACGCGTCCGCCATTTTGTGGAGGGCAAGATTGCGCTGTAATCAAATGCAAGTAAACAGGTGAGCTGCGGTTTTTCTGTATAAAAACAAAAAAAATTACATTTATCAACCGATTTCAGTGGTTTGTATGTGGTGTACAAAAAAGTTCAATCTGTAGTTATTTAAAACCTCGATAGTTAGATTTATAACATATGTTTTTTTAATAAGGAATGGCCAAAGCTCAGGCTTATCATGTATTTGGCTTTTCATTCTTGGATAAGAATTGTGAACACCCCCATACTGAGATATAATTTAATTTTCACATTAAATTAAATAAAGTTTTCTTATTGTGGGAAAAGCATATTCTGTCATTGACCCGATTTTAGCAATAACAAAGATAACTGATGGATCCTTTATGGTAATACATGAAATGGTACAACTACAGTGCAATGCAAATAGTAAATATAAGATAAAGTGAGAGGTAGGCTAATAGTAAATAGTTTAGTCAATAAAATAAACAAACAGTATACAGCAAATAAAATAGTAATGAAAAGTGTAATTATATAATATCATAAGTACTAATATAATAATAATAATATATTAATAATAGCATGTAGTTTATGTATAATACTATAATAATAGCAATAGAATATGAAATATAAATTACAGAATATAGACAGTAAAAAATAAGTTAAATAGTTACTATGAATAGTAAAATAATTTAACAGCATAACTATAATAGATTGATAATCGCAAGTGGTATATTATTATAATAACAATAATAAATAATGTAAATTTATTCATTTTAAAATATTATTACATAGGCTATAAAAAATAAAATGACGCAACCCTGTCTCTTTTTGTTAAATTTCAGTTTTTAAAAGGTATAAGAAGCTATAGTCATAGTCAAGAAATAAAGTAAACGATTCAGTCAAACATACAGCAGGCTACACCGTTAAAGTTAAATAGCCTAAATATATAAAGTTATGAAACTTCACTTTGCCCTCAGCCAAAACAATCTGCCAAGGAACAAATTATAGATAAATGAAACCAAAGATCGCCCGTTAGATAAACACAAGACGAATTATTCTCACTACTAGGCTGACAGCGGCGAACGTCAGAACCGGTCAGAACTCAGAAGCACAAGCCGAGGCAAGGCTGTTCTCGGCGGGGTTCATGAGCGCTGACCGCCCGCGGTGATCGCTGGATCTCACAACTCCGAAACCGTCAGATAACATTTTTAAAAAGGCGCTATCTTTATAAATAAACCACAGATTTGAGCTTTAAACAACTACATTGTCGACTGAAAAACTCTTAAAACTACATTTCGTGACACAACAACAGTAGTATTTTTAAATTTTGCAGCCTTTCTCTCCTCTGAAAATAAAAATAGTAGGCTAAATGAAATGCAACCAGAAACAAATTTTCAGTTTTGCTTGTGAAAGGTAATTCCCGGAGACTTGTTTTCAATTGTGTGGCGATTTAAAAAGCCCCAAGCAGCACAAGAAATAGGCATTTTTATCAATTCTCGTTATGAGAGGTATGGGAAAGTTGCCCTCCGCAGTATGGCGGCGCCGTTGACGTACGATCCAGCGGCCAATAGGGCGTCTATGTATTTATTATGTCTATGGTCGACAAATACAGAGGACGCATGAAAGTGCCTACGGTTGGTCGACGTACGGAAGCCTGTAAGCTTTAAACTTCTCTTTCTCACTTAAGAGATTTACAGCTACACACTCGAAATATGTGACAGCTCGTGAAAGTGAACATTTGTTTGTCTCTTTTGCTTAATTTTAATAAAGTGATAAAGACTTTAAAGGGGCATTTCACCCATTTGAACATTGTTTTTTATTTAAAGTGGGTCATATATGTAGTCGAAATGTAAAAGAAATTTTGAATTTGGTGCCTTTGTGACCGAGAAAAGACAAAAAATAACTTCAGGACGCATTTGTATGAAAGACAACAACTCCCACAATGCACCACATTGCACAGCTCCGCAAGCCACTCCCACTAATCCAGAAAGCGCATATCTGCCTATAAGAGAAATCACTCTTCCGTCTACAAGGCTAGCTACTACCAGAGCTTGAAATTAATTTCACATTCACACAAAATGTCTAGTTAGTTGGCGAACTCATTAGTGCATTACTCCTCGTTTGTATTTCTTTCGAAAAGGTGAATTATTGCATGGTACCTGGATGTTCAGTCAGAACATTATGCGGTGCGAAACTAGGAAACTAGTTCACAACACAAACGTCCGTGTCCTCGTCTGATTCAGAGATTTCGTCCAGGAGAAATTGTCATCGTTGAAATTCTTTGCCGCAGACGGACTCTATCTCTGTGTTCGTAGCGGTTCGTAGTTGCATAGTGAGATCACCGGCGCCACCAGTCCGCCCTAACTCAAGCCAGTCCGGGCTCCTCGTCCGCGGCAGGCAGGTCTTCTGCCTCGGCTGCTCTTCGCTATAATGCGGCTTGTAAAGGTAGCCACAAACACCTGATTCAAGCATCCGACTTCCGAAATCCTCTTCCTCTAGTCTATATCATATTGAGCACTCTCCTCCGCTATTGTCATAACTTTACATCTGTCTCCACAGCGCCTGTTAGCTTAGCTTCAAACAAGATGGAGGATATTGCTTTCAGTTTCAGAGAGTAAAGTCCCACCCACTGATCTGTAATAGGTCTGTAGCGTGAGCGGGTCCCGCCCCCTGGGAGAGATGAGGAACGAGTGCTTGTAGTCTCAACAGAAATCCCCCCCTCTTACACTTCCTCCTACAATGACGCAAAATGACGATTTTTGCTTCATTGTAGGAGGAAGTGTAAGAGGTAAATAGCAGATTTCTCCCGTATCAGGGAAAAATGAAAGGGTGTTGCACGACCATTCAATAGTATGACTGGGTTTCTAACAATGCCAAGCTTAATGCAAATGGGTGAAGTGTCCCTTTAAGAAAGCGGCAGTATTTTTATTGGCATATTAAAAAGAATCTTAAAGTCCGCGTGAACCGGAAGTTGCAAACGACTTTTCTCCAGTGTTGTGACGTATTTCCCAGTGAAAAGGAATATTGAACAGAGGGCAGGGTTTTACTCTAGTGCTCCTCCTCTCCATCTCTGCTCATAACAGACTAATGGTTTGAGGGGAGTGGTTAAGCGTTTCCCAACCCAAGCCGTCAAACCTACATCATCAGAGAAGGAACGCCATTCCAGACCAGAAGTAACTGTTCAGACTCTGATTAAAGATTACGACGGCAAACAATTTTTTTTCTGTGTATTAACTTCCACGGATTAATTTTTCACCACAAGACTAGTAATATGCTCAAACAAAGTAAATAGGGTCAATTTTGATTTCAGTTGGACTTTAATATTGACAAAGCATAGGTAACAGGCTATTCATTTTCATAAATATACATGGTAAAATAAAAAGATATAAATTATATGAAAACAATGCCTATAATAATATGAAAGAAATGTTTAAAAGGTTGTGACATTTGGTTGTAATGTCATGTTGTATTTATTGTGCTTCGGTCATTAATTGCTATTTGCTGAGATGGTCAGTTAAGCAGCAAGATCGCAGCACATCTCAATTCTCACAAGGATACATTCTGTGTCCTCGTGTCCTACCGAGTTCGTTCTTTCAAGGTCGCCTGGCAAGACCGGTCTCAACGAGAGCACAAGTCCGTTGTTTGCGTTCTTGGAATTGAGAAACAGACAAAGAGTTGGTGTTGGAAAGGATGTGTGCCTAGCATACACAGCTTGAGGTATTCACTGTTTTTAATACAGGAGTTTCAAACGGCGTGTTGAAGTAGTTTTGCTGCTTTGGTGGTAGTATGCACACGGTAGCCAAACCCACAGGACTACCGCACAATAATGGCCTTTATATATATGAAACGTATATTGTCATTGCAGTTTTTATAGTTATTTCGTCAGAAATTTCTAGGCTGTATTGACAATGAAGTTGTATTGCATATGGAGTTTCAAAGTTGCTCTGTAAGCTTCCAAAGAGTTCCATTCCTTGCTGCTTGTTTCTGCATGATGAGAAGATAAGAAGCATCAGCCACTTAGAAAAACAAGAGCAAAACAGTTGGCGATGATAAACAATATCACTTGATGGCCAGCACAGCATTCTGTACTGAATCACATGGCGAACTTTTTGACGATCATTTATGTCTTTTCGATTTGATTGCCAATGCCGTAAATTTCCAGCTCAAACTATCCTCATCCAAAACTTTGAAAAGTATGTTGTGAAGTGGCCAAGTCATGCATATAAATCTCATCGGGAGTTTAAGATTACTTTGAAAGGCACTGCATGTGCTGTTAAACGTGAGCACTAGCTAGTGTTGAGTTGAATGGCTTTTTTTTAAGAGCATCTCCAGTTCAGTAATTCTTGTCAAGATGGATTGCTATTTGAAGGGAGTGTACTGTAACTCGATGTGCCAGATCACAATTTTCTGTAACAAAGGTTAATAATGTCTGTTGGCTATCATTTCTTCTGTCAGGGTGTATTTTTTCCATACAGTTGGCTTCTGTGTATTTCCCCCCCTGCTGAGCTCTGCAAAGCTTTTTAAGGAATGCACCCAGGGAATCTCTCCTGAGATACAGAAGAGCTCAGTTTGGGGCACTTATCCTCTTTGTTTAGTGCTAAACTAACTGAAAGTAACATACAGAATCTGGCCTGTCAGAGTAACATAGAGGTTTCATTTCACATACACACACTGAAGTTTAAATGTAAGCCGAAGGAATGCTTACGTTTGCAGTCGGGAGGAAAATGTAGCCTAGTACCCCAGTCCAGCACTCTGGGATTGTGAAATAGAGTATTTTTAAACACAAGAGCTCTGGCTGTGGAGGGAAATGTTGCTTATTCACCCACTGTTTCAGAACTGACACCTCAGCAGTCAAACACACAGATCTTGTCTCAGCAAAGCCTTTAACCCAAAGTCTATACTGTTTTGGAGCCCAGCAGAATGTATCAGCCTTTTTTCCCGCTCAACATATGCAATTAGGGATGCACAAAATATCAGAATCATTATTCAGCACGGTTACTGACCGATATTAGTGATTTTATAATTATTAATTAGCCTGGCTAACATCAGACCTCTTTCTCATTGAGACGTGGTCTGGGAACCATATGTTCATTTTCTCGTATTTGAGGCGTGGTTTACGAATGCCCAGAGCCGTTTATTGGGCGCTACGAATGTCTATCAAATGTGCCTGTACGTAGCTCATAGCCAATCGTTTCAATTATACCAGATGACGTATGTATAGCGGCAGAAATTCGACGAGGAAGAATATGAAATAAACTTGCGTTCTAAACTACTTAGAACACTATCTAAGGCTGCATCGAAAGGTAACTTCGTCTGCTGCCATGTTGGATCCATAGATATAAACAAACTGCTTCGGTGTGTCGCATTGACGTCGTCATCGTCTTGCTGCTCCCTCCCCGTTCTGTGATTGGTTCCCTTTTTGAGGGGAAAAACTGGTCCATGGTATCCAGGCTGCCTAGCAGCGTGAATAAAATCACGCTGCGTGCAAGGCAGCATGGGAAAACCCAGCCTAATTATTAATAGTATTATATTCAATTAATTATTTTGGCTAATATTTAATGTGATATTTAGCAGATCTTAAAATGAAAATCCATTTTTTATTTTATTAATTCTTATAGCATTTAAAGTCCCCCTGAAATCAAAACTATGATGTTTTGTTTTTTGGCTGTTAGTATATGTTAGTGTGCTCCAAAAACAACGACAAAATTCACATTTAGAAGATTAATGCATTAAATTCTCACAAATTAACAATTTTGATGACATCATTCTGCACTTTAGTTTCTCATCAATCAAATGATCTCTAGAATCTGAAGCGTCCCGTTCTAAAGGACAATGAAGCTGTGGCTTGTTCACACATTTACTATGTTATATGATGAAGTGCTCTACATAGGGGAAAGGGAGCGATTCAGATTGTTTAAACAGGCTTTCCTTTGGGGTGAATGCCTGGTTTCACTTCAGTCATGTTGGACCACTTTCATAAATCTCTTTCATACTTCCATACATAAATTATCATTTTGTGTAGCCTAAATTTATTTGCTGCATCTAACACTTCTTTTTTTTTATTAATAAGTTATTTTTTGTTTAATTTAATCTCTTAGCAGATCACAAAAGAAAAGCCATCTTTCAGTTATAATTTTGTGATGTCTACTGTATATTCACAGTATATTCACTTAGCATTCAGAGCTACTAATTTTATTTTAATAACTTATTAAATGTGAAAATCATTTAAAAATAATGCTTTTTTTACACAATTTTTTTATGTTGGCCATTTCTCTGTTTTTCATCAGTTTTGATGTTATAACTGATGCTCATTTCTTTGACAAATTACTTTTGCAAGTCGCTTTGAATAAAAATGCCTACTAAATGCATAAATGTAAATGTAGTCAGAATTTTGATACCACCGTATCCCTGCCTACAGAAAATATCCTCTATGGAAAAACCTGAAAGACTTGTCACATCTACATTTCACCAGGTACTGCAGAAGGGTAGAAGGTCTCAGAAGCGACCACTGCTGCAGAGAGCAGGATGGCGTATGTCAGCTGTCGTGAGGCGTTCAGCGACTGGCGGAATGTGATTGAAGTGGTAAGCCTGGCGGCGGACCCGTGTTGAAACCACCTTCCTCTGGCCCGCTGCCAATCCCAGCTGCCAGATCCTACAGGGAGGTACGACCCTGACCCACAAAACCCAAGAATTAAACATCAGTTAGGGCTTCCCACTGAGGTGTGGAGTGCTTTTTCAGACATGGTATCTCACACAACTTGGCAAACCTTAGACATATACATAAAATCTGTGATTTACCAGTGCTGCCGTGCTTCCCTGTGAATGCGTAATGAGATCACATGCATGTGCTGTGGCTAAAGGATTTTGTTGTTATGCAAGCTTATGGTTGAATTGATTTTTTGGACTTTGGACTTATAGCTAGACACTGATATCTGATACATCACTATTTATGTTTGGACTGTGGTATGAAAGCCTAATGAGGATTGGTGGTGGTACGTTTTGGTGTTAGTCTTCTGGGTTGATCTCAGGATTGCACTTTAGCAGAAGTGTACAATACATTTCTTTTGATAAGAATTAACACATGAGCATCTTCATTAGATGTTAAGAAAAATCGACTCCAGAAAACTGCCTTCTGTGGAGACAGATTTCTGCGGCTCATTCGCACATTCCTTTCTGATAAAAATGTTTTAGGGAGGACAAATCGAGGCGCTCGCAAAGAATGAAAGAGTGCCAGGACTGGTGCCGGCAAGAGCCTGGCTGCCTGCCCTGGAAAGCCACACATGAGTGTCTTTAATTGATAGACACAGCAGAATAATTCTTTCATAATCTTAATTTATACAGTTGCATTAGTAGGGCTATAACATGCTGACAGAGAGGCCAGGCATGATCGTTCTTTGTTAAAGGAAAAGCAGTGTTCTCTCAAAGGAAAAATGTTTTAATTGTTGTGTTTAAAGTCTCGATCACTGTAATCAATTGATGTCCCCACCCCAAAACATAGTGCAGGTACATAGGCAGCTGCCATCTAAGGCAGCATTCTAAACACTCAGCAGAATATGGTTGCCAGTCCTGTATTTGAGTCCTTGATACGGTTACATTCACACATAATTCAATTATTAGGGGAGTGACAACTGCATTCTATAACCAAACTCACACCCCTAAAATTTCAGGACTGACAACTGTATTCTCTTAAACGAACCGGACTGGACAACTAGTTGTCTGTCACATCACATCACGTTGCCTTTGGCTTGCTCAGTTGGGGATATTGGGGATATTTAATTGAATTAATCAATCAACGATACTATTGATCAGCATTACCGAACGTAGACGTTCCACTAGAAACAAACATTGATGTATTGTTCTAATTTATTACTGTGAAGCTGCTTTGATACAACCTGTGTTGTGAAAAGCGCTATATAAATAAACTTGACTTGACTTGACTTGACATCATACAGTGCAGAGAGACGCTCTGCGCCACACAAATGCGTGTCTACCGTGTGTTGCGGGTTTCATGTGTTGTTTCGGTACCTTAATGCGACGGAGATATGAGCTGTGTGTCATCTGAAGGGTTTAGATCCAGTCACTGTTCTCCGCTGGAGCTGCTCAACAGTTTTGTGTTCTAAGCACGAATCAAATGCTCCGCTCTCCACCCAAAATCTGCTGTCGGTTAATGAAGATTTGACGGATACTCACGGCTCGATTGGACTCTTGTCGTGTCAAAAGTGATGAGGCTTTTCAGTTTTATGGATGTTGACATTTTTTATGTTACTTTTCAGTTGACTCCCATTGAAACAGTCGAGACTAGGTTTTGACAGATCATCTCTTTTCTTTAGGCACTGCTTTTATTCCCACCCACCCCTTCAGTGACCTTTTTTTTGGTCAAGGATCAGTGGTCTGACCTATCAGTTTTAACAAATTAGTAAAAGACAGGGAATGTGTATGTGTGCCACAGAGATCCTAGTTTCCCTCTTAAACGACTGACTGGTTAGAACGTCGGCGCTTGTAGGGGAATGTCCCTGGCCCCTCCCTTGACCCCCGTCAGAAAGATGGTTGTGTCTGACACATCTGCCGCTCTGAAGTCACAGTCGGCAGACTCCAAGGTGAGAACACAGGGTACTTCCTCATAACTCATCCACCAAAACATGTTTAGAATGAATCAAAGTCACATGATCACTTTTAGATTTTTTTAAAAACGATTCGCTTTTATTGCACTGATGTAAAGGCTTATGTATTAAATAGATATAAATAATAACTATATATAAATACATACATTTAAATGTAGTTATAAGATGGAATGATACTAAATTTCTCCGCCGATACCATTAGCCGATTATTCAGAATGATATCTACAGATACTGATAGTTTGATTTTCTTAAGGAAAAAAAAAATCTCTTCCAGCTAATGCTGTAAACTATACAGGGTACCCTCTCATTTGGTACATATTAGAAGTTAAAATTAACAACAGCTATTATATATATTTTTTCAGATATAATAATTACACTCAAAAACTGAAATGTTTATGTTTAACAAACAAACTGTGAACACTGGATAACTGTCCTGAGGTAAATGCAACATTACATGACATTTTGTTCACAGCTGTTTTATTGACGTCTTTCCACTGATTGAGTGATTACATGAGACATGATTTGTTTCGGTAAGTTGTACTGTAACTTTCAAAATATCTTTTGATGTTCATGCAAGTGTTTTTTTGTGCTATAAATTGTATCAAAGTGGAGAAAAGACTCGCATTTTGCGCTGTCGCTTAAACTGAGGCGCCACAGTACAGCGATCTGTCACGTCTGATTTAAGAGCGTCAAAACGCCATTTATTGTTTGAATTTTGTGATAAAATGGACAGAATTTGAAAGCTGAGACTTTGTTTCTTATCAGAAGTAACAAAGATCAGAGCTCTTTGTGATTATTTGATGAGAGGCAAGCTACAAATAATGTTTGGTGTAGGGAAAAACTATAGCCTGCTTTTATGTTGCTTTCTTTAACTGTTATTGCATTATTGTCTTGTTAACTTGCTCTAAATTCAACACAACACACAGTTTGACACACACATTACACACAGTATGAGCAGTCTGACATTTTTTCCACCCCATTTTGATTGACAGGATATAATCGGCCCTGATCATCGGTTGTTTTTATCATTAGGATCAATAGTTGCTTTTATCAGCTGATACCAATTCAAACCTGAAATTCTCTCTTAAATATGTTATTTTAGTTACCTTGCTGCTATAAAGGTGTGTAGCACCAGTAGCTTCAGCCATCTGCTATGTCCATTAAAGAGGTACAGATGCCTCTGGCTGCCTGGGTCAGATGGATTTGTCGGGGTTGCTGACTGCAAGATGAGTTTTTTAACTTATTGAATGTTTCCGTCTTCACGGCCGAAGGATCTTGTTTGTGCACATATGTCTGTTCTGTAGCACTGCTGTGATGAATGGCTATCTCTCAGGTGAGCAGTAGCTTTTCCCTCATAGAGGGGAGGGGTGGAGGAAACGGGGCAAACGTTTTGCACATTTGAGGGGTAGTTTTTTTTGGAAGAGCTTACAGAAAAAAAAAATGTAGGTCTCTAGAAGTGCTGGAAAATTAATCTATTCAAGATTCATACAGCCAATTCTGGATCTAAGCCATTTTAGAAACCAACTGTATGAAGTTCCACCATATGCCCTCGGGTTCTCATTCTGCCAGTGATTGCGTTTACATGTATGATCTTACACCAATTATGCTTAACAACCGATCAACGTGTAAGGCCTTGCAACTTGCTTGTTTTTATAAGACAAAGGTCATAAACTGTTTGAACAAAACCAGTTGACAATTGAATTATCCCCATTGATGTTTCTTAGCATGCAAACACTGGCATTCTGGTGGATTGAAAATTCAGAGGAAAAAAGCAGACAATTTATAACTGGTTTTGATAGCATTTTTAAAAAAGTTAACTCATTGATTTGTTGTCAGTGAGAAGTTGTCCTGTTTTTTTATTTTTATTATTGTTGTTGCACAATATATTTGTACCCTTTTGATTATTGTGTGGTATTAGAGATTTTTAGCGCAATTTTCCACCGGACAAATTGCGATTGTTAACTCATGATTTCTGTTCTGTGCGTCTGTGCGCACCAATCTTGCACTTCTATCTACTCCTCAACCAGACCACCTAGAGACTTCGGGTTTTCGGCATTATGTTAAGGAAGGTCTAATCTCGGGAACGCACAAAAAAAATCCAGGAAAAGATTTACTATCTCTTAGTGTTGTGATCCCATGAGGTGAGAAAATTGCGCTAAAACACTCACCGAGTTTTTATTACTTGTTTCAACTTTTAGGGATGTAACAATACATCGATATATCGATCAAATGACTAACGATTCGATGTATTGGAGCAACGTAAAAAATCGATACCTATATATTTTTTTTAAAGAGACACCTTTATTTTGACACTCTCCACATCTTCGTGCAATGTCCATCTATGCATTACCAGCTTCAATGCTTGCATTCTCATTTTAAATTCACCTGGACTCGAAAGAAAACGCATGTGTATTAGTATATTTATGGATCAGTGACAGCAGCCTAATGAACCTGCTGTCTGTGTCATTAACCAAACAATAAAAGACACAAGAGAAAATCTCTCACTGCTCTTAACTAAATAACTTTAATTTTATAAATCTATATTTAATTTATACAGTGAAGACTATGCAGTTATTATACACTTGATTACTTTATTTAATCTTTGTGCCTGAAAACTTCTTAGACCTACATGAAAAGCACTGATCATTTCATTTGTGTCCTTTCATCATGACCAATGAATAGGCATCTCGCTAGAGATCTACTTCTTTCTATCTACTTCGAGTGAAACTAAACGAGCCAATGCACATTGGCGTGCAATCATTTGCATCATCTGTTCAGCCACGCAGCGCGGGTATATAATGAGAAGCAGGTGCGATTGCACTTCGGAGCCGAGCGTTTCGATGCTGTTCTCTTCAGTGAGTGTTTATATTAAACGAGCAAGCTCTCCAGGAGAGTCTCTCACGTCTGGTGCGGGCGATACAGCGCGGCAGCGGGGTCGACTTTTCTATCTCTCTCTCTCTTTCTGTTTTTTTGTGTTTGTGTTGTTTGTCACTGAGCAAAACAAAAAGGCTGTTCTTGCAGCTGGTACGGTGTGCCAAGATCGTTGAAAAGCCGTTCTTATGGCTGGTAAGATCGCCGTGAGAGAGAGACAGCGCACACTTCCCTGTCTGTGTCCGCTGCGACCGTTCCCCTGCGTGCTTCAGCACCAAGGAGAGCAGTCCCCTCAAAGAGCTTACACGGATGGAGCGCGTCTTTTTAAAGATGTCATTCTACCTGTGTGTTTCTGGATGCGGTCGTTACCTGGGATTGTGGGATGGTCACGAACGCTGCATTGCGTGTCTGGGCATTGAACACGCTGAGGCAGCGTTCGTGAATGAGTCATGTACCCAGTGTGGGAAGATGACCATCTCGGAGCTACGGTCGAAACTCTCGTTCCTGCAAAGGGTCGGAGTCCCTCAGAGGGTTACTTCAGGCAGTAGTGCGGGTGACCTGACGATCACGGTGAGCACGCTTCCTTTGTGGAACCAACCGCCTAGGAACCCTCATCCCCCCACGCTCCGCAGCCAGTAGAGCCGCCGACGGAACGTGCTGGACCATCCACAATGTGTGTACCAGTAATTTCCTTCGACGCTCCCCACGATGAACAGATGTCGATCGCTGCATCGGAGGGTGGGTCAGACTTCTCTGAGGATGATGATTCGGCGCCGCTGCCCCCTTCGGGGGTGACAGCGGTGCCTGAGTCGGACCTGGAGATGATGGCCATGCTTTCCCGAGCCGCCAACAGGATCGGGCTTGTGTGGAACCCTCCACCATGTCCCGAGCCCTCAAGGCTGGATGATTGGTTTCTCGGGGTAGCACGCGCTGGTTCTCAGCAACCCGCCCCGGTGCCTTTCTTCCCGAAGGTGCTTGAGAAGCTCACTGTTTCGTACATCGAGAGTGACCGACTGATAGGGAACGTCTCGGTTACATATGGTAACCCTCGTTCCCTGAAGGAGGGAAAGGAGACATACGTCCCGTCGCCATATCTGCTGCGGCCCGCGGGGGCAGCCAGCTCACAGGCTTGGCTCCTCAGTAAAAAACTCAAGTGCAATCGCACCTTCTGGTCATTATATACCCGTGCTGCGTGACTGAACAGCTGATGCAAATGATTGCATGCCAATGTGCATTGGCTCGTTTAGTTTCACTCGAAGTAGATTGGCCTCTCTAGCGAGATTCCTATTCGTCGGTCACGACGTACGTCTCCATTCCCTCCTTCAGGGAAAAAAAGCCTAGCTTCAGTTCTGGCAGGTCACATTAGTCAAGCTCGCATCAGCTGACTCTCAGCTGATCCACGTCTACCTATAGGAATATGACGCCTATCACTGTATACATACACTCACCTAAAGGATTATTAGGAACACCATACTAATACTGTGTTTGACCCCCTTTCGCCTTCAGAACTGCCTTAATTCTACGTGGCATTGATTCAACAAGGTGCTGAAAGCATTCTTTAGAATTGTTGGCCCATATTGATAGAATAGCATCTTGCAGTTGATGGAGATTTGTGGGATGCACATCCAGGGCACGAAGCTCCCGTTCCACCACATCCCAAAGATGCTCTATTGGGTTGAGATCTGGTGACTGTGGGGGCCATTTTAGTACAGTGAACTCATTGTCATGTTCAAGAAACCAATTTGAAATGATTCGAGCTTTGTGACATGGTGCATTATCCTGCTGGAAGTAGCCATCAGAGGATGGGTACATGGTGGTCATAAAGGGATGGACATGGTCAGAAACAATGCTCAGGTAGGCCGTGGCATTTAAACAATGCCCAATTGGCACTAAGGGACCTAAAGTGTGCCAAGAAAACATCCCCCACACCATTACACCACCACCACCAGCCTGCACAGTGGTAACAAGGCATGATGGATCCATGTTCTCATTCTGTTTACGCCAAATTCTGACTCTACTCAACAGAAATCGAGACTCATCAGACCAGGCAACATTTTTCCAGTCTTCAACTGTCCAATTTTGGTGAGCTTGTGCAAATTGTAGCCTCTTTTTCCTATTTGTAGTGGAGATGAGTGGTACCCGGTGGGGTCTTCTGCTGTTGTAGCCCATCCGCCTCAAGGTTGTGCGTGTTGTGGCTTCACAAAGGCTTTGCTGCATACCTCGGTTGTAACAAGTGGTTATTTCAGTCAAAGTTGCTCTTCTATCAGCTTGAATCAGTCGGCCCATTCTCCTCTGACCTCTAGCATCAACAAGGCATTTTCGCCCACAGGACTGCCGCATACTGGATGTTTTTCCCTTTTCACATCATTCTTTGTAAACCCTAGAAATGGTTGTGCGTGAAAATCCCAGTCACTGAGCAGATTGTGAAATACTCAGACCGGCCCGTCTGGCACCAACAACCATGCCACGCTCAAAATTGCTTAAATCACCTTTCTTTCCCATTCTGACATTCAGTTTGGAGTTCAGGAGATTGTCTTGACCAGGACCACACCCCTAAATGCATTGAAGCAACTGCCATGTGATTGGTTGATTAGATAATTGCATTAATGAGAAATTGAACAGGTGTTCCTAATAATCCTTTAGGTGAGTGTATATAAGCTCCTTCAGTATTATCAGCAGCTATCGCGTTTCTCAGGAGCTAATTACCCTCCTCCATCCCCAGCTCCTCTCGTCAGTCAGGATTTGGCATTCTGATTCCCCTTGAATCAGAATAAATTCTCGAATTATGTTGTACTTTGAAATCTTGATTAATGATATCTACAATATATTCATGTTGGTTCTGTTCTGTTTAGCCTAATGGGGGTTATTTCCTGCTCTCCCTGCTCTTTCCATGCTAGGCTGCATGGATGTGCGGGGAGTTCTTGCCCAGAACAGAACAGAACCATACCGCCAATCCAAACTGTATGCTAATTGTCAATCATATTTGACAATAGTGGTCCTGACAGAACGAAGGTTACCATATGTAACTGAGACGTTATCTGTTGAAAATATGCTGAATCGAATCGGATCGTAATCGTATCACTGAATTTCTTGAGGTATCAGCAAATATTGTATCGTTTGCTTTGAGAATCGATATCATATTGTATCGTGATGAACCATCCGATTTACATCCCTATTATTGATATCGGTTAATATTGGATATTGAATTGTGCATTCTCATTTCCACTATTGATTACAGAATGTAAGTCGCTTTGGACAAAAGCGTCTACTAAATTTATAAATATAAATGTAAATTGTAATATTGGTGCATTTCCTAATCTCCATGCATTTTGCTAGTTTCATTTCACAAAAATGCAATCTTGTATTATACCTAGTGATCTAAAGATATCCTGTTCTTGTGCAAGCAACATGCTGAAAATACCTGTTTTGACAGCTTTGAATAAAGTTTGTTAGTCCTGGCTTGTGCTGATCTACTGTAGCTTGGCAACCAGCATAGGCTTTGCAAACCTTAGCTGGCCAAGTTGGATGACAAGCCTGACCATCATCATAAAACCAATATATACTGGTGACTAGCAATACTGGTGTTTTCAGCAGCAGTGGGGATGAACTCAGATGATAGGTTTGTCAGGATAGGAGCCATCTGCCTCATCAGAGCCCCCTGAGACTCATGACCTTTAGACGGTCAATACGTGCCCAGCTGTCCATGGTTACCTAATCGCATACATGCTCTACCAGTTATATGACTTCCTCATAGTCATCAATACAAATGCTGTTAATTTCTCTGCTCTGATTGACCATGAGAATAGGCATTTATCACAGGAAGCTGCTTAATACGGTGACCTGACACATCTATTCAGGGCAGGAAAAACAAGATTGTACTTGTGCATGTGCGTGTTTGTAAGCCTGGGAACATTCAAAATTTGCTTCCTCTACTTATCCTTTACACACAATATAACAAATATTTACAAACAAACTTAAACCTTTGCGTGATTTCCTGTCTCATCCGAATCACCACCCACATGCTCACCTTATCAAGCATCAAAATGTATGCGTTTTGCCTGAGAGCAAACAGGAATCTCTGATAAGTCTAATATATCATAATTCTACTTCTAATGATTTGGGAAATAATCTTCGAGGATAATTGTGCGTGGAAGGAGGGTATTGTGTTTTCTTATAGGCCTACTCTTCATAATATATCTGTACCGATCTGGTTTGGCTTTAACAGCAAACTCTTTATGTGCTTTTCATTTATTGGGGCTGTGCAAGAAAAACTCAAGGCTTCAGAGTCTTTTAAATCACGCAGAGAGAATAACCGAGGATGCTTCATCTTCTCTGTGGTTTTCAGAGATGGCAATAACAAATCTGTGCCCTTCGTTTGTCCTCTATTTCCATTCCTTCTTTCTTCTCCTCTTAAGTCGTAATTGCACTCTGGTGTTCTAAAAAAATGGACACACATTCCAGGCATCCCAGTTCGTGAGAGGACAACATTTTTTTGGAGCACAGAGAGGATCGTGTTCACACGCTGATCCACATCATTAGCGTTCTGCTTTATTAGAATGCTTGTGTGCACATTTTGACCTTTATTATGAACACAAACTTGCAGAAGTAAACTAACGTAACAAAAGAGCTATTGATTTTAATTTTAAATTAAATTAAAGGGTTAGTTCACCCAAAAAGGAAAATTATGTCATTAATGACTCACCCTCATGTCGTTCCAAGCCCGTAAGACCTCCGTTCATCTTCGGAACAGAGTTTAGGATATTTTAGATTTAGTCCGAGAGGTTTCTGTCCCTCCATTGAAAATGTATGTACGGTATACTGTCCATGTCCAGAAAGGTAATAAAGTCATCATCAAAGTAGTCCATGTGACATCAGTGGGTTAGTTAGAATTTTTTGAAGCATCGAAAATACATTTTGGTCCAAAAATAACAAAAACCTCGACTTTATTCAGCATTGTATTCTCTTCCGGGTCTGTTGTCAATCCGCGTTCACGACTCCGCAGTGACGCTGCTGACGTAAGACGCTGCTGACGCAAGACGCTGCTCCGAAGATGAACGGAGGTCTTACGGGCTTGGAACGACATGAGGGTGAGTCATTAATGACATAATTTTCATTTTTGGGTGAACTAACCCTTTAAGCACTTAAGTACTATTAAATATACTATATGTGTATATATTAATTTATAAAATCAATATATCATTAAAATTATCTTCGGTTTGTGGTTTTATGTGTGATTAATTCAGGATATAAGACTGCTCTGTAATTTTTCTTTTGAAATTAGTTCACCCAAAAATTTTAATTCTGTCATTAATTACTCACCATCATATCGTTCCAAACCCATAAGACTTTCATTCATCTTCAAAACACAAATGAAGATCTTTTTGATGAAATCTGAGAGATTTCTGTCCCTCTTTTGAGCTACTTAACTACCACTTTGACGCTTCAAAAAGTTCATTAAGCGATCGTAAAACTAATCCATATGAATTGAGCGATTTAGCCCACATTTTCTCAAGAGACATGATCGCTTTATATGATCAACAGATTGAATTTAGGCTTTTATTACATATAAACATACGAGAACCAATGAGGTTCATTCTCGTGTTACACATCACATTTGAGCTTCCGCAAGAACCAATGAGGTTTGTGTTACGCACCACATTTGAGCTTCTACAAGAACCAATGAGGTTCATTCTCGTGTGCTACGCATTACATTTTGACTAAACCCCTCAATTGATATGGATTAGTTTTAAGCGTTTTTTTTAAGCGTCAAAGTTGTAGTTGTGTGGACTGTTAACGGAGGGAAAGAAATCACTCAGATTTCATTCAAAAGATCTTCATTTGTGTTTCGAAGATGAATGAAAGTCTTGCAGATTTGGAATGACATGAGGGTGAGTAATTAATGACAGAATTTTCCCTTTTGGGTGAACTAACCCTTTTAATTTTCCCCTGCAAATACCATACATATTCAATTAATTTAGCATGAAATAGCATAAGTGATTTGATTTACATTTTGTAATTGATTGTACTTTGTTATCTCTGTAATTTTCATTCTCATAGTTTTCGAAAATATGGCTTGAGAAAGGAAAGAACAAACAAGATAATGAAAAATGAATTCCAAAGGCTGGCTAAATGTTTTAATTACAGTAATTAGTGTTTGGATGGGTAATTACATGCTTTTCACATTCTTTGTAAAACTGTCGTATGTCTTCTGTGCCCATGCTGTCATAGCTACAACCCGAACGCAACCGCAGACAAAGATCCTCTTCAACCTAAACTAATAAATAACCTCACCACAAGGGAGGAAAGCTGCACTCTTTTATTATTATCAAAGAAACAATTCCAAGTTGTTTTTCTAAGATGTTTACTGCTGTTCTTTATGGCCCAGTCTGGGTTGATGTGAAAGAGGAAGCGCATGTAATTCACTGTGCCAGTATGAGAAATTCGTTCCCTTCCCTTCCTTTGTCACAGTGTAATAATGGAGTCAAATGGGTGATGTATGGGAGAGCTGTTTTGTTTCCTGTAACATTGAGGGCCCACAAACCCACATTCACAGTCTCGCACATGAGCTAAGCGTATTCTTGCGTTCTAAATGTAGGCCGTAATGAATAGTTGATTGATCTGGACAATGATACCCTGAATGAGAGAGACGGGAGGGAGAGCGATAGAAAGAAAAGGCCTGAAAATAAAGAGAGGGAGGGAGTCGATGTGTGTCAGAAAAGGAACGAGGGAGGGTTGGAGTCTAGAGGCCCAGACAGGCTAGAACAAGAAAGTAAAGAAAATATCTAATTGGAATCAAGTGTCCTGACTGAGTGCGTGGGTGACTGGATTCCGCAGAGCGTGCTGCTTTTTCTTTGAGGGTAAAGAGTATTAGAAAATCCCCTCCATAACAATTCTTTATTTTTGGGGTGGTGTGTTAAACTTATTTAGACAGAATGCCAGGGGTGCGGCTTTAAACACAACTACAGATTTCCAGAGACACCCTCGTCTGATGACTTCAGCCTCTTAACTGGAGCACAGATTCTGGAGCGTGTGCATGTTTGTGAAGGCAGGAGCGCAGGCTCTCTCAAAGACCAGCTTTCGTGCGTTTCACATGCATCAATTGACCCTGCGTTCCCTAGGGCTGTATCAGTTTACGTTAATTAAATATGCAATTTTCAAGAATGTTAATTGCTGTCCTGTGTGCATGTGAGGGCTTTACGAAGCGGCTTGGATTGATGTGTGGCTAGAGGCTATACATCCAAGTAAAAAAAAAATTGTACCATATATGCAAGATTGGATTGAATAGGGTGTTGTCTTGTGACAGAGGAATGGATCTATAACTGGTTTAGCTGTGGATCCATAAAGATGAAGCAATTTTTCTATGTTAAAATACTTCCTATCCTAAGTTACAAACAGATAGTTACTGTATTTATAGCTTGACCTCCTGAGGAGTGCAACCACTGTGGCATTGGCAACATTATTGTGTTTGTTTGAGTCACAATAATCTATTTATCTATTTATTCCGTAGATTTATAGTCTTTCGTCTTTCTTTGTGCTGGGGAGCAGGTGGTGTTCTTTGTTTAAGGAGATCGACTGTTGAAGAGGCTTCTCGTGTTACTGTAAGTTACGCTTTTGCGTGTGTTGACTACTTCACAGTGAAATCAGATATCAGTGATCACGAATCAGCCAGGGAAGTCATATTTATTTGATTTCCTGCTGATGAACTGTTAATGCATCACTGTCGGCACGTTTAAAGCAATCCATTGTTACTATCTGGCTTATTGGGAAAAGTGTGTCTGAATTTTGAATCTTAAACAAACTAGATTTTGAAAAAAAAAATAAAAAATGCATTGCTGGAATGTGTGGAAAGCGCCATTTTCTATTGCCTTGAAAGTGTGGCGGTCCAATTTCTCTCAAAAGAAGTAAAATTCCCACCACTGTTAGCGTTCTAGTGAATGTTTTATATTTATATTAATTTATATGAATGTTTTAAATGAAACTGCATCAAATTGTATACCTGCAGCAACATATTTGAGGTTTTGCAGAAGATCACAAGATTAGGTTACATTATTAATAGGTTTGTGATATGATGTTATGGAGATAATGCATTATTTGAAGTTGTTGTTAGGCTGTGCTATATTCTCTGATAGGGAAAATCTAGAGTTTTCTGATTTGGCAGTGGTTGTAATTTTCTGCTCTGACATCACTGTTTCAGTTCGTCTTTGGTGGCACTTTTTCTTATCGCCAAACAAGCGCATGTGGTGCATATGCAGGATCCTCCAGAACGTTGATGGACCCCCCACACATAAAGGGGGCCACCCATATGACAGGAACGAGGTGACGGCACTGTTTTCTGTTTCTATAAATGAACTTCAAACCTCTCAGTTCGTGTTCTACTCTGTGATTTGTTTTTTTTAGCACAATGTAGAAGCAGGAGATCATCTTAGACATGCAAAAATGGCTGTTTCCAGTGATTCATGCCTGTAAAGCTAGTCCTCATGTTACCTTAGCAATGTACAGTACACACACACACACACACAACTCAGGCATGCTTTTAAAGTGATAGCAGAGAGCGTTTTTCCCGCAGTCATTTGTTTCAATTAGCGTGAAGCTCTAATGCAGACCACATGCGTCAAAGCTGTGTAACTAGATGACTGAGGGACTGTCTGGCTTTACCACTCCTCTGCAGTCACATCTGAGGACCTTTTTACACCATCGTCTACAAGTGACACTCTCCACCGCTTTATCTGGCCTGTTTTAGACCACAAACTATCCTGTGAGGTAGCCAGCTATTTGATATCATGCTAAAGCAAACTACAATTTCTACATTTGCACTTTCATTCAAAGACTTATCAGAACAAAGCATTGTAAAGGAACAGCAGATGGGGTTTGTGTGTCCATTGGAAACAGGGAAAACACTTGCAGCTTAATGTAGCTTTTCTCTGTTTTTATTTTACGTCTCCCATTCTCATAATTAGTCTCTGGAAACACCCTCACACTTTCAATAAAGTCCAAAAGTGGGGATAAAAGAATGAGGTCACTGGATAGAAAGTGATGACAATATCTTTCTGAGGAGTTAAAGGGTTATTTGTAGACGTTGCGGTGTCATAAAAAAAAAGTGGTTTGCGTGGAGAGTCTCAAGCGCTAAAGCTGATGTTCTCAAGTGCTTGGCGTTTGATTTTCCTGTCTGACGGGACTGAAATGTTTAGTGACATGTCTAGCATTCAAAAGCTAGTGCTGATGCAGAGGCATGATAAATACTTTCAAGGAATATTCCACATTTGACTACAAATAGTAGCTATGATTCTATTCATGTTGCGGGTTCTTTGAAAGCTTATATATATATATATATATATACAGTACCAGTCAAAAGTTTGGAAACATTACTATTTTTAATGTTTTTGAAAGAAGTCTCTTATGCTCATCAAGCCTGCAGTAAAAAAAAAAAACAAAAAAAACAGTAATATTATGAAATATTATTACAATTCAAAATAATGGTTCTCTTTTTTAATATATTTTAAAATGTAATTTATTTTTGTGATGCAAAGCTGAATTTTCATCAGCAAGTACTCCAGTCTTTGGTGTCTTATGATCCTTCAGAAATCATTCTAATATGATGATTTGATACTCAGTTATTATCAATGATGGAAACAGTTGTGCTGTTTAATATATTTTTTTGGAATACTTTTTTCAGGATTCATTGAGTAAAACGTTAACAGCATTCATTCATAAAAACAGCATTTATTCAAAATAAAAAAAATTCTAACAATATAAATCGTTACCATCACCTTTTATCAATTTAACGCATCCTTGTTGAATTAAAGTACTAATTTCTTAAAAAAAAAATAGTTATTGTTCCCAAACTTTTGAACGGTAGTGTATATTGTTACAAAAGATTTATATTCTAAATAAATACAGTTCTTTTTAACTTTTTATTCATCAAATAATCCTGAAAAAAGTATCTCAGGTTATAAAAAAAATATTAAGCAGCACAACTGTTTCCAACATTGATCATAAATCAGCATATTAGAATGATTTCTGAAGGATCATAAGACACCAAAGACTGGAGTACTTGCTGATGAAAAATCAGCTTTGCATCACAAAAATAAATTACATTTTAAAGTATATTAAAAAAGAGAACCATTATTTTAAATTGTAATAATATTTCATAATATTACTTTTTTTTTTTTTTTTTTTTTTTTTACTGCAGGCTTGATGAGCATAAGAGACTTCTTTCAAAAACATTAAAAATAGTAATGTTTCCAAACTTTTGACTGGTACTGTATATATATATATATATATATATATATATATATATATATATATATATATATATATATATATATATATATATATATATATATATATATATATATATATATATATATATATATATATATATATATATATATATATATATATATATATATATATAATATATATATATATATATATATATATAATATACAGTATATAAAATCATTAAATCTTGGAAAAAGCTGTCACAGTTTTGAGCACCAAATCAGCATATTGGATCATGTGATCTGGTGTTATGATGCTGAAAAATCAGGAATAAATAACATTTTTAAATATGTTAAAATATAAAATCGTTATTTCAAATTGAGCATAAGAGACTTCTTTCAAAAACTTTTGGACAGTAGTAATTAATGTGTGTATATAAGCTAAAATAATATAAATCTTATGTTTTTTTTATTAGGGCCCGAGCACCGATGGTGAGAGGACCCTATTGTTTTTGCTCCGTTTATTCTTCTTCTTCTTCTTTTCCAAAGTGAATCGCTTTTTAGAGGGCCTAAACATGCTCGAAAACTCATGAAACTTTGCACACGCTTCAGAAGTGGTGAAAATTTACATGTGATATGGGTTTCAGAATTGGTTGGGCAAATTCTGTAAATTATTGCCGCTAGATTTTGCCCCGGCTCCTGGTTTCACGTACAGGTATGAAATTTGGTACATACATGTAATGACCCAATACCTACAAAAAAGTCTCTAAACACAACAGAAAGTCAGCTATTTTGAACTTCCTCTCAGATTTTGGGCAGTTTTGGCCATTTCCTGATGTTGTACTTTAACAAACTCCTCCTACAGTTTTGATCTGATCCTCTTCAATTTTGGTGAGTGTAATCTTAAGACCTTTGCGACGTTAAATTGCGAAGATCTTGAGTTTTCGACGAAGGGTGTGCCCTCGGCGGCCTGACAAACATACACCCAATTTCAGCCTTTTGGTGATATACAGTATGCATGATCAGATAAGTTCTCTGTCAATATTGCTTGCAGTTCCGATGTTGCTAGGCAACCACAGACAGCCTGCAGTAACTCAGGCATACGATGTCCAATCTGCCCCAAACTTCACATGTTTGATAAGAGTCCTGTCCTGAACACATGACCATGCTCATATTTGGTTATAGCAATAGCGCCACCTGCTGGTAGCAGGAAGTGTGGCAAAAGCAAATTACTTTGACATAGTCCTCCTATATTTACATACTGCCCACCGTGCTCTGCTTTCCTAAAGGCGCCGGGTGGCGGCGGCACGGGTGCCAGGGCCCTTTTCATCGCTGCTTGCAGCTTTAATTATTATTTATTTTTATTTTATTATTTATTTAATACCGATAACCGATAATTCTTTATATTTGAAAGCTGATAACCGATATATTGGCCAATAAATCTACATTTTTATATAATTTTTGAGAACCTGATTACAAAAAACAAAAGTCTCACCATTAAAGCCATGTCCCAAACACACAATTATAATGTTCTCATTATGATTTTATGCAGCCTATACGACAGACTTGCACTGCACATGTTGCACTTGTATTTTCCTGTTTTGAAGTGATTCCAATCATGTTTCAAGCTATTCAAAACCATCATTGCAAACAGTGTGCATCTGAAGTGTCTCAGCTGAAGGAAATAATCCATTATTTTTTGGCTTTAATATATTGGCCAAATGTTCTTATCAGGAAGATAACAATAACATTAAAAATGAACATATATTGGCCAATACCGATATGGTGGCCGACACATCGTGCATCCCTAATTTTGTGTTCTGTATTTTGTTATTTGTTATTATAAAAAAAAATGTTATCACTGCCTATACAGTATTTTGTACCACTATCAATTGTACAGTTATTTAAATATTAACTTAAATATTAGCTACTCTAGCCACATTTCTGAGACTCAGGACATTTGCCTTTTAATGGGTTCATGGAGTGAGAAGGTTCAAGCCACATACAAGCCCTCCAGATTTGGAAAATTACAAGAATTTGAACTTGGCATAAATTCATTTTATTGAAATTGATTCCAAGATCCTCCCGCTGGGAGGTGGATTCCCTGTCTTTGCATTGATCTAGTAGTTTAGGAGGATTGACTATCATAGCGTGCATCAACGCAGAGCCCCACCAACAGGCCCCAGTCACATGAGGGCCAGAAATGTTCAACTCCTCTAGCTGTCATTGTTTGCTCTGGATTGAGTTACACTGTCCCCCGGGCGGGTATGCATGTTACTGTTGGTCTCTGATCCTAATGGACGATTTCCACTCTTACTAGAGGCAGGACATGCTCACACATATACGCACACACTTACATACATACACAAACACCGGTTCAGAGAGTTTCTCTATGCCCCTAAACCCGACCAGATGTGATGTCCAAACAACGCTTTTGAAAAGTTAAAAATAGTTTGAGAGGCAGCTAACACTTATTTCTGTACAATTCACTTCATATACACTGAACAAAATTATAGATGCAACACTTTTGTTTTTGTCCCCATTTTTCATGAGCTGAACTCAAACCTCAAAATACTTTTTCTATGTACACAAAAGGCCTATTTCTCTCAAATATTGTTCACAGATCTGTCTAAATCTGTGTTAGTTAGCACTTCTCCTTTGCCGAGATAATCCATCCACCTCACAGGTGTGGCATATCAGGATGCTGCTTAGACAGCATGATTATTGCACAGGTGTGTGTATTACCTGTGGAATGTTGGTCCACTCCTCTTCAATGGCTGTGCGAAGTTGCTGGATATTGGCAAGACCTGGAACACACTGTCGTATATGCCAATCCAGAGCATCCCAAACATGCTCAATGGGTGACATGTCCGGTGAGTATGCTGGCCATGCAAGAACTGGGATGTTTTCAGCTTCCAGGAATTGTGTACAGATCCTTGCAACATGGGGTCATGCATTATCATGCTGCAACATGAGGGGATGGTTGTGGATGATTTGCACAACAATGGGCCTCAGGATCTCGTCACGGTATCTCTGTGCATTCAAAATGCCATCAATAAAATACACCTGTGTTCGTTGTCCATTTGTCGTTTACGACGACGAACTGTAGTCAGGTCAAGACCCCGATGAGGACGACGAGCATGCAGATGAGCTTCCCTGAGATGGTTTCTAACAGTTGGTGCAGAAATTCTTTGGTTATGCAAACCTGCAGTCAGCATGCCAATTGCACGCTCCCTCAAAACTTGCGACATCTGTGGCATTGTGCTGTGTGAAAAAACTGCACATTTTAGAGTGGCCTTTTATTGTGGCCAGCCTAAGGCACACCTGTGCAGTAATCATGTTGTCTAATCAGCATCTTGATATGCCACACCTGTGAGGTGGATGGATTATCTTGGCAAAGGAGAAGTGCTCACTAACACAGATTTAGACAGATTTGTGAACAATATTTGAGAGAAATAGGCCTTTTGTGTACATGGAAAAAGTCTTAGATCTTTGAGGTCAGCTCATGAAAAATGGGGGCAAAAACAAAAGTGTTGTGTTTGTAATTTTGTTCAGTGTAGAAGAAGAAATCATGTAAATAACAAAATTTTGGGTGAATGGTGCTTGACCCTGCAAATGTCGAGGGTATGATGTCATCAATAAGTGAAATTTGTGTTACTACGATAATTCAGGTCAAATGTCTTATTGTTATTTGTTATCTAATTGTTAAGACAGAATATCCTAGGATATCATATCTTAAAATTTCACTAAACATTATGTAGTGCACCTGAAATCCAATAATTTCAAAACATTTGGTGCTTTGATACATTCAATATGAAACAAAGCCTCAGCTTTTTAGTGACACTTTTGATTAAAAATGTTAAGGTCACATTTGTTTTGGGACAAATTAAAAAACATTAAATGTGCGTGCATGAATGAAGTGTTCACAGTAAAATCATTAAGATGCATTTAGAAAATACGTAGTGTAGGAGTTTATTCAAATCCCTAAATTCAAGTATTAAAGTTGGACTGAAATGGAAATTCACCCTAAGTATGAGTGATACTGTAATAATGACAAAAAACACTTATATGAAATGTAATCTTTAGCGTAAGTTCTGCCAGGAAGACTCAATCAGCGCGTCATGTATTACCTCACTTCTAACCATTATATGTTAACACTCGCAGTATAAAATATTGGTAATTACATTTGTCTGAGTTCGCAGATGCTGATGCTGCCAATTACCTCCATCCTCCCCAACCACCACCAAGATGGTACCTTCCCCTTCATCCTCCCCACCACCACCACCAGAATGGTCCCTTCCTTTACCTCCAGGGGGTTGGCTGCGCCCCTGCCTTCGTCTTCATGCAGGATATGCAGCTTTCGCTACCCTCGCATTGCGTGCTAAGGACGGGGCCTAGGCCAAAGAACTTTAATAAATTTATGCTTGCTGGGCTGTTAATAAATTTACGCTTGTTATATCAATTTATCTCCTGAGTCTTTCTGGTAGAAATATAGTACTCTTCTAAATGGAAAATGTGTAAACAACTCTTTTTCCAAAGAATAACATACATATGTTGTGGAGCCTGCCAGGTCAAATGATTGTCATCATGCAAATTCACAATATAACAACTTCATAAAACGTTATCATATCATATGCAACTAGATATAAGTTCATTAGGGCCAGCAATGATTGAAAACTGTTGCTTTCCATTGAAGCTACAAGCTCGCAGCTCAAGCTAAGTGCCAAGTACATTAGGTTTTAGTGGCTGTTATATGACATTTTCTTCCAAGAAAAAGCATATGAATCATGCATTTTAAGCCTCCATTTCTGCTTGAGTGGTAAAGCTAAAGTGTGGCTCACTGACACATAGTGCGCCCTTATGAAGGTGCAAGTATGTTGTTGCCCCCCTCTTTAGGGTGTGTGGGATTTGCACCATGGCGAGCGTGTCATAACAGATTTGGGCGAACACTTCCTGGCGTGTCGCGTCTCAATTCAAAGAGAGCAGCGTCTGCAGATATGCTGTGTGTGTGTGTGTGTGTGTGTGTGTGTGTGTGTGTGTGATTGTGTCTATGTTCAAGGAACCTCCCCGGGCCTCCACCCACGCTCACTTTTTCCCAGAGCACCACCCAGAATTAACCAGGTGTGTGTCTGAGTGTGATGTGCAGATATGTGTGTAGTTTAGGATTCTGGGTTTTGAGTTGATATGTCATACTGTACTTTACACCTGCTTTTTTACTTTTGATATTTTTTGCATTGGTGAATCGTGAAGTATATTTACTATTATTATTATGATTATTTTTGAATATTCCAAATTTAATATAATCAAATTCAACAAAATTACAACAACAGTAATAATAATAATTATTATTTAATGTATTGTAATATTATTCTGTTATTCATTATTATTCTGTATGTTAAGAATAATAATGATAATGGGAAGATAATGGGAAGTATAATAATGATATTATTATTATTATTATTATTATTAAAAGCGGAAAGTGCTTTTGTGCAGATGGAATAAAATGATAATAATAAAAAGTGGAATGTGATATATAGATAATAATATTAATAATAATAATAATGTTGTTGTTATTATTTTCATTAACATTTGTTTACATGTTTGTTGACAATATATTAATAAATAGTAATATTTGATATCAATATTTATCAAATGTAATAGTTTCATTCTACTTTAGACAGATTAGAAAACCATGAGATGAATCAAGATTATTTTATTGACCGGAATTTCTTTTTTTTTTTTAGGGTTCCTATTTGTGTCTTTTTGCAGGGTTTCTAAAAAGTTTTGACCTGGGCCTTGAAGGAAATATATTTTCCTTCATTGTATTTAGATCTGTGGCTTTAAAAAGTTTAAAAACCTCTCCACTTTTTCCTAGAATCCCCCCCCCCCCCACTGTTAATCTGACTGCTTGTTGATACAAATAGTTACAGTCTCCCTCTCAAGAGTGCTTCAGTTATCCTAAACAAATACCTGGTCTTCGGTCCTCGAGATGCGTCTACTTATGTACAATACACCTCTTAAGACATATTACGAGTCCAGCCTTGTACACAGCGCTGAGAAGTTTCCTGTTGCTTCCTCAGTATTTACTCTACATCTCACCGAAGGAGGGGAATATCCTGTCACTGCATGCTTCTCACATCCATCTTCCTCTCTTTCTCTCCTTCAGTCTCTCCAAGGGTCTAAACAACAGCAGAAACCCAGTAATTGACCCGTGAAAGCTCTTTCTTTTTTGACCTGCACTGGATCTAACAGAGGCTTTGACGGAAGTCCTTTCCCTGTCACCTGGAGAGAAGCAGATCCACTCGGTCTATATGAGCGCGGCACTTAACCGCGGCCCTCAGACAAACACAGAGGGTGCGGCGTGGACACGGAACATCCGTCATGGCCGACTAGCGGAAAATAGACCCCTCAAGCCCCATTACTCTCTCCTCTGTCAGGAAGGAGTTAACCCCGCAAAGACTGAACATTAGGGGCAAATGTTAACAGAGCGTGTAATTAATGTCATGAGTCCCCTTGACCAGTGGGGCAGACTCTCGCTGTCTGTTCTCAACTAGCGTGCAGGAATTCATTCAGATCTCTTAATCAATAAGTAACCCTTATCAAAGGCAGATTGTATCATACCTTATATTTTACTGGAAGTAAACAGGATTAGCAGCTGTAGCAGCACACCTTCCGCTTCCAATCATTTTTACATGCAAGACAGCTCAGGCAAATCAGATGAACTCTATTCAGTCTCACGGAATCGAGAAGAAACTATTTGAATCTAGAAACTCACTGAATCAAATTAAGCATCAAAGGTGAACTGTTGTAGTACTAGGGATTTGTTTGCACTGTTCTCAGTTCTTTTAGAACAGGGCATTGGCATTAATCACACAGAGCGTGTGGCATTAATCAGCATATGTAATTATGATCTAGCAAAAAATATGATCTGCCATAAATATGGAAAGAACAGACACAACCTGGCCTCAAGCATCTTAGAAACATCTGTCTGGCCTGCAAATGGAAAAATCATTATGCAGCACTTTGCTGGGATTTTAGGAAAGAATGCCTTTACAGTAATTACAGTGCTGGCAGGATTGGACAAAATTCAGACTTTAAGAATTGGCTTCTTTTCAATTCACAAGTTGGAATTTGAAGTTTAATTGCCCACAGCCCACAGTAAGTTAAATTATATTTGAAATTGAAATTAAAGGAAGTGGGATTTAATGTAATCTAATTCAAAGAACTTAGACAGTTCTTCAATTCATTTTAATTCTACATCCTTAAATTGAAATTTCAGCTCCAAATTTCCTGTTTGCACCTAAATTCTTTTTTCCCCCCTCTGTCTAAAACTGCAAATATATACTTTTTAAGCTAGATAAAAAATAATGCATTGAAGATCCATTAGAATTTTATTCTAAAATTAGGGCATTAGAGAATGAAGAAGCAAACAAACAGAGATACTTGCTATTCATTTTATTCTGAGAGTGACAGGACTGCGACTGTTGGCATGGGAGCATGTCAATTTTCTTGCAGGTCTTATTCACAGAGAAAAATTAGGCTTGTCTCTGTTTCTTGGGTCTAACCCAAACACTGATAGTGATCACAAATATGATCACATTGGTGTAGTATTCCATGTGCAGGGAGAAGGGAACTGCTTTTCCTCTCATGAGTGCTGTCTCACTGTGTGGCATCAGTCACAGACTTCACACACACGGCTACTGGGGTTTATCTCACCTTTTGCATTCATTTCCCAGAACCTCTGGCACACAAGGTCAGCTACACCAGCCCAGTATTTCTATTCTCCATTCTTCTAGATGTCTGGGTAATGTTTTCAAATAGTTGAAGCACTGGCCTGAGGTTTAATGATAGACGTATCAGGGAATGCTTAAAATATGTCCACATCTTTTATCTTTAGGGGTGAAGCTGGAACAAATTCTCATTCCTTGTGGCAGATTTGAAGTCCTGAATTTGAGATTTTATTGATGAACTCATAAAGCATACCAAAGGCTTATCACAAGCGTTGTATTTGGCATTGGTTATGAGTCTTCTTTCATTTCCACCTTTTTTTCCATTCACATCCATCTCTGGATGTTGTGGCTGTGGAAACATTCATCTCGGACCAACAGCTAATCAGTGTTCGTTGTTAAACTAGAAATATTTTTCTTCAGTTCTGGGAAATATCAATTTGGGGAAGTCTGATTGTTGCTTTTAAAAAGGTTGTATCATGATGAATCAAATTTTCCATGATCTTTAGACTTAAAAAACTGTTTTTATTCAAACTAAGCCTTTTAATGCTGATGCTATTGTTGGGAACAACCAGAAGAAATAATGATAACGGTTAAATGTTGGGAAGTGTATCAAATATGTTGTTCTTGGCTGCATGTATCTCTGTAAATCCTTCTGAAGGATTGTCACGTACAGGCTTAGACACAATGATGGTAGAGTGATAAAACTATATATATATATATATATATATACTCTCACCTAAAGGATTATTAGGAACACCTGTTCAATTTCTCATTAATGCAATTATCTAATCAACCAATCACATGGCAGTTGCTTTAGGGGTGTGGTCCTGGTCAAGACAATCTCCTGAACTCCAAACTGAATGTCAGAATGGGAAATAAAGGTGATTTAAGCAATTTTGAGCTTGGCATGGTTGTTGGTGCCAGACGGGCCGGTCTGAGTATTTCACAATCTGCTCAGTTACTGGGATTTTCACGCACAACCATTTCTAGGGTTTACAAAGAATGGTGTGAAAAGGGAAAAACATCCAATATGCGGCAGTCCTGTGGGCGAAAATGCTTTGTTGATGCTAGAGGTCAGAGGTAGAGATGCACCGATTACAATTTTCTGGGCCGATTCCGATTTCCGATTTTTCATTAAGTTTGACCTGCCGATACCGATTTTAGCCGATTCCGATTTAATTTTTTCTAACCACTTTACAGCACACACAAATATTTATTTTATATCTTTTCTGTAATAGAACATTTAACAATTTGCATAGTACATATTTTTTTGAACAGATAAACGCTATAAAATAGAACTATATAAATTACTCCAGGTGTGGGTAATTCAAACATCTAAAGTGCAGTGTTATAGAAGAACAATTTCCTTTTCACATTCAATATCCAATAATTTTTTATAAATGTATTTAGCAAACTAAACGTCTGTATGAAAACAGGGAATGGCAATAAAATTATATATAAATAAAAAATAAATAGCCTTGCAGTATAAAGATATTTCTCAAAGCACTCACACACAGGCCTATTGCAATCACTTGTACAAACTGAATAATAAAACAAGTTTAAATGGGTACATTTTCTATAAATATTAGTCTTCGTTTTCTTTTCTGACATAGCCTACTCCAGTTCTTGTTAAAACACGCAAATTCTGTGCATTTTGGGCGCTTTTTTGTGAAACCCTATTTAGGCTATTTTATCCATCAAAAGTGTGCTTTCCCTTTAATTGAGCGTGAGCAGTGCAGCAAATAGACTCGGCACCGAACACGCGCTTCACTGCCGAACACGCGCTTCACTGCTCGCGACGCTCCTGCTTGACGCTCACGCGCTGCTCCTGCTTCCGTTGTGAAAGCACTCATCGATTAACATGCACGCTGAAAAAAAATACGCGCTTGCGGTCTGAACGGACGTAATTCACGAGGTTTCCTACATGCGTGTTCCGTGTGCACGTGTGATTCTGATGTTGTGCGATGTTAATCATGTGGCGCCCGAGCGCATTTGACCGGCATAAAATCGGCATTTGTCAGACTGACCGGCCGGTCGCCGGTCACGGCCGATCACGTGAAAATCGGCCAATTCCGGTCACCAGCCGATCAATCGGTGCATCCCTAGTCAGAGGAGAATGGGCCAACTGATTCAAGCTGATAGAAGAGCAACTTTGACTGAAATAACCACTCGTTACAACCGAGGTATGCAGCAAAGCATTTGTGAAGCCACAACACACACAACCTTGAGGCGGATGGGCTACAACAGCAGAAGACCCCACCGGGTACCACTCATCTCCACTACAAATAGGAAAAAGAGGCTACAATTTGCACAAGCTCACCAAAATTGGACAGTTGAAGACTGTTGAAAAATGTTGCCTGGTCTGATGAGTCTCGATTTCTGTTGAGACATTCAGGTGGTAGAGTCAGATTTTGGCGTAAACAGAATGAGAACATGGATCCATCATGCCTTGTTACCACTGTGCAGGCTGGTGGTGGTGGTGTAATGGTGTGGGGGATGTTTTCTTGGCACACTTTAGGCCCCTTAGTGCCAATTGGGCATCGTTTAAATGCCACGGCCTATCTGAGCATTGTTTCTGACCATGTCCATCCCTTTATGACCATCGTGTACCCATCCTCTGATGGCTACTTCCAGCAGGAAAATGCACCATGTCACAAAGCTCGAATCATTTCAAATTGGTTTCTTGAACATGACAATGGGCCCTATCTTGCACCCAGCGCAATTGACTTTGTACACCGACGCATGTATCATTCCTATTTTGCATCCGCGCAAAGCACGCTTTTCCCTCCACAGAAGCACGTCGCTAAACTAGGGAATGAACTTGCGCTCCCTGGGCGGTTCAGCGCAAAAAAGGAGACGTGTTCCGGCGCAAACGTTCCCTCATGCTATTTTGCAGGTTTAGAAAACAATTGCGCCACTAACCAGGAAAAAATAGTTTAAAGTCAGTGGCGCGTTGCGCATGTTATTCATATGCTATTTTAAGGGCGCATGCTTGGCCATAATCAATGTAGCGTGTGCACAACGCGCATACACTTTGATTCTCTAATCTACACAGAAGCAGCAGTTTTCATTTTTGCAAATCATACATTATTACGAAAGATAGATAGATAGATAGATAGATAGATAGATAGATAGATAGATAGATAGATAGATAATTTATTATAAAAGCATACATCTAGCTTACGCATTTACCTAAATTATCACATGCCTTTTTAACAGAAGTTAATTTGGGTGGGTTTCTCCATCCCCAACGGCCCTGACGAGAGCGTTGCTCTCCTTGGCTGTGAACCGCTGCTGGCGCGCGCCTGGCGAATCCGCCATTATATTAGGAATCTGCTTTAGAACAAGCGCGCCTGCTCTTAAAGGGAATGTGAGATGACGCTCTGATTGGTTTATTTCACGTTACGCCCAAGCCACACCTATGAATAATGAAGCTACTTCAGACCAACCAATTTTAGATTTGCGCCTGGCGCAAGAGTCATTTATCCCGCCGGGAAAATAGCAACAGCGCCAAGACCCGCCCACAAAGTTACTTGCGCTTTGCGCTTTGACACTTGCGTTTCAGATCGTTAAAATAGGACCCAATGAGTTCACTGTACTAAAATGCCCCCCACAGTCACCAGATCTCAACCCAATAGAGCATCTTTGGGATGTGGTGGAATGGGAGCTTCGTGCCCTGGATGTGCATCCCACAAATCTCCATCAACTGCAAGATGCTATCCTATCAATATGGGCCAACATTTCTAAAGAATGCTTTCAGCACCTTGTTGAATCAATGCCACGTAGAATTAAGGCAGTTCTGAAGGTCAAACACAGTATTAGTATGGTGTTCCTAATAATCCTTTAGGTGAGTGTATATATATATATATATATATATATATATACGTTTGTGGCGAGCAGGACGAGGCCGAGCGCTGTGAGGGAGCGTCGCGAGGCCGGTGGCGTGATTGATAATGAGCGACACCTGCGTGACACACCAGTCTCGTATCTCTCACGGAGGAGCAGAAGCATAAAAGGAGGAGCGACGACAGTGACTCTAATCTTGTACAGTATACTGGAATTGTATATGTGAAATGTGTAAAAGTGTTTATGTCAGTGTAAGGTGTAATCTGAAAGGGATGTGGTAGGGGATAAGGTGTTGTCCACACAGGTAAGTATGCTAGTGTATAAGCTGCTACACTGTTGAGTGCGGTTTAGGGTTGTATTGAGGGTTGACCCAGTGTGGAATCCACCAGAGGATTCTCCTGACTTGGTTCTGGACTTGGAATGTAAGTATTCTCTCTTCTAGGCTTGGCCCTACTTGAAGGAATCCTCAATCAATACTGTCCAGTGTCATCCTCGTCTCTTCTCCCCCGTGGTAAGTAAGCTCCTTGCTCTGTCTCTCTCTGTCCTTTTGTCTGTTTTGCTTCTGATTCACAGGTTTCCCAAGATCTGATGGAGTTTCCACAAGTAAATAATTTATCAACAACAGCAGGTTTCGATGTAGAGTGCGTTCTCCCTTCTTACCTCCATTCTCAGGGCTCACCTTATACACTGGGTTATCAGCCACTTGCTCTTTGACCACATGGATCGTTTTTTCTCAGTATGGTCTGAGTTTTTCCGGGCCTCCACGCACACTGAGGTTCCTGACTAATACCATGTCTCCGAGTCTTAGCACTACACCTTGACTTTGAGGTCGTACTGGGCTTTGCCTTGTGCACTTGCCTGCTTGCTGTTCTCGCTTGTTATTTGGTATGCCTCACCCGTTTTTCTAGCCCACTGTTCGGCAAATCCTCTGGGCGTTTGCCCCTCGTCTTCTTCAACCAGCCCGAAAATCAAGTCAACAGGAAGTCGAGGATGTCGTCCATATAGCAGGTAAAATGGGGAATACCCAGTTGACTCATGACAAGTGCAATTGTAGGCATGTACAATCTGGGGCAGGTGATCTTTACACTGTTTTTTCTTCCTCAGCCATCGTTCGGAGCATCTGCAGGGGCGTCCAGTTAAATCTCTCAGCTGGGTTCCCTTGAGGGTGATATGGAGATGTTCTTAAGTGACACACAGCAGCCAGTTGTCGGAGATTTCTGAAAAGCTCATTTTCGAACTCTCTGCCCTGGTCATGATGTAGCTTCCCTGGTTAGCCAAAACGAGGGATGTAGTCAGTAAACAACCGTTCAGCCGGACTTGTTTCTCATAGGGTAAGCTTGAGCGAATCGTGTGAAATGATCTACAACCACAAGTATATACTCGTATCCTCCCTTACTCTGCTCCAGGTGCAGATAGTTGATGCAGACAAGTTCCAATGGTGAGCTGGAAGTTATACACCCCATGGGTTCTCGGACATGAGTGGCTGTTTTTTTTTTGCTTTGATGCATGGACAACTTTTGGTGATAAACTCTACTTCTCTCTTCAAAGACAGTTTGCTTCACTCTTGTAAGTGTTTCCTGGCTGGACCTGTCACGTTTCTCCTTCTGTCTTCATCCGGCACCTCATCTGCCTCTTTCATCTCCATTTTCCTAGAGACCACTGGATCATCCCGTTGAGCTTTGGTGAGTTCGACCTTGCTTATAGGCGGCAATGAGGGGGCAGGGGACAATTGGTCCATGTCTTCATGAGCCATACTGAGGGCTGCAATCCAAGCCACATCCTTCTTCCAGGCGACATGAGTCCCATCCCAGACCGCTCGTATAACCTCACGACAGGTCCTCCGTGCACTCCGTGACATATTTCTCTATCTCAAGTGGAAGGCGTGATAGCGTGTCAGCATCGATGTTCACTTTGCCAGGTCAATGTTTGATTTCAAAGCGAAAATCTGACCGTTCTCCCACCCAACAATGGCCTACTGCATTCAGTTTTGCAGTGCTCATGACACAGGTTAAGGGATTATTGTCGGTGTAAATGGTAAAGTGAGGGGCGTAAAACAAATAGTCTCTGAACTTCTCACATACCACCCACTTTAATGCAAGAAATTCCAGCTTCCCACTATGCAGTCTGTAGTTCTTTATAGATGGAGAAAGGGTCCTAGAACTGTAGGCGATGAACCGTAGCCCTCCATCCTGGTGCTGATAAAGGATAGCCCCGGGTCCCCTTTCTGATGCATCAGCGTGTAACACGAATGGGAGGTTGAAGTCTGGGTAAGCCAAGACCGGCTTGTCAATCAGCAGATTAAGTGTTTTTCTGGTGCTGACAGGTCCATTCCACTGGTGTTTGAGAGGGCATCTGGGGACCCTTTCTCTTCCTTTGACTGTACTGATGCATTGTTGCCCCCCAGCTGAGTCTGGAGCAATTCGTAAATTGGTTTGGCCACACGTGAAAAATCTTGTAGGAATGGGCGATAGTATCCGAGGAATCCAAGGAGTCTCCTCACCTCTCCTACTGTCTGTGGTCTGTTACTCTTGAGTGAGATCACTGTGAGGATATATCCTCACTCCTTTGGCCGACACTAGACGAACAACGTACTGGAATTCATGGTGGAAGAGTTCACACTTCTCAGGCCTAAGTTTTACTCTGTGGCACCTAAGAGTCTGAAGAACTTTTCGAATTACTCCTACATGTTCCTCAAATGACCGGGCATAACACAACACATTATCAAGGTATGGAGCAGAGCACTCATCTCTGAGATTGTCCAGCATCCCCTCCATACAGTGCTGGAATGCTGAAGGTGCATTGGACAGGCCGAATGGAATTCTCAATCACTCATATAGCCCCCACGTAGTGATGAAGGTGGCCATGTGTCTGGAACAACAACAACAACAACAACATTTATTTATAAAGCACATTTAAACACAATATAGATTGATCCAAAGTGCTGTACATAGTACAAATCAGGTCTACATACATAAAAACAACAATTACAGGTTTCCAAAAGCAAAATAATAAAAATGCATTTCAAGAGTAGATTTAAAAATGTCCAATGAAGGAGCAGACCTCACATGATAAGGGAGAGCATTCCAAAGCTTGGGCCCAGCCACAGAAAAGGCCTGATCACCCTTCAGCAGGTGATTGGAAGATCTAAGTGCCCTAGCAGGACAATATGGCACAATAAGATCACTAATGTAGCTTGGTGCATGGCCAGTAACCGGAGTAAGGGGACTTAGATTTTACAATCCACCCTTTTGCCAGAAGGTCTTGGATATGGTCCTTGACTTCTTTGAAAAAAGGCTTGGGTATTGAAGAATAGGCACGTTGTACTGGTATGTCATCTTTGAGGTTGATGGAAATTTGAGTCGGGATGCAGCCAACATAATTTCCATCCCTGGCAAAGGATGAAGACTCCTCGTGCAGCATTTGCCTAACCACTGCTTGATTCTCATTCAGATGGCTGAGGTCAACAGGTGGGTGACACAATGTTAAGCTTTCATCCACCACTGCCACCGATGCATCATGAACCTTCCCACTGGCCTTTGTCTCCCTGGACCTGTCCGCTTCCAACACCGTTTCAACAGGATGGACGTACCCTAGGATTGTGTTGCGAGGTAAGGTAATGTTGCATGTAGAGTGGGTGCCGATAGGGATCACAAAGTATGGGCTTCCTGAGCTCTTGACTTCCAAAAGACCTTCACCTATGTCCAACTGCTCATCTGGCTCAAACAAGGCTGCTGTGCTGGACTGGTCCATTTTGAGTGACACTCTGCACTTTACCCATGCTACCTGACATGATGGTATCAAAACGCCGTCTTGGTTTATTCTCAACCGCCCCCACTGTCTGCTGTGCTTGGGAGTCTGTACAAAACTAACCAGGGTCTGGGCTTGCTCACTTGATACTGCTATTGCGCTGGAGAGCAATGAAACTAAAGTAGGAACTAGACGCTCTGGTTGGCCCTGAATTAGCTCATCCACCACATTAAAGCAGAGCAACGGCCTCTCAATTGGGATGTGGCTCACCAGAAAAGGAACATTAATTGAGAGGTCAGGGTTGTCGTTCCCTTGTAAGTTGACAGTTATGACAGCCCACACATCAAAGGGTATTAGATCTCCATTTACGGCATACACTTCTAACTTCTCTGTCATTCCCATGAGCTCCACAAGAGGCCTTACTTCTACAGTGGGTAAGTATTTGTCCTTCCAGGCTTAATCGATCATGCTTACTTGAGCCCCAGTATCAAGCAAAGCGGTCACCACAAGGCCATTGAGATTACACTGGGCCAGTGCCTTCTTCCCTATCATTTTAACAATAGTTTCTTTCTTAGTTCCGGACGGCAATCGACCGTCCACACCCTGATACATTCCTTTGTCACTGAGGTCACTGTCACCCACAAGAACATCTCCCTGTTGTAAGATGTTCTTGTGGGTTTACACTTTACAGGGTCAGGTTCAATCCCCAAAATGGGATCCTCAGGGCTTTGGGACATAGGGGGTTCGGCCATTTCCTGTTTCCCTGCAGTCTTTGCTTCCGGAGACATCCTCGAGCCTGGTGCCCCTCTTCGCCACAGAGAAAACAATGAACACAGCTCTGTTTTCCGGCTTCAACACATCTGGGGCAACCCCAGAGTCTCGCCCTTTGCTGTAGGGTGACCTCTTACAAAACATTGACTGATGTGTTCAGGTTGTGGCCTCAGTATCGCATGGAGTCTACCAAACTGGTAAGTGTGTCAATGCGAGCAGTAAGTTGCATGATTGGATCACTTTTACTTTTCTGACCAGGTGTCTCTTTTACCCCTCTGTTAGTATCACTTTAGAGTTGGGCACATTTTGCAGTGCTTTGCTTAGGCCGAGTTATCGGTCCCAATCTTCGTGCTCGCTCTTTTTCATCATTTGTGATTTTGGTGTGTGTATATGATGTGGGTGCAGGGTATACATTAACATCAACATTACTCTCAACCTCACCATGATGATGATAAGACACTAGAGCACCATGATCTTGTATAACAGCCTCCACCGTCTCTTGCAAAACCAAAAGTTCATTCATACCTCTGTCCTCTGATTCTAATATGTCAGTGCTGTACATAAAAGCATTGATGTATTCAAGACAGCCCTCTTGATCTTCTGCATCAAGTTCAGAGAAGTCCCTTTCTGGTACTGGGCCGATGCTTTTAGCTACTTGAAACAGTTCAACTGCTGACAGGTTGAGCAGCCTTTTCCTGATGTCCCACACCAGGCTCTTGCGTACCCCATCAGCAACGATGACTTCTTTTCCACAGCCCCTCGAGCCACTCTCGCAGTCACCAACTCTCTGGACCCCTCTTCTCACTGATGTCCCCTAGTCTTTTGGATCACCACATCAGCATCCATGCTCTGTTGGTCCTCAGGATCAGGTTTTATGGATCGACTTCTCTGGGCATCAGGAGTCGATCCCGGACGAGCCCCCATGAATCTGTTGCAGGCCCCGTGCAGAAAGCCTTGTTGAGAGATTAGAAAGTCATAACTGTAAAAACAGGAAAAATTGAGGAGACAGGAGCAAACGTTTCAGCGTCGCACATAATCCCCAGCAACTGTTTATTCAATGTTTTTTTCCACATTGTTTTCAAATAAAGTATTTATTTCTTATCATTGCATAAGTGTCATTCTTTCAATTTCTCTATTGTCACAACAATGCACATTTCACATTTACATTTTCACTTTTTTTCTCCACATAAAATGATACATTATAGCTTTTCACATTGCTCCTTTAAATCTACTCAGAATGAGCCAAAGGGTATTTTAATGCATATAAAATCAACACATGACTAAACACGTAAGGCCTAGAAACCTGAGAAATATATGTAAACCATACATTAACATTTTAGTTGCTGATTTAATAATTAGCACTGCCATCACATTACATTAACATTAGTTTTTACCTCTGCATTGGCAGGAAATAGAACAGCATTACATTCGTTTGCAATAAAATGGCTGTTTGAAACATTTGGCTGGAGAAGTGCATTGATATTTATACATACATGAACTCTAATAAACCAAACACAAATTTAATACAAGTAAACTAATAAATGAATGATATACCTGGTACCTGGAGCCTGTATGAATCAAATTAAATGCATTCCACGAGCACATCATGTCACAGCGTCCACAAAATGGCGGACGATCTACACATATTCACTATCTTCACAAGAGTTGGTGGGGAAAGATTTGAAATAAAAATGAAAAGAAGCAGTGTGGTGTTTTATATCATATACAATTTTTTTGTTGATATATATTAATAACCGGACTAGCCAAGGAGAGGTGAGTGACGTTATCAAGTACTGTTCCATTTGCAGAATTAAGGGAACCTAGGTAGTTCGTGGAAAAAATCCCATTCATATAACCTGCCATTGGACGCGTAGTCACTCGGTGGGATCTGTACTCCAAATGGACGCCCATTTGGTGCTTAAGTTAATGGTGAAATGGACACTTTACCTGACCCACAGGAGCTTGGTGGACACCTCTGGGGGCTCTGTTGAGCTAGCGGGGGGTCCACAAATCACCTACGACGTCCCCGGGCCCCCTATGTCCATGTTTTGCCTATATTATCCCCTAACAGCTTATTCTTCATCGTACCGTGTCCATTATTACCGGACTTTCGTCCTTCTGTTCTTCCATCCCAAGGCGAATTGGCCAAATCCAAACTACCTACTTGTTATTGAGAAATGCCTAATGACTTGGGCTGAATCCGAAATTGCCCCCTAAACCCTCATTCACTATTCCCTACTTTAGTCCACAAATACTATTCACTTGAAAGAGTGAATGAAAATGAGTGAGTGAATTTGTACAGCTGTTGAGCGTACATCGGCTGTACACTCAGTGAGTGAATTTGTACAGCTGTTGAGCGTACATTGGCTGTACACTCATTATTGCAATGCAATGTGGGATTGAATGAGTGCACTCAATAACGTCCACTACAAATGGCTGTCCCCTCAAATAACACCCTATTTGAGGGTATAGGGGACGATTTCGGATTCAGCCCGGGTGTGTGCATGCTCTTCTTATAATGCTGGTGATGAGGTCTGATGAGTGTCAGGTGTGCATGGTTAGTACTCAAGTGAGTGTGAAGGCTGAGTGAGTGAGGGAGAGCCTAGTGTGACAAGGATCCCAAAATGAAAAAGTGGCTGAGAAGTTTATTTTTAACAAGCTCTCTGATCATTGCTGCTCGGTTTTAGACAGACCAAACTAGCATTTCTCATTCAGCGTTCTCGTGATATTTTTATATACTATATTTTTGATCAAATAAATGCAGCCTCGGTGAGCATAAGAGACTAATTTCAAAAAGATTAAAAAAATGACCCAAACCTTTTGAACAGTATAGTGTGTGTATGTATATTTTCCCCTAATACATATTTTTAGTAATATATGATAATTTGTAACATGCATTGATCTGTTATTATGCCTGAAATGGTTACCATGTTGTGTTAAAGATAGTGGAAAACAAATGCTGTTTGTCTTCCTATTATCCATAAAGAGACTGTTCATGTCTCTCATATGTCACCGGCCAGCACGGATGACGAAAGACTCCTGACTCTCTTGTCAATGGTGGTTAGCAGCCTTACCACATAAGAGCATTCCTGAAACCCTGCAGTCCCACCACAAGCTCATATTTACTGTGTGTGGTAGAAGCTCCACACTGGAACCACAGAAAACACATGGCCCAAACATAAACTGCGTACACAGACGCACAAACACACACACAATATGTGCAAATACTCACCATCGATACAGTCTATCGGCACACCAACAGCATACAAAATGCCTTTCTCTCTCTTTCTGTTTTAATCTTTCTTTTAGTCTTTTTCCAAACAGACACCCCAAACCAGACCATATGGTAGAAGACTAGAGGTTTCAAAGTTCTCAGAGCTAATGCAAACAGATCTGTGGTTTTGCAGTGTGTGAGAATAAAGATACAGATCTGCAATCTTCGACTTTGGGCTTCATACTGCTGACATGATCCAAAAGCAAAGCTGCTTTTCACTTGTAGCCTCTGTACTATCATCAAAATGGCATTGACGACCTTGTCATGTGAAATTAGTACAAATCCTGGTCTTAGGAAATTTAATTGACCCTGGTTTAATTGGGTTTAATCACTTTCACAGAAAATTTCCTCTCCTTTACGATTTCTGTTGCCCATGTTATGAGATGGACATCCTTTCACATAGCGCTTTCCTTCATATAGACTTCCCATTAGCAGCCAGTAATAAGTGTTGGGAGTCATTCCTTTGATTGTGAAGTGTCTCAGTAGTTTTAGTGGTACTTGGCTATTATCATTCTCCGAGGTAACACGCAAAAGACCCTTTTATGTCTTCCCTGAACTTTGGCCAGCTGGATGTGTTTAGGAGGGTTATAATGTAACAGAGGTTCAAAAGACTTCACTACCTTCCATTTACCTCTCCTGCCGTTCGTGTTGTGCTGCTTTAATATGCTTCCATAGGGGTCTGGCTCTTATAAAAGCCAGATGGGTAAAGAAAAGAGAGTGAGGAAAGTAGAGATGAGAGGGAGAGAGAATATGGTTAAGAGTGAGAGGTTTAGTGAGGATGATGGAGATTTTATTATGGCATGTGCCATCAAATGTCAATGGGAATTTTCCATCATGTTTAAGAATATCACTTAAAATGTGTCCGAACGAGGCACACAAAGTTGTCTTCATGTTAATCCAAGTTTCTGTCCTAACAGAGACAAGTTAAACTGAATTTTGCTGCGCTGTTGGTTTCTGTTTCTGTGGTATCCGTGAGTTGCTCCAGGACAATTTGTCTTCAAATAAGTGTACTGTAAGTTTATTTAGATAAACAACAAATTAATTAGGATTTATTTTAGGGATGCAATGTATATCGATTATCAGACTTACATCAGATAGATATTGGAGATGTTTTTAGTTTATCTGTGTCTGTCGATGTTGGGGATTTAATTGTGCATGTTATATAATGAATATTAAAACGAATATTCATTTTTCAAAAAAGTACATTATAATTCTGTGAAGTTTACTTTCTAAAAAAAAAATAAATAATAGAATTTAATAAAAAAATGTATCTATGTTTTATAATTTAGTTATTTTATTTACAGTACTGTGTAAAAGTCTTAGGCATGTTAATAAGGTTTCTTCAAGCATCTTGGAGACGTTCCCGCAGTTCTTCTGGATTTAGTTTGTCTCAGTTTTTTCTGTTTCTTCATGTAATCACAGACGGACTCGATGATGGTGAGATCAGATCATCCTGGCTGTTGTCAGATTCCTTGTGCATACAGAAATCTCAATGGATTATTACAATTAATGGCAAAAAGAATGTTTGGAAATGTAAACTGATATTTCCTACTGACACACTACAGCAAAAGATATAAATAACTGACTTAAAACCATTTTATTTGTGGGGGGTTGGGGGGGTTAAACATTTCCTCACGTTCATTTTCAAATGTATGAACATTTGTTCATTTTCATATTCAAATTCGCCACCCTGGCCATCAGAAAGCTGATTGCTTTAAAAAACAACTTCTGTGCAAGCCGTGCTTCATACATTTCTACTCTATTGACAATGAACAATGGACCTATTTTTGCACCCTTTATAATGTACCATTAAAAGTGACTGCAATCACTGTCCTGTTCAAACGTTGCTGTCTTTTTTAGAGAGGCTCCTAACCGCATATTACTTCGGAGTAATCCCTTTAATTAGTCCACTATGTCACATTGACTAGTAACTATGTAACTTTTGACCACCTCCCTTCACAGTGCAATTATGTTAGTAAATAATGTTCTCATGAGCCTTGCGTCACTCGGTTTCCATGGACACATGGTGGGATACTGTAAAATTTTACAGAGGCCTAGTGGTGTGACATGGGCGTGTCTGTACCTCACCTCCATTATAAAACTCTGGACCAGGCTGCCTTGGTATTAAAAAAGTCGTAAATAAATAATAATAATTAAAAAAAAAACTAAATTTCTTCTCCGTCAGCAAACAACAAGGCTACAAGAAAAATAACGAGAATGGAAGAGGGAAGTCAGATACGAAAGGAACTGGCCCAGAGCACTTTACTGGAACCACTAATACTTGCTGGCCCTCCAATGCAGCCTAGTGTTTCAGCCAAAACCCCACTCTGAGGCAAAGAGTGCACCAATACAGTCATTATAACCATTCTGTTACTCTTTTTCCTGGTTTACAGGCAAATAGGGTTATGTCATTCAGACTGAGAGGCCCCATTACGAAGCTGAGAAAGTTATGGATTCTACTTTTAGTTACAAATGTGGTTGACATGAGTAGAACTGGCAACTACTTCCACTAGTTCCTCTTTCAACCAGCTGTAAATGTTCTTTCATTTTTCTGCCATGCTCAGAGGTTAACTAAATGTACTTTTTGAAAAATGTTAAAGGGATAGTTATCATTTACTCACTATCATGCCATTCCAAACCCTAATGAATTTCTTCTGGTGTTGTCACAATACCAAAATTTCAGTGGTCGTTACCAATACCCAGTCAAATTTGACCATCCGCTGTTCCAATTTTGGTACCATAGCAAAGCCTATTGGAACTACTATTTGAACTATTTGAAAAAATATATATATATATAACTATTAAATAAATTAAGTAACTAATTAAGTAAATAATACATTAATAAAGTTAAGTTTTGACATCAGATTTATTGTGTTCCTTCCTTTGGTTATCACTGTCAATCATGACAATTGATGTGGTAATATGGTTGTCATTCCCAAACTTTTACTTTGTGTATACTTAACAACTTGAAAAATGTAAAAATAAGACTTATATTCTTATTTTGATTTGGTCATAATCATTAAAGTGGTCAATCACTAATATTCAGCGCAAACTCACTCTGGCAAAAACTTCTGTTATAATAAACTCCTGAAAAAATTGTGAGCGTGCAGTTTATTCACCCTAAGCGAAAACTCTTGAGTAGATTCTAACTAACTTAAACACCTTTGAATGGCCATTGTGTTCACATGCTCAACAGACCTGTCTGTGATGGTCTACAATGCTAAACGTAAAAAAAACAAAAAAAAAACATTTGATGCTCTCCACAGAGCGCTCACACAAAAAGGGACGTTAAGCAGCACCTCTCACCGAAACTCTGTACTCTGTATTAGGGTACTGTAGAAAAGCTGGTACCTTCAAACTTTTACAATTTCAGTATCAAGGTACTATATAATGTTTTTTGGTACTTGTTTTTGTAGAACACAAAAAGACATGCTTAGTGTCGAGGCTGCTCTATTCCATATGTAAATGGTGACCATGTGAGCCAAAACGACCAAAAAATATAAAAACATGGCTATATTTCATGTCTGTAATAGCTTTATGTACAGTAAGTACAGTCAATTTACGTTGAAAATCATGTTTTACAGCTGTGCTCACCAGTCACTTTGCTTGTAATGAAATAAGTAGCTTTGACCTTTTGCTAATAATATGTTTTGCATACCATTGTATAAAGAAAATAATATGGTTTTGGAAATGACATGGGGTGAGTAAATGTTGACAGACGTAAAAAATTTTGCGTGAACTATCTTTTTACGCCCTAGGACTTCATCATTAGATAAGGGGGCCCAGACATGTTCTCTGACATGCTCAATGGCTAAAATTCTTGAAGAACAGATTGATGGAGTGAGATACTTAAGATTCAAAGTGGTTTCATGCAGTACAGTATGCTGGAAAGGCTGGGCCTCTGGTTTGGTGCAGATATACTGTTGTCTGATCAGACAATACCCTGAAGTGAGATGGATCTATGCTAATCGCCAAGCCTAACAGCACTGACAGCGAGAAGAATGAAGACTGAAGAAACGGCTGCCTCACAGCGCCAAGAGTTCCTCATCTGTGTTTGGGAAAGGGAGTGAGAGGGAGAAAGCGTGCTGTGTATTTACTCAGGTGTGTTCCTGTGCTTGGCAACTGTGCTACAACAATATTGAAAACAGGCTGCTGCGCTTCATGAACAACCTGAACGAGGGGATGATGTTTCAGTCAAATCTCAGGAGCTCCCCCTCCTTGCTATAATTTTTTTAATTCAAAATGCAAGTCATGCCTGGAGAAGTGAGTGAGTGCCTCAGGACAATACTAACTTTCATTGATTGTAGTGAATTACAAAATTTTCCCTTGATCATGAATCTGTTCGAGGATTAAGTTTGTCTTTAAACATTTACATTCATGCACATATTCAGATGCGTTTATCCAGAGACTTACAAATGAGGAACATATCAAGCAATTAAGCAATTAGCCTTAAACTGTCATTTATTTACTCACCCTCATGTGAACTGCATAAATGAATGAGTCATTTACTTTTAACCATTTCTTTTCAGTGAACAGAATGATTCCTTTATGAATCAGACTGATTTGTTACATTTGCGTACTGTGTGAAGATTATCAAGAATGATGTACCCATAAATATCTTGTAATAACTTGTGTTGTGTCTTTCACAGCATCAGTTCTTGATATTGGGATCTCTGCAGTGTGGGGATACAACTATTTAATAGTCATACAGAATGCCATTTTTTATCCAATGACATCATTCACTGGATGAAACTTCAGTCGCCTGGGGTCTGCAGAGTTGCATGCCCCACACAATGCGATCGCAGTGTGCCAATGAAAATACATGTTTGTTCTGCTTCTCCTCAGAGCTATCCAGACCATTACCTATGCTTTTGGATAGAAGTTTTCCAGGAGACGTTTTTCCAGGAGGTCTTACTTCTAAAAGGAAGCACACAGTGAGTTGAATACTCACTTCAGTCTCACATGGCCAAATAAGCATATGGAACTTTTGCCAACAGTGAACATATAATATTCAAATAACAGTTACTCACTTTTAATTGTTTCATGATAATGGTTATGCATTAGCTAGTCTCAGCCTCAGATGTCACGCCCATAGACCAATGGGTGAACGTCTGATGCATAAGGCACACAAAATTGGAAAAACTTCTGGAGTTTTAAAGTCGTCATCTGATTAGTTGAATTCTGCATGATTTCTTTAACGTTCAACCTGGAAACAAACCCGCCATGATGCCAAAACTGCTCATGGAAGAAGAAGGCTGTCATGTTCACTACTGTGACAATGAGCGCTTATCAGGATCAACTAAACGCTGGATTTTCAAAAGTATGTGAAATTTGCAGCATAGACTCTTTAAAATATGTCCAAAACACGTTGATCTGTTATAGGGATGTTACATTGTCACATTTCAAAACATGACAAACTGTGATTGGTTGCTTTTCATGTCGGTCAGACTGCCTCTAGGTGGTCCTTGGCCAATGAAAGCTGCTATGGAGTCCAGACCTTCCACCGTCAGTCTGAAGGTCTGGCTACGCATTAGTTTGCTTTGATTGATCAAGACATTGTATTGTGCAAATAACCCTGCTGCTAACCCTGAAATTTCTGTCAGACTTCACCCAGCAGAGAAGGAATGTGGAGATGACAGATTGGGTCAGGGTGTGTCTTCATACTGAGACATGTTTGTGTGTGGAACACAAGCTGTGAGTAAGGCCATGTCTTCTGTCTGGTCCTTGATGTGGACCTCTGCTGGTATGTAGACCTTGCCCCATGACTGTTTATGGGCTTGCTGTGGGGGACTGGAACTGTGGCTTCTTTTCTCCAGTGGCCTCTAGACTCCATAGGGAGATACAGACATTTCAGATATTTGCTTTGCAAGTTAAGGAGATCATTTAGGAAAAGAAAGCTAAAGGAACTGTGTCAAGAGCCCAAAGAAGCAATTATTGCACTATGAAGCACCAGTGTTAGAGATAATACACATAATTGATTATTTTTCAAGGGGACCTATTATGCAAAACTTTTATATTGTTTTTGAACATAATTATGTGTCTGCAGTGTGTGTTCACAACCACCCTATTGTGGTGAAAATCCATCCATTCCATTTTTTATTTTCCCCATGAAACAGTGTTTCAAAATGTTTCACAATTTAGAAATGTACGTACTTCACAATGTGACATCACAGGCCACGACTGGCTACGTTATCTGCCCTTTAAGCTTAGCTCCTCCCCTGAGTGAGCTGTACACAGTCCGCCATGTTTATCTCCTCGCCAGATGCCAGAGCATTTAAAGGTACAATATTTAGATTAAAATATAAAAAAAACACTTGATTATTTGTGTACTTACATTATCCCAAATGTTTCCAACAATGTTTAAATCCAGAGAAATCAGCGATTTCAGCAGCTCATGTGCATTTAAAGATACATGAACGAAAACTTCCACTCAAAATGGGCATTTATAACATGGTATCATAAATTATCTGTGGGGTATTTTGAGCTGAAAATTCACAGACACATTCTGTGGACACCTGAGACCTATATTACATTGTGTAAAAAGGGGCATAATAGGTCCCCTTTATTTTTCAAGTAACACATAAAATGTTTAGTTTGCACCGAGTTCAAATAATTAACATGCATTACAATTGTTTTTTCTCATTTAGTTACTATTTAATTTATGTAGCTACAGACAAATACAAATAATGTTATTTTCCTTAAGTTTCTTTTTAAAAATATGAGTAATGCAATATAGTAAGACATTATATTTTTTGGCAAAAAGTTGAAATTTTATATTTACTTTTTCTAAGTAAACCAATATTGTTGCACATTATTTTCGATAAAAGTATGAGTAACGCAATATTGTAATATTACTTTTAAAAGTAACATTATTCAACACTGATGTGCAGAGAATTCCTTGTTATTTCATGCCAAAATGACTGTCAATCACTAGTGTTAACTAATTTCATAACTTTTTTTAATCATGGATTTAATCAGAATGGTTAAACTTGTCTCCAGTACAGTTAGTGATTTGATACTTTAATGTGTGCAGTTGGCAGGGAGGCGACATTAGTTCTCTCGAGGCCAAATTGACTCTGACGTTAGGGAGGATATTCCTCATCTGTTGGCCATTGTTGGAGATAATGGGAGCCATATTACATCAACACTACATCATAGGCAGCCTTTGACCCCCTCTCATTTCCAGTGATGCCGCTCTGTGGCACTCCCAAGACGGCAATCATGCGTGGAGCTCAATGGGATATACTTTCACCTCAAACCCAGCTCAGAGTTGGCAGAGGCCCCTATATGAACACAAAATGACTAGAAATCTGAGGCAAAAGCAGAGGATTTGGGGTGGACACAGTCGATGCAAAAATATACCACATGTTAGCAACTGAGGGCAACATAGCTGGAAAGCTTTATTAAACATGGACATAACCGCTGTGTTTGTGACCATGTGCTTTTACGGCACCAAAGTCTGTAAAGGCTTTACTCAATGGCCTGTGTAATCTTTCAAATGACTTATGTCAGCCATAACCGGGTCTCTTGCGGATATTGGCTCTCTTGCCTTCCTTCCAGACTGGAAAATGTGGAACGGTCGATCTGTTTTGTATTTTTTCTTAACGAGGCATGTTTACAAGGTTTGTTTACAATGATATAATCAAAGCTGCTGCTATACAGAGAGACTTCGCCTTGTCTGTGGTCGGTTGTGGTTATCGTATGCAGATTTTGCAAGCCGCTCTGGAATTTCAATAGGTCAGACTTATAAGCTGCCAAATAATTTTAGTCAGATCTATTTCACATAATAGCCTTGAAGATATCTTCGTAAAAGCACAACATCTGTAAACTGAAACAGTGTTTGGTATTAAAATATTCCACATATTGAAATATTTCCATAGTGCAACTGATAGAACATGCCGCTGACACTGTTAAGGTCATGGGTTTTATTCCAAGAGAACATACTGATGAAAATCTTTAGCTTAAATGCACTGTTGAAAGAATAGTTTTCTGTATGACAGTATCAGTCTCTCACATTGTTCTAATCTAGAGGAACTTTGGCCCTATTCTTTACAACATTGCTTCAGTTCATTGAGGTTTGCGGGCATTTGTTTATGCACCGCTCTCTTAAGGTCCTGCCACAACATTTTATTCGGGTTGAGGTCTGGACTTTGACTAGGCCATTGCAACACCCTGATTCTTTTCTTTTTCCGCCATTCTGTTGTAGATTTGTTGGCGTGCTTGTGATAATTGTCCTGTTGCATGACCCAATTTCGGCTAAGCTTTAGCTGTCGGACACATGGCGTCACATTTGACCCTAGAATACTTTGGTATGCAGATGAGAACATGGTCGACTCAAAGACTGCAAGGTGCCCAGGTCCTGTGGCTGCAAAACAAGCCAAAAATCATCAACCTTCCTTAATTGAGCGTGATGGACAGTTGGTATGAGGTGTTTGTGTTGATATGCTGTGCATTATGGCCAAACATCTCCACTTTGGTCTCGTCTGTCCAAAGGGAAATTGTTCCAGAAGTCTTGGGGTTTGCTCAGATGCAACTTTGCAAACCAAGGCCGTGCTGCTGTGTTCTTCCTAGAGAGAAGAGGCTTTCTGCTGGCAACTCTTCCAAACATGCCATACTTTCCTGTCTTTTTCTTATTGTACTGTCATGAACTTTGAAATTTAAAGGAGAACTCCGGTCAATTTTAACATTGAGCTCATTTTTTTGTAAATTTGGAGTGCTGTCAGTACAGAGAACAAGGACAAAAATCGGTGTTGCCTACACCATGTTATCCTCTTTTTAAAATTTGCACCCTGTTGACTTCAATGGGGCAAGTTTTAAACCAGCTTTTAGCCTCTTAACATCCTTGATGTGTCATTACAAGTGCACAGCTAATGTGAGTGATTCCTTCAGAATGATCACGGGTGAATCTGACTGCAGTAGATGTGAAAGATGTTATTTCAGCCAGCGCACATACCTGTATTTTCTTCCTGTTTTCGGTCGAAGTCCACAGTAGTCGATTGTCGAGTTCACGCGCGTGATCATAGGTAACTAAACCTATGCGTGTGAACTCGACAATAAAATTAGCTCAATGTTAAAATTGACCGGAGTTCTCTTGTTAACTGAGGCCTGTAGAGTCCGAGGTGTAGTTCTTGGGTGTTTTGCGATTTCTCTGAGCATTGCACGGTCTGACCTTGAGGTAAATTTGCTGGGACGTCCACTCCTGGGAAGATTGGAAGCTGTCTGGAAAGTTTTCCACTTGTGAATAATCTTCCTTACTGTGGAATGATGGACTTCAACATGTTTGGAAATGGACGTATAACCAATTACTTCTCTACGATTTTGCTTCTGCTTTTATAGAGGTGATCACACCTGCTGATGATCAGTTAATCAAAGACGTTTGATTAGCAGTGCCTGATTGCTACTTACCCTCTTAATTCCTATGGAAACAGTAAGGGTGTACTTAGTTTTCCATTTTGGCCTAGTTTTTGTTAAATAAATGATGACACAGTGTAATATGTCATGCGTTGTTGTTCATCTGAGGCTGTATTTACCTAATTTTAAGACCTGCCAAGGAACAGAAGATTTTTTTTTATTATGTCCTGATACATACAGTAAAACCACAGAATTCAATAGGGTGTCCTTTTTCACATGACTGTATATAAAATAATGTTGAATTTTCTCACTTAATGGAAAAGAAATCTTCATGTGAACATACTTATCTTCATCTGTGTTTTCACCATGGAGGTCCCTGTTATTTATTAGCATTTACTGAGTAGAGAGAAAGCAAGACCTCAAAGCGTTGTGTGTGTACCCCCCAGACTGCAAAAGTTATTAGTTGTGTTAGACGGTGTCTATAATGGTTTAAGCACCAGGGGCCTCCGAAAGAGCCATTTTGCTGTTAATTAGAGGGCAGTGATTTAGCCCCGTGGAGAGGCAGGCCACCGGTGCACTCACTTCCCCTCATCTTCACACTCATAGTCACGGCCCCTCCTGAGCGATGAGTCAGCCCTGCCTGCTCGGCCCATGCCAGACAGGAAGCCCCATCTGCCCTGCGCCCAGGCTCATCATCTGCCATTGATGCATGCTTTGATTTCAGGTAGAACTAATTAAGTGAAACAACAAAGGATCTTGAGCCAACTCCCGCTGACTATGTGCTTGATCTTTATATCTCTTGTGCATCTTAATACTTTCACACATACTGTATGATTTCAGGATTTATCTCTATTACTGGTCAGATTGATTATAAAATTTGTTCTAAGAGGTTCTCAAATTTTTTCAGGTGGCATATCTCCTCACACCTCAAATGAATCTTTTTTTAGATGGTTTTGTTATTATTTAATTGAAATTATCAAGGCTGTTGTTGTCAAACCTAAATGTGTTGATTATATGCTCACAAGAGTCTGTGAGTTACGTCGTTGAAACGAGACAAAAACACTTCAGTGTAAATTAGTGTTAACAGATTCAGATAATTAATTGATTAATGCTGATTAATTGATTATTCAGTGTTGGTGCTTTTTGTCAATTATAATTTGTCTCAGAAAACAGACTTTAAGTGAGTAAGATCAGATAGAACACTGATGAGTATAATGCTACAGAATAACATCACAAAAAAATAAATAATAATAATTCTCTCCAGACAAGCGAATGACCGAGTTACTTTTCTGAAGGACAAGCACATAACAAGGCTAAATGTTGAGCCGTGAAAGGGTTAACATACTTTCAAACAAACTTATTTGTTACTATAATTTCATATACACGCATACCCTGACACTGTTAAATGTGTTTTTTGACGTTTTAGGCATTCAAATCATCTACATGCATCAATGTTAATGCATAATGCTCACACAAACACATTAGCCAATAAGTGTAATGATATTGTTGTGGAATATGGGTGGTTTATGATTCCTCTCATCCCAGATGTTGTACTGACTGTCAGCATGGATTGATTTTAATCACTGTCATGTGTTTTAGGGCTTCCATATGTGTCCTAAGGACCTGCATGTCCCTCTATCTCTTTGCTGTTCATGCTACAGAGAAAACCATTGTCAGATTAGAGTGGTCTGCCTCATCTCAACTGCTCCCACATTACTGTAGAAGTCACTTTAAAAGGATTTCCTTGAGCCATCAGATGCAGGTGCTCTCCAAAGATCAAAAGAGACCAAAAGTAAGCCATCTCAGTTCATGATCTCAAATAGCCTGGTTTTATCCTGTCATGTACATTGTAAAAATGCTTTCTGTCTCCAGCTGTGATTTGAATCCGAAGAACATGAATTTCCTCCACATGTTGTTCTGGCTCACAGACTGACCCTTTTGTGGATACAGAGAATGACTGTCATTTGATCTCTTTTCATTAAACAGATGTATGGCTGATTCCAGTTAAGGTAACGATAACTGGAGTTTAAGTCATTATTTTTACAGCACTGTAGCTATAAATTATCTAGACGTCTTGTGTTTGGTTGAAACACAGACAATGCATTTCTTACCTTCCTCCATATCAATAGTTATTTATTATTATTTTTACATTTAAAATCCCCCTGCCAATAACTGTATCCCTCTATCCTTACCATATGTGATATATTTATGTTTTTTTCCCCGTGAAAATAATTTGTTCATGCCTTAAAATAGCTTGAATCTAACTCTACACCCATGCTTCATTTAGGATACCTGGATCTCTGAAAATGCAAATTAGTCCCAGCCTTCACTCAATCTCAGCAGCTCGGACTACCTGATCCACTCACTCAACTGTAGTAGTAAACGCTACACTTGGGAAGTGGAAATAATTCAGCCGTGTATGTTTGAACCAACTGATTCAGAAGAGAAAGAGCAAATTATACAGGGTCGTCTACAAGTTGATGTATCCAAATGGCAATGTGTTAGCCAGGGAAAACCCAGACAACTTCCGGCAAATTTAGATTTGCTCTGCAAGTAAGTCTGGCAAAGAGCTCATTCAAGTCCATTTCCCCATGCCGAGAAATCAAGGCACCAATCAGAAACGTTGAGGCGGGCTTTTTGAGGCGTTTAGTGGCGCGGATACTATGTTTGTTTCTGGCTCGCGCACAGCCTTCACTCTCGGACGCGCGCTTTCTTTGCCCGCTTCATATTAGAAAACTGGTCTAGCGGTCTCTGGTGGTGCAAAAATGTATTACAACTAAATTCAATGCACGCCATTGACGCCACTTAACCGAGCAAAATGTTTCACTTGGTTACGCAATTTTTAGCGGTTAATCGGTTAACCATGGACACCCCTATAGGAAATTAAATTAGATTTAATAGAGGATTTTAACTGTGACAAGATGATTGACAGGGCAGTTTACATGATGGGATGCACGCGACAGATCCGTCCAATAAAGATGACGAAGTAGTATGTCCCAAAGTTGCCTACTTTTTTGCTACACATTCAAAAGTAAATACATTTTCTTCACAAAAAGATACATATGGCGTAGTGTAACCATAGACTGTAAAAAAATAGAGTGTAACATAGGCGAATTGGGACGCAGCATATGGCTTTACACATGACGAACTCTGATTGGTTTTAGGAGTTTTAGGTCTATCCAATTGTGCCCAGAGACATTTGAGCGACGTCCGTTGGTGACGCCCCTTTGGAAATGAGTTATTAAAGGAGCTTTGCCAGACCATATCTCAGTTACTACTGAGAATGGTCTGGTTCTCTTACGAGAGTCCTCTCGTACTGCGTTTTATCAAAACGCTACGGGAAAAGTCTCTTTTCACGAAACACTGAAGCAAAAAATTATCCTTTAATTTTCATATATGTAAAACGCGTTGCGGCAGCAGCAGACAGCTATGGCGAGACGGCTTGCTCGCTCATTGGCTGCTCTGCGGCAACTGCTTAAGCCTATCGAGCGAGGCCTGAGATGGCATCAGGCCAATGAGGGCGCTTTGCGCCCTCCTCGCCACTTCCCGCCGAAACGGGCGTGGCTTACCTCTATAAAAGGAGCTCGAGAAGGCTGACTCACTTGATTTTAATCTCTTCAGCGAAGCGCACGCATCGCTGGATCACGGAAGCAAGCGTCGTTCGAAGCAAGCACTTCAGCGGGACGAGCCCTCGAAGCCGCTGGCCAACGCCGCCTTCTACAGCCGTACCTGCTGCGCTTTCCGACGCCTATATCCTTTATTGCTATATTGCTCTGTTTTCTGTGTGTGTGTGTGTGTTCGCTGCAACACTCACCCCTAAAAGAGCTGCGTCTTTTTCAAGACGCCTTCTCATGCAGCGCTCGCGCTCGCTGACGGCGAAATGCCCTTACTCCGAGCCAATTGCCTACGGTGACTCTGAGGACTCGCCAGGCATCCTTCCGAGGCTGCCCTTCCTGGAAGCGGACGGCGGGATTAGTTTTTCTTTACGTTACAAGAAAAGCTACCCTGCCTCCGCGCGCGTCATTCACCGGCGAAGGAGAAAAGAGTGTTCTCAGTCCCACCATTGGTCGGTCTCACCTCTTTTCTCTCATATTTCTCAGTTCCCTGTTCGGCGACTGGAAATATTATTGCAGCAAGTGAGTCTGTTATAGCACGCTTGCCTGCCAGCAAACGCCGAAGAATACATGTTGACGCCGCCTTTGCCGCCAATGCTTCACTCTGTCAGTCCCCTGAAGGCGACTGCAGAGATGCATTTTGCAGCCAGCGAGCGCGTAGTACCCGCTTGCCTGCAACCGAACACCGTTTCTACGGTTCCCGTGCGTCACTGGCGAAAGGAGAATGGAGTGTTTTCAGCCCCGCTGAAACTGGGCGATATCCACTCTTCTCACATTCAAAGCCTACATCCCCCTGTGGCTCAGTGGCAGAGTTATAGGTTTTCCGCATGGGAGACCGGAGTTCTAATCCCGGTCTAGCGGCATATATATTTTTATGCCGCCAATGCTTCGCTCTGTCAGTCCCCTGAAGGCGACTTCGGAGATGCATTTTGCAGCCAGCGAGCGCGTAGTACCCGCTTGCCTGCAACCGAACGCCGTTTCTACGGTTCCCGTGCGTCACTGGCGAAAGGGGAATGGAGTGTTTTCAGCCCCGCTGAAACCGGGCGATATCCACTCTTCTCACATTCTGGCATATTTCAGGCGTCTGAAAATGTTAGTATTGCATGTCGTGCTTACTCGCATGCCTGCAAGCAAACGCCAGTGTGGATAATACTCGCGCTGACTTTGTCTATGTATCTTCACTGTGGTCCAGTGGTAGATTATTAGGCTCTCGCGCTGAGGATCCGAGTTCGAATCCCGGGTCTGCCGGCAGAAAATATTTATGCCGCCGAATGCAAATCACTCTGTTTGTTCCCCGAGAGGCAACTGCAGAAGTGTTTGTTTTGCAGCCCACGAGCGAAGTCCCGGCCACGGCCGATGATGCTATATGTGTACAGAAGATGCCCACTGCTTGTGCCCATCCCTACACATTAGCACAGCCCTTCACACAGGGCCCGCGCTCATATATTCGACTCGGGTCGATCACGCACACAACATAGTGAACGTGCCCACTGCCTAGTGCCCACAAATACTATGTTCTGCATGCCTTGTGGTTTCTGTAAAGACGAAACCTGTGCATTCACACTGCTCAGGCAGACAGTGCACTCATTGCAGTAATTGTGCCCGCTCTCCCGCGCCCACACTTACTAACGGTCATTATATGTCCTACGGGACTCGCCCAGCCCTCCCTTGCTCGGTTAAACACCGCAGCGGGGTCGAGCGCAGGCATTCTGCCCGGCCACGGCCGATGGTGCTATAAATGTAGTCTCGATGCCCACTCCTCAGTGCCCATCACTACACATAAGCACAGCCCTACACTTAGGGCTCGCGCACATAAAATCGACTCAGGTCGATTGTGCTTCCAACATAGTGAGAGTGCCCGCTTCCCAGTGCCCACGAACACTATGTCTAACAGATCACAGGCTCTCTGTAAAAACGAGACCTGTGAGCGCGCGCTCTGCTCAGGCAGACACCGCGCCCAAAGCAGTAAATGTGCCCGCTCCCAGCCCACATCTACTCGCTCACATGAGTCCTATGAGACTTTCTCAGTCCTCCCTCACTCAGCTAAGCACTGTAGTAAGGTCGAGGACGAGCGTTCCGCCCGCTGTATTAAGCGCGCGCCCCGCCTCAAATGCCACAGGCATAACGCCTATGTTTTTATCCCCCGAAGCGCCTCTGTCGCACGGCGAACAGAGCGCGCTCCGTATCCAGCCCCTAGCCAGCCATGCAGAAGCATGGGCAGCGCTTCCAGGGGTTTCGGACTGGGTGCTAGGCATTATAAAGAGAGGCTTCTCGCTACAGTTTTGTCGACGCCCTCCCCGCTTCACAGCGCGCGTCGGAACTACGGTTTCGTTGGAAGTAGCTCACCTACTTTGAGCCGAAATATCAAAACTGATAAGCAAAGGGGCGATAGAGCGCGTTCCCCCAGCTCTAAGCGAAGGGGGACTATACAGCAGATACTTTCTAGTCCCCAAAAAGGACGGCGGTATCAGACCCATACTGGATCTAAGACGGCTGAACAGAGTATTATTGAAACGCAGTTTCAAAATGCTCACAACCAGCAAAATTCTCGCGCATGTTCGCCGAGAAGACTGGTTCATGTCGATAGATCTGAAGGACGCGTATTTTCAAATACAGATAGCGTCACACCACAGGCGATACTTGAGATTCGCCTTCGGGGGTCAGACATACCAGTATACAGTCCTGCCATTCGGCTTGTCCCTAGCACCTCGTACATTTACGAAATGCAGGGACGCAGCGCTCGCTCCTCTCAGACTCAGAGGCATGCGAGTGCTGAACTATTTGGACGACTGGTTGATCCTAGCTCAATCACGATCACAGCTCGTGGAGCACAGAACCATTTTACTCGATCACCTCGAGAATCTTGGTATCACAGTCAACTGGACAAAGAGTTCATTGAACCCCAGTCAAACGATTTTGTTTCTGGGCGTCGTTCTGGACTCACAGTCTATGACAGCGCGGCTGTCACCACAGCGCGTGTTGATCATTCAGCGCGCGGCGAGGTCTTTCCGCCGCGGCGCTGTCACCCCGCTCAGGAAGTTTCAAAAGATGCTGGGTCTCATGGCTTCAGCATCGTCAGTTCTCCGGCTGGGCCTGCTCCGCATGCGCCCGCTGCAGTTCTGGTTGAAAACGCGGGTACCGCGCAGAGCGTGGGCGACCGGTCGATTACGCCTCAAGGTCGATCAGAGCTGTGTTTCAGCCCTGGCGCCTTGGACGGCGGACGACTGGTACCAATCAGGAGTAAGCCTGGGGACTTCCTCGAGAGTGAGGATGGTGTCGACAGACGCATCCACCTCGGGATGGGGAGCTCTGCTCGAGGGCAGACCGTTCTTCGGCCTGTGGTCGGAACGAGAAAAGCTCCAACACATAAACTGCCTAGAAATGCTGGCAGCGCACAACGCGATGACGCGTTTTTGTCCCCACATCAAGGACGAACACGTCATAGTCCGTTCGGAAAACATGGCTGTGGTGTCCTACATAAATCGCCAGGGCGGTCTGAAGTCCATATCCCTGTACAGGCTGGCGAAACGCCTCCTATTATGGGCTCAGCACAACTTACGCTCGCTGAGAGCAGTGCATGTACCTGGGCTTCAGAATGTGGGCCCAGACAGACTGTCCAGGAACAATGTTCCCCCGGGCGAATGGTCTCTACACCCACAAACAGTCCGGCTGTTGTGGGAGAGATTAGGCAGAGCGGAGGTGGACCTTTTCGCGTCCCGCGAAAACGCGCACTGCCCCGCGTTCTTTTCAAAGACCGACAGCGCGCTGTCCCGAAGGTGGCCGCGCTGCCCGTTATATGTTTTTCCCCCCGTCTCCCTCCTGCCACAGGTGCTGGAACGGGTCAGGGAAACGAAATGCCCAGTCCTGCTTGTAGCTCCGTTCTGGGAGAACCAGATATGGTTCCCAGTTCTGATGCAGTTGACAGATATCGATCCATGGCCACTGCCGTTGAGGAGAGATCTCCTCTCGCAGGCCGGGGGCTCGATTTGGCACCCACACCCGGAACTGTGGTCCCTTCATGTGTGGGTGCTCAACGGATACCCGTTGGTCTCACAGAGGGAGTCGTGAATACCATCACTCAGGCTAGAGCGCCGTCGACACGGCGGCTTTATGCTTCGAAGTGGTCGGTTTTCTCCGGCTGGTGTACAGCTCGGAGCATTTCACCCCTCGAATGTGAGGTAACGGAGGTTTTCTCCTTCCTACAAGAGCTGTTGGATAAGGGCAGATCCCCTTCCACGCTCAAAGTGTATGTGGCGGCTATTTCAGCGTTCTTTGGTTCAACGCTGGGTCAGTCGCTGGGAAGGAATGATTTAGTCATCCGCTTCCTCAGGGGAGCTAGGAGACTGAATCCGCCCAGACCTCCTTCAGTTCCTTTGTGGGACCTTTCTACGGTCCTGGCGGCCATGAAAGGTGCCCCTTTCGAGCCTATCCAGTCTATTAGCCTCAAACACTTGTCTTTCAAAACAGTGTTTTTGATGGCTCTCGCTTCAGTGAAGCGCATAGGCGACCTGCACGCGCTCTCTGTGAGCCCGGCGTGCTTGGAGTTTGGTCCTAATGACTCTAAAGTCATACTCAAACCTAAGCACGGCTATGTGCCGAAATCCCTCAACACGCCTTTTCGGGCTCAGGTCATTTCCCTGGCTGCCCTGCCGGCATCGAGTGAGGAAGGGGACTCGAGTTTTCTTTGCCCTGTTAGGGCTTTAAGAGCTTATATGTCCCGCTCTGCTGTCTTCAGACAGACAGAGCAGCTCTTTGTCTCGTTCAGTGGACGTTCCAAAGGAATGGCTGTTTCGAAACAAAGTCTATCCAGATGGATAGTTGACGCCATAGCGCTGGCGTATACTGCCAAGGGCATTCCATGCCCGTTGGGAGTCAGAGCGCACTCTACGAGAAGCGTTGCTTCTTCGTGGGCTTGGTCCAGCGGGATTTCCCTACAGGATATATGTACGGCGGCAGGCTGGGCCTCGCCGTCTACATTTATCAGGTTTTATAACCTAGAGGTTCCCGCCTTGCAGGCTAAGCTTTTGTCGGTGTAATCCGTTCAGCCGTCTAGTCAGACCGCTGAAACTCATGCGCTATGCGCTACCGACTATCTTGGGCAGAACTGTGTAAGACCCACATTTTCCGCATTAGTTCAGGTTCCCTACCCTGTCTATGTGATGTTATACTTGCGTCTGTGGACATGTCTATTCTACGACGCTACAGTTTAGGGAATTAAGGCTCCCACCCTTATTCCCTGACTCTGTGTGAGTCAATCTGGTGATTATGCACTGTATGCCTGAAATAGCTTCCGGTGATCAGTGTTTTTTATCCCAGCACGCACAGCGTTTTGCAAGGGGTTCCCGTAGCGTTTTGATAAAACGCAGTACGAGAGGACTCTCGTAAGAGAACGTACTCGGTTACTAACGTAACCTCGGTTCTCTCTAGAAGAGGGAACGAGTACTGCGTTCTCTGCCGTGCGTACGGTTCACTCTGGTTCGCTTCGGCGATCAAAATCAAGTGAGTCAGCCTTCTCGAGCTCCTTTTATAGAGGTAAGCCACGCCCGTTTCGGCGGGAAGTGGCGAGGAGGGCGCGAAGCGCCCTCATTGGCCTGATGCCATCTCAGGCCTCGCTCGATAGGCTTAAGCAGTTGCCGCAGAGCAGCCAATGAGCGAGCAAGCCGTTTCGCCATAGCTGTCTGCTGCTGCCGCAACGCGTTTTACATATATGAAAATTAAAGGATAATTTTTTGCTTCAGTGTTTCGTGAAAAGAGACTTTTCCCGTAGCGTTTTGATAAAACGCAGTACTCGTTCCCTCTTCTAGAGAGAACCGAGGTTACGTTAGTAACCGAGTACGTTTTAACCAGGCTAGTAATGTGTTCAATGTTTGACACATAACAGTAATTAATATGATTATCCTTTTGCTTGACTACGTTATCAAACAGATAATGATTCGTTGCTAATGTTACACAAACCATGTTCCGATTCAGAGTGAGACAGCTACCTTCTAAGAATCAGCATCCTTAGAAATAAATGCTTTGAACTTCATAGAAAGTCAGCGGAGAAAAGCCCTGCACCGCACGTTGGTTGGTTACATGTTTATGACGGTATAAACGGGCAGTTTCAAACCATGTTTTTTAGACTGTCTTTGGTACAAAGCCGTTTTTAGGAGAAAATACTCCGCAATGGTGTTTGCACATGGTTTGTCTTAAAGCATATTAAAAACACCACACAGGCGTATAGACAACATTAAAAACTTGATTTTCACCACAGGTTTTTTTTTTCAAAGTCCAATGTAAATTAACATTCCATTTAATGTTTATACAATTTACAGACTGAAGGTAGGCTACTGTGGAAACCAGTTTTGTCCAGTGGTGTTGTGAATTTGACATATTTCCCAGGTTAAATTAATGTTTACACTTTCAAAAAAAGTGAGGTTTAATCTTTAAAAAAAACACTTTGCTACAGCATGTATTAATCATATTAATGCTAATTTAGAAAATTAATTCATGTTCATTAGCTAACTGCTAATTTATACAACTTGAATGTAAAAATTGTCTTTGTAAGTTTGTTTTTGAAAGAAGTCGCTTCTTTGGTCAGAAATACAGTAAAAACAGTAATGTTGTGAAATATTATTACACTTTTATTAATATATTTAATTGATTTGTCAATCAGGAAATGTTTATTAAGCTGAACATTAAACAAAAAGATATTTGGTAAGTGCTGTACACACTATTTGTGCTATGATTATTTTCTCATCTGTATTTTCCCGAGGAGGCATGTATTACAACAGCCCCTTCAAATCTACCATCTAATTTGAAAATGGTCTTGAACTGTTTGCTGTAATACAGGGGTCACCAGTGGAAAGAGGCAATTACGTATCATTTGCCCTCCTCCATCAAACCCACCATGTGAGCCATGGCAAAGTCCAGCTACTCGAACCACTGAGCAAACACAAATTACAGTTTATACTTTCTGTTGGACTCTGTTTCCATAGTTTCTCACAGTGTTTCATTGAAGAAACCTTTTTAATAAACTCAATAAATAAAGATTTAACTGTAGTGTAGTAGACCCAAGTCATGTCAAGCCAATGGAATCTGGACAGGAACTTGGAATCTCTTTTCCTCCTGGCATATTCTAGGGCACCTATTGCCAGGCGTACCATAGTCACACCCTGCTGACTGATTCTAACCACCTCCGTCCTCTCCAACGTTGATGTCAGCGTTTGGAGAACGTTACTATAGTGTTATCTTCTGAGTGCGTGCAGCATCTTAGGGGCCCCATTATGATGAGAGGGATCTCCCAGAAATCAGTGTGCTTTATATCTTTTATATTAACTAAATCTTTTTAGCTCTAAATCCCTTGTTGAGAACGAGCCAAGAGTGCCTGTACAAATGGATAATCCTGTAATCTTTGAGAGGTGGAAAAATACAGTCATTATCTTGCGGAGCAGTTGCATAATTATAGTTTGTAACAGTTATTAATGACTGCATTACATGGCTAATTTAGTATGCCACAGGACTCTTCTCTGATTATGAAACCATAAGATGGTTAAGTTATGACAACTTACACTTCGTCCAAAGGTTTCGTTTCGGTATAAGCTTTTGTAAATGTTCTTGAAAGAAGTCTCTTATGCTCACAAAGGTTGCATTTATCTGATCAAAAATATAAACAGCAATACTGTGAAATATTATTACAATTTATATTAACCTGTATGAATTTCTTCCTTCTGCTGAACACAAAGGAAGATATATTGAAGAATGTCTGTAAGTTGATGTACTCCATTGACTTCCATAGTATTTTTTTTTTTTTTTTTTTTCTACTATGGAAACAAATGGGGTACATCAACTGTTTGGTTACCGACTTTCTTCAAAATATCTTCTTTTTTCTTCAGCAGAAGAAAAGAAATTCATGCAGGTTTGAAACAACTTGAGGGTGAGTAAAAGATAACAATATTAAACATGTTTAGTGAACTATTCCTTTAAGGGTGCAACAAGCTAAAAGTACAAGTTTTGCTCATTTTTATCTCTTATTCATATGTCTAAATTTAGTCAGACCATTCAAGCCTTGCACAGATCATTTTTGTACCAATATCTATCTAAATTATTACTGTGGGAATGTACTCTACTGAATACTCATATGGATTACAGTAACTTATATAGCTAGTTATGTACAGTACAGTCTTCAAGAGTAAATGTGATATAGGTATAAGAATATGTGAGGTCAGTTAAGTGAAACCATGTCCTGGGCCGCACCATCTGGTGTTGAATGGGGGGAATCCCACACCACTGGTCTGCTGTTTGCTCCGTGGCCGCTCAGTAACACCACTCCATACCACAGTCATTAATCTTTGCGCTTTTAGGTTAGAGCCTCCTGCTGGGCCCAATAAACATAACGCAAAGCAAACACATAGTAAAGTTAGGTCGATGTAAAGCATGAGAATGAGATTTTCTGAGTAGATCATGGCTTGTTCGGTGCCTTGTTGACATGAGAAACTATGAACTATATGAACTCTTTGGTCACACTTTACAAAAAGGTTCAGTTCGTTAACATTAGTTAATGCATTTGGTGTGATGAACCAACGATGACCGACACTTTTTACAGCAATTATGAATCTGTCAATTCTAATTTATAAAATAAACTTTTGTTAATTCATGTTCGGTAACTAACTGTTAACTTATACAACTCGAAATGTTGAAAATACTGTTTTATAAAGGGTTACTAATGTATTAGTACCATTACAAAGTTTGGGTCCGTAAGATAAATACATTTTTTTGTCTTTTTTGCTATCCAATGATGCATTTATTTGATCAGAAATACAGTAAAAACAGTATATTTCTAATTTATATCAATGCTAACTGCTTTATATGTTTGTGAAGTTTTTTTGTAACAATGTGTCTTCCCTCTGGATTTTTATCAATTACCCTTACTGAATAAAAAACAATTGTGAAATTATTGCTCATTGTTAATTCATGTTAACTATTGCATTAATTAAAACATACAGAACCTCCCGAAGCGTTTTCAATTCTTTCAAATTATGATGTGAGGGCAAGTAAACTATCGTTTGCCAGTTTTCCAGACCTTGTCTAATGCCTCTAAAGCACTTTCCATCTCATTGCTTTCTAAAGATTAAATAACAACTAAGTATAAGGTGATTGATTGAAAGAGAAGTTATATTTGCCATGCATGCAACAATATAAATCCTCCTACAAAAACATTTACATTCTGTTTTTACTGCTCATCGGATTTTCTGTTCAGGGGTTCAGTTGGTAAACATGGCTCTTTAAACAAAGGTTGAATCATTGAGCAAAAAAAAGCATTAAGACTCGCCACACCCCAGCCTGATTCGAGCCTAGAGCTCACCATGAGATATGAACAAAGCCATCCGTCGTTAAACCAGTGGATTTTCTGGTTGGGTTGACACCAATACCATCTTCTCTTGACCGTCGATTTGTGTTGAGTGAATGTACAGTGAGAACTGATACTGGATGTCACACATGAGCGTCTCCACTTGGTTTGTTTTTCCAGGGACAAACAAACACGGAGGTACAAAAGGATTCTAGAATGGGGTTTTAAAGTTAAGATGCTGAGATGCAGACTAAGCTGACAAACTAGATACAGAAGGAATAGATAAATGCCTTCTTTCCTTGTTCTGACATGTATTCCCATTGAAGGAAGGATTGTATGAATGTGAATGAGCAGTGTACACAGCAGAGGCTTTACCCGTTAGCATCTACTGTACGCGGCACGCCCAAGCCAGGCATTGACTTCCCTGTCATTTCTTTTTTGAATTATGGATGGATACTTACAAAAAATATTTTCTGCACTCTTTCTGCTGTGGTTTTTGGTCGAAGCCTTGATTCTCCAATGCTTAAGTCATAGATTCTTTGAGAAAACTTTGAAACGTTTGGGTAAACTCTTACACAACATCTTCCTATAGTCTCCCTGCATTAGTCAGATTCTTGATTTGTCGAGGTGGTCCAGGTGGCCCTCAATTTGCGAGAGAGTCTACCGTTTGAACTCGGTCGGAAGGGTCTTTGTTTCCATTCTTATTGTCATTGACATTTATTGTCTGTGGTTGTTTTGTCAAATTCCTCTGTACTTCTGTCAAACATTCCTCTCCCTCCATCGCCTATTTTTTTCTTGTTTCTCATTAAAAGTTCAGGGGGAGACAGATGGAGAGGAGGAAACAAAGCTTGTCTGGTGCTGGCCCGGGGGCCTCGCGCTCTGTTGTGGGAAGCAGCGTGAATGGTTAATGGAGGGAGGTCTCACTCAGGGGGAGATGACACCCACAGTTACAAAGGAATGAGGTACTGTAACACACATTGATGTCAGAATGTGAAATTAAAAGTATGCTGCTCCTTTGGACAGTTGGAGAGGTGACTCAGGTGACAGGACGAGAGGAGAGCAGTTTAAAAGCAGTGAGAACTCTCTTTATGGCTCTGGCTGGACCGCTTCCCGACCTCCTGCATCTCTTCATGAAACAAAGCAGACCTTCCTTACATGAAAAGCCGCAGTGACAGCACCTGGTTGTTATTTGGCCTAATGGACTGAAAGCTTACTCACCAGAGAGCAAATCAACTTGGGGGGGCTAGCTGCTTTGTTGCGCACTCACCCGCTACTTTTTACATCTCCTTTTTTGATTTCATCTGCTTTCTCCATCTCTGTTTTTAACAAGGTTATTGCAGTTTTACAAATGGCAACTTTTTTATTTTACTACTTTTTTCAAATGAGTGTAATGTTTTAGTTTAGGTTTAGTTAGTTTCACTAAACATTTCAGCCATTTGTGAACAGCATGTCGCTGCAAGTGTAAGATGTATCTAATGTGGTACTTCTAATGCAGATCCAAAACCGAAACCTTTAAATACATAATAGCAAGAGGAAATTTGTTAGCCTGAAACTTTCTTTGTTGACAGTCATTCAAAATTAGCTGTGTATTCTGACTAAATATACACAACCGTTTAAGGAGATACGATTTTTTTCAATGGAGAAAGTGTATATATATACAGACCCTTTCCAAAAAATTAGAATAACATGGAAAAGTTTATTTATTTCCATAATTCCATTCAAAACGTTAAACTTCCATAGATTATAGATTCGGGGCCCATAACTTAAACGATTTCAAGTATTTAGTTGTTTATTTGTACATAATTTGGTCTTCCAGCTCATAAAACCCATGAAAACAGGATTTCAAAAAATTTTAATATTGCATGAAATCACACAGTAATTACACAGTGATACCATTGGTTCCACTGGTCATTGAACCAGGTTTTGGTACTTTTGGCAGTGTGGGCAGGTGCAAATCCTGCTGGAAAATGAAGTCAGCATCATTTTCCAGCAGGATTTGCACCTGCCCACACTGCCAAAAGAACCAAAACCTGGTTCAATGACCATGGTATTACTGTGTAATTACTGTGTGATTTCATGTAATATTCTAATTGTTTGAAATCCTGTTTTCGTGGGTTTTATGAGCTGGAAGACCAAATTATGTACAAATAAACAACTAAATACTTGAAATCGTTTAAGTTGTGGGCCCTGAATCTATAATCTATAGAAGTTTCTGTCTGTATAGTCTCCTCTGCTCACCAAGGCTGCATTTTTTTTTTTTAATACAGCAAAAACAGTAATATTGTGAAATATTTTTTTACAATTTAAAGTTTTTTATTTGAAAATATTTTAAAATGCAATTTATTCCTGTGATGCAAAGCTGAATTTTCAGCAAAATCACTCCTGTAAAAATCATTCTAGTATGCTGATATGATGCTCAAGAATCATTGATTATTATTATCAATGTTGACAGTTGTGTACAATTTATTTTCAGGATTCTTTGATGAAAGTTCAAAATAAATAGAAAGCTTTTGTAACATTGTAAATGTCTTTTCTTTCACTTTTGATCAATTTAATGTTGAATAAAAGTATTAATTTCTTTAAAAAAAATCTTACTGACCACCAACTTTTGAACAGTATGTGTATAATGTTACTAAAGCTTTCTATTTCAGATAAAGCTATTCATAATACTGTATATATAATGTTATTGTGGTACGTTTTCATCTTTTTGCCTTCACAGTATCTAATAATAATCATATCGTTGCTATTCTTGTTCTCCTGTGTCTCTGCCTGTGTTCACCTCATAAGCTCTGCAGTCTACATACTGTAATGTACCCATGTAGTATGTTTCCTCCAAGTGAGAGAGAGGCCCACATGAAGTATGGTTCACAGGATCCACCAATGACTTGCACATATCCACCACCTCTTTCACCCAAACACTGACAGACAGCAGTCCAGAGCGTGTGCAGTCTGTGCACGCACATATACATGCTTTCACCAACAGCACTCTCACACGAGACTTGCTGTTTTGATGCGTGTCTGTGAGTTCAGAGAATTCCTAACTTTTTTTTTTCCTTCCACCCTGTCTTTTCCCTCTCCTCATGTGTTTTTTGGGGTCTGTGCATGGAGAATGCTGACATGAGATTTCCTGCCAGTGTTTTCCTGTTCAAAGTGCTATTACTTCATTCAAAATGTTTTTTCTCTCTTTTTTTGGCACTGTGCACATCCATCATCAGATTCCTTGAGGACGGAGCTCTTTGTGGACATACAGCTCATATGTCTAAAAATCTGAAAGGTCCAGTCGATTATTCCTTAACCTTGCCCTCCCCTCCCATATTCTGGGAGTCTCTTTCCATTGTAAAGTGGTTTAGATTACACTGCCTCATTGTTGATTTCTGCCTCTTTCATCCTCCGTAACTAAAATGACAAACACATTTCTCTTTTAACTTGCAGAACACAGTTCATTTGTCATATCTCGCTTGCATCTCCCTCTCTCCAGGCCTGCCGTAAAGATACAGCGGCTCAAAGGGGAAACGGCTTCGCTCTGCAAGTCAGGGGCCTCCTAACAAGGTATCTGTGTATCTAATATTCAACATGTGTTTTGATGTTTCCACTGGAGGTCTTCGTAAAAATCATTTTTTCCTCATCAAGACACGAACTTGCGAAAGTGAAAACAGGAGAGGAGCAAAAACAAAGGTCTGACTGTAAAACCCAGAAAACTTCCAGCTCAGCATTCGCTCCTTTAAATCAAAGTGCCGCTGCAGAGACCAAACAGTGAGTCAGACACTGGAGGTAACACAATTTCCATGCAAATTCTCCATGCTTAATAAATCCAAGTTGTCGAAAACCACCCTTCGCGAGTGGCGATGGCCCCGCTCGCACGCCTCCTCCGAAACCGTCTTTCCATTCCCCTTCTAGCCGTCTCTCTCTCTCTCTCTCTCTCTGTTTAACAGTTGAAACTTGAAGAAAAGGATCAATAAAACATTACGTTTCATCATTTTTTCCATTCTTTAATTTTCACCACAAAGCTGACATGTTTTAAGAGGTGCAACCTAATATTGCCTGAACTCCAGGACCCACCACAAAGATCTCTGGGTAACGGCTATGGGAGGAAGTGCACAGACAGGAAGACGGGCGTGTATGGAAAAGCACACTCTGCTTGGCTGCAGCACACCCTTAAGTAACAACATATGGCAGCGGAGGAATTCTTCTCGTCGACGGTCGCGGGAACGTCGCCCTGTCGCTGCGGACACTTGGCTACCCTGTGTCCATGTCGGAGGACTGATAAGACTACCCGTACCTAATTCCTTTCCATGTTCTCATCTTGGAGTAGGCATCACAATGGGTATGATTCATGGGGTAATTCCGACAGCTACTGACTTGGCTCCCGCTCGCATTTGGGAAGAATGTGACCTCACAATACTGTTCTTTCAAAGGCCTATCCCTGTCTGTTCTTCTCCCAGACCCGGCCTGAAGCACGCCTCTGTTCCCAGAGAGGGAAGTGGGGAGAAACAGAGGGAGAGAAATAGTGGAGAGAGTGAAACTGTGTGTGTGTGTGTGTGTGTGTCTTTTTCTAATAGCCAGTACGGAGGAAGGCAGGTCATTGTCATAGCAGAGCAAAAGCAAGCATGCACAGACAGTGAGTGAGAAGAATAATGCTGTCCATGGCATGCATATGGACCTCTTCATGTTCTGCTAAATCATCTGTGCAGTAGTCGAACTGTGTTTGTTAAAAAATTCTACGGCTGTTATGGGCAATTGTATTAACTCAGAAATTACCATTACAATTAAGACAATAAGGCTTGTGCAGAATTCATATTTGAAGAATTGGCTCCCTTGAATTGAAGCGTGAATTTGAATTGTATTGGCCACACCACAGGAAGCTGAATTGGAATGAAAGAAAGAGGATATTACTGAATTATTTGCAATAATATATTATACAAATTGGCGGCACGGTGGCTCAGTAGGTATTACTCTTGCCTCACAGCAGAAGGTCCATGGTTTGAACCCCAGCTGAGCCAGCAGTCCTTTCTGTGTGGAGTTTGCATGTTCTTCCCATGTCAGCATGGGTTTCCTCCGGGTGCTCCGGTTTCCCTCACAGTCCGAAGACATGCAGGTTAGGTGGATTGGATATGCCAATTTGTTGTGTGAGTTTGAATATGTCAGGTATAGGGCATCTGACATAAAACCTGTGCCAAATCAAATCTGTGTGTGTGAAGCGGACCCTGCAAATGAGTGAGAATGATGCTAGGAAGATGGATATATGACTGTATAAATCATTGTACTTGATACATACATTTTTCTTCAGTTGAATGATGCGATTTCTTCCATCATTCAAAGTTTGTCTTGATGAACATTAAATTCAAATTTGAATTGTGATTCTACATTTAATTCAGATTCAGTTCACATTTAGGAGTTAAATTGGGATTTTAAAAGTTGACAACCCTGATGACAGTTACACTGATGACAGTTACACAGTACTTTATTTCAGATCAATTAGTGCTACTAATTAGTTTTCCTGAATCACAAAGCCAGTTGTTGTTGTTTTTTAAATTCAAATCAGACATGAGAAGGAAATTACTGCTATATAGAATCTTTTTTTTCTTTTCGATAAGAAGATCGTAAAGTCCCCCTGTGGTGAAAATCAAACTTTAATGTTGTTTATATGTCTATGTGGTGTTTTTAATATGTTTTAAGACAAACCATGTACAAATGCATAAGTCAAAACAATTGCTGAGCATTTTCTCCTTAAAACTGTTGTGAACCAAAGGCAGTCTCAAAAACGCGGTTTGAAATCACTGGTGTTTCTGACGTCACAAACTACCCTGTAACCAATCAGGTCAACGTGTGATCGTCAACGAGTGGATCTCTGAGCTGGTGTGAGTGAGTGGAGGTGGGGCTAATTTGCATATTCATAGAACCGCATATGGCAATGGTGTAGAGTTACATTCAAGCTATTTTAAGGCATGAAGACTTTTTTTTTTCAAGGAAAAAACTTTTAAATGTATCATTTTAGTGATCAAAGATGAGTTTTAAGGGATAAAATGATTGACTACAGGGGGACTTTAAGACCTTTTGAAAAAACAACAAATGATGCATAAGAATTACATAAATGTATGTCTTTGAGTTCAGACATGAACAGTATATCAATTGTTTGAAAATAAACAAATTGAGTATTTATACAGTATGACAGTAATTCTCACTCATTCTCACATATATTTATCATATATTGTTATAAATTGCAGACCCTTCAATGTGCACAGAATATTATTTTGCATTTGCAGGATAGTCATATACAAACCATAAAATAGCTCTAAGAGTCTCCCAGCGCGGCTTATTTTAGGCGAATCAAAAATCTGACACACCTAGTTCTGGTCCTGGAGCCTTTGCTAATGATCTGGGCTGCGTTTCTCAAAAGCATTGTGAGCTAAGTTGATCGTAGAGACCAATGGTTCTACAATTTACTTTTTGGCTAACGATACTTTTGGGAAATGCAGCCTTGATGAGTTGAATCAAGTGTGTTAGATATCACAGACATCCCAAATCTGCCGTGCTGGCATATTTGTAATGGATAATGTCCTGGCAGAAAATTGCCCATACTTTTTCCATTTTTCTGTATATACTATATATATATATATATATATATATTTTTTTTTTTTTTTTGCTTACAATACAGAAGGCTGGATGAGATGTGATGCTATGGACTTTCCTCTTCATGGGCCACCAACTTACTCACCACAAGCCTTTATTGATAAACGTATGCTTTTCAGACACATCACAGATACACACATAATAGACAATAGACTCACCAGCCTGTCACTCACTAACTGGGTCACTCAAAACAGCTGTACAGACTTTTGTCTGTTGTTCACCCACACATCTCCCATGGCAGGCCAAAACCACCACGTGATTTGTCATCCATCTCTACGCCAACTGAGCACGTTAGATCTCAAAGCAGTCATCCATCTCTTTCATATTAGGCGTCTAACCATACAAACAGCTCTGAGTCATATCCTAAACTTCTTATGATACCCCATTCAAATTTATTCCAAAATCATCATGTTTTAAGTGAGCACCTTCAATCAGCACTAGACCAAACAACTATTTCTTAAGACGGAGTCAAATGGAAATATATGTTGCATAGCCATTTAAGTCATTTGTTTTATCCCTTAAACGTTGCTGCTAAAAAAGAATGAGACATTTTGGGGCGGACAATGGATTGGCAGGAGAAGAAAGGTTGAGCGAATTGTTAAAAATGGGCTCCTGGGCAATCTCTCAATTCTTCCATAAGCGCACACCCCTTAGCTTTGAACCAATCCAATCAAGACAACTCACTCTTATTTGCACTGTTAGTCACTTCGCTAAGTGCTAGGTAAGTTGATTTCCTGTAATTGTCTCCTTTGGTAAGTGAAAGAATTGCCTATCTTGTCCTTTATTGAAAGAAAATCATAAAGGACAAGATAGGCAAAACAACCTCGATTAAAAATGGCCAGGCATTTTATTTTTGGCTCCCAAACAATATAAACTTGATTTATTTAAATGCATTAATGATAATAAATTATCTAACTGAAGTGTCCATTTGCTGTACAGTTGTAAAATAATGAATGAGCTGTTTTCAGTTAGCATTAAGTCAAGACTTCACTGTTATACTTTGATTTGCAGAGAATCTGGGCTTCTAGACGACCGTTGAGGGTGGAAGAATTTGGCATTGTTGGAAGTCTCAAAAAAAGCATGTCGGCCTTTCAGAAGTGATGATTTCAAGATCTGACAATTCACTGTTATCTGGACCAAGAATGAAGGTTTGATATCTGGATATCTGGATATTTACTGAAGGTATATTGTGTTGCTTGGAGTTATAGCATATCTGATTACTGGTGTTAATGACAGCTTTGAAACTAATGTTCTGAAATATCGTTAAAAACAATAAAAAAAAGTCAAATATTTTATAATCTTGTATAGCACTGCATTAAACTTGATGTTTAGAAGGAAAGTGATTCACTTAAAAGGCTTTAGTGAATGTTATTCCTTAAAATACCTTTTTATTAGCATAGTTGGATTACTATAAAATACTATAAATAACTTTAAAGACATTGTGAGGAGTTTTGCACATGGTCTGGTTCCATAAGAATTTTTTTTTTTTTTCTTGTCTTAAAATCCTGGTCAAGTGCATGAGACAAACCTACTAGAATCCATACAGAATAGCTGTTGGATCGACAGGCAAGTAGACTAGACATCAATTTTTACAAAAATAGAGCTTGGTTTATTTCCAAACATGAGTAAAAAAAAGTTTAATAAATCTCATGAGGCAAGTCCAACACCAGAGCGCTCCAGAACAGCCCAGGAGGTCAGATAGGAAAACCGTCAGTGCCGTGGAGTGGTACAGATATAAATCCAATAATAGGAGCAGATGATGTCACCCTTAATTTTTTTTTTTGTATTATTTAATTCTTGAGAAAAGTTTGTCTGAGCTTGTTAAATGTCTAGATCAGTGCGTTTTATAGGATCCCTAAAGTAGCCATAATTGCTTGTAATGCAACACACAGTAGAGCTGGCAAATGCATATGAACAACACCACTGCAATAGCAATGGTTTATTTTATATGCACAATAAAAGTATGTGTATGTAGTCTTGTACTTCCTGTATAGACGCAAAAAAAAAAAACAAAAAAAAAACATATATATTGACTTAAAAATGTTACATTCAACGACAAAAACATTGCTGCTGTTACTATTTACAAAGCCAAACAATGTTATTGTTTAATTTTACAATGTGGCTTGCACGTCCAATGAAACAGCACGGCATAAAGCAACTGTTGTTAAGCATCCAGAAAAAGACGCACTATGCTCTAAATAAATAGTTAAAGCCTGGGACTGCAGCATTAGCTAACTTCCCCGTGATTAACCAGTTTGAATTCCTAATAATAGTGTTTCTGTCATCATAGCTTCTCAGACATTTCCTTCGAAGATTTCAATCTGCAATGCAAACACACCCTGGGAAATATCATGCTAATCACCGTGATTCCAACATGTGCCTCATATTCCGCTGGGAGTAATTTATCTGGAGCTTAATGCACAAATGAAAACAACTAAATCATCTATTGAGGTAAAGAGGAAAAATAATGTTCAGGAGGCCATGCTGGTAAAACCACAGATTAAAGATGCTTAATTGTATGTTGTGTGCAAGTAAATGCACTGAGAAAATTACGCTTCATGAAATTTTAAAGGGGGGGTGAAATGCTCATTTTCACTCAATCTCCTGTTAATCTTGAGTACCTATAGTAAGAGTAGTATTGCATCCTTCATATCTCCAAAAAGTCTTTAGTTTTATTATATTTCTAAAAGAAAGATAGGCTGTACCGAGTCTTTCCGGAAAAAAACGAGCGGCTGAAGGCGGGCCGTGTGGGCGGAGCTAAAGCTGTGCTAACGCGCCGAGCTAACAACACACAGAGACATTTGAAGCAGTTTTACTCACCGCCCGGTTCCAACGCACGACCGCAAACCTTTATCATTGTGACTGCTCGATCCTTAAGCATTAGACGATCTGCAAATCCGTTGATCTGGGGCCGGTTTCACAAAGATAGACTTTGACTATGGCTTAGATATAGGAGGTAGTCAGACTTCAGATAGACATCTAAATCAGAACGTTGCACAAAGCACTTAAGACTCTGACTATCTTAAGTAGGACTACACTGCAATGCATTCTGGGTAAAATAAGACACTTTTCAAAACAAAAAACATGGCGGATCGAGTAAGCACACTCAACCGCTCAGTGCTGTTTACCCCAGCGGAAAATATGTGTTTGTTGGAGGAGTATAAATGACGGAGTATGTTTTTATGTTTCCACTGTTCGATCGCGCCCATGCCTCTCTCTCTCTGACACACACACACACACACACACACACACACACACACACACACACACACACTTCAGCATTGCAATCTTGACATCGCAGCCTGTTATTATGCAGCGTTCACACCAAACGCGAATAGAGCGTCAAATTCGCGTCTATCGCGTCTAGTTCGACGTTTGAACATTTTGAATCCATTCGCGCGTCCAAGGCAAATAGGACGCGCGTATAAAGCGAGCGTTTGAAGCGAAATAGACGGGCGTTCAGAGCTATGACTCTACTACCCCCAGTTGCGTGAGCGGTGTATTGCATTTCACGCATCGCCCGTGACACTTGCGTCCACTGCTCAGACTATGAAAGGGAGCGCGTCGATCGTTGCTCGCGTTGACTATGTAACGGCCCTAACAGTTACAAGGACATTTTACTTGGGAATGTAATAACTGGAAGAAATGTTTAAATTATGAGCCATTTTCCCTTTTCTTTTGGCAGTTTGTAATGTAACTGATTGTTACTGCTGGTTGCCAAGGTAACATAGAGTCTTAGACCTAAGTTAGCCTGGGGGTAAGGTGTCTAATTTTTTTGGTCTAAATTAAGTCAGTCTTTATTTTTGTGAAACAGTCTAACTTGCATTAGACTAGTCTATGAGCAAATTTTAGACTTGTCTAACACTATAGACTGGTCTAAAATAGCTTTGTGAAACCGGCCCCTGGGCTTTGTTTATAAAACAAGCATCATCGAAATGCAGGGAACAAACAGTCTTGCACAACCTCCGTTGATGCTCTGAAAAAACAAACTCCATCCACTGGTCCCTTAACGCTGGGTTCTTTGGGAATCTGTGCAGGGTTGTCTTGCCCTTGCAACCAAAAACCCACTTCTTTGGTGACACTGACTTCCCTAAAGCCGAGCATAGCGCTTTGATGGGCGTACTGCTTTCGCTCTCTCGCTCTGGTCTACGGTTGCGCGCGCGCCCGCGTCCTTCCGGAGAAGTGCCCTTAGGACCCGTATAAGGAAATTCCGCTACATCTGACGTCACACATGTCCATACTCGAAAAAAACTTTCCGAAACTTGTGACAAATCGGAAGGAGCATTTTTGGAACAGAAATACTCCATCAAACGTACAATTTAATTTTTGAAACTTTGTCCATGTTTAGCATGGGAATTCAACTCTTTAACAGTGTAAAAAACTCAGTATGCATGAAATAGCATTTCACCCCCCCTTTAAATGGTCCTGTTTGACTTGTCCTTTACAAATACTCTCTTACAAAATTGTTTTACTTTCTTAAAACAATGCCAGTGGGGCAAGAGACAGTTTTGCATCTCAAACGCAAGACAAAGAAAATGAACTGATTAAGACAATGATTTTTTTAAAGATTTACTACTATTCCACAGTGAATGCAGTTCAAGTTTTGGCAGTAAGTGCACTTTGCTGCACCCCTGCACATTTTTAAAGCTCTCATGATTCACAGATCAATTATCCATCTGTTGAGTCAATCAGTGGTGCAGTCGCTGAGTCAGTGTCTGATCACAAAACCTTCCTCGACAACAGGAAGACACTACATGCTGAAGCTTTTCCTGTTTAAGAAAGTACATATTGTAGACAATGAAACAAGCATAAATAGGGAGCACTTAATATGAAGTGAACTTCCCTTTGAGTTAGTATCTGCACTTAAATGAGGGGTTATACTGGGTAAAAAACAAACAAAAAAAACCTTGAATTGATATCTGCATGTAGAAAGACAAAAGAGTAAAGATATTAGAAGTCTTGCAGTTACCTTCCTAGACCGCATTTGAATGACTAAACTGTCATATCTGAGCATTTTAATTTAGAGCAGGCCTGAGTGTTTAGATATTGGTTGATGAGATTATTCTTTAATGCATTTCTAATCGTATTACTCTGTAAGTGTTGACTGAGCAATTCATTTCCTCAGTGGATTTATGGCAGCTTCCAGGTCAACTAACAATCATGCAGATTTGCCTAGAGCGATTCCTCAAGTGTAGCAAGCCCACTGAAGGAAGGGCAAAGGTCATCGGTCTGCCATTAGTGGTTCATGGAGTAACTAATTTCCCATTATGATTCAAGGCTGGAATTAAACCTGTTAATATAATTTTTGGATGGATGGATGGATGGATAGATGGATAGATTGATACAGTGATGCTCATGTGTGTTGACCTACTTTATTATGAATCCCCCACATGTGTACAGATGCATATGTCCAGTGATGTCAGCATGCACAGTGTTATGTTTGTGTGAATAATACTGTTCTTACTCCGATATGGGTCCATCTGTCCCTCTTTAATCAGCTTTAGCTCAAAGAGGCTTCAGCCCGTCTCGTCTGTGCTCCTGCCATTACAATATCTGCTTTAAACACTCTCAGCTATAACGCTCTTTAGCACTTGCATTAAAATCTTCACTGTCTGAGGCCTTGAAGAGCTTTTGTTTGAATGTTTGGGAACCACCTCCACATTTCATAATAAATGATTGCATCTTCTTTACTTTATCAGTGAAAGCTGATTGGTGCCCATCAGTGGGTCAGTGTGTCACCGTCAGTGGGATGATGGCCCATCTGTGGATGTTCCCACATCTGCACACTCTTAATGCTGTAATCCTGCAGTGTCACACACAGATATTACACCCACCCCGTTCACAGTATCTACTGTGTCTAGCCAAAACAAAGTGGACTGTATGCGGTGAGTGGTGTTCCTAAATGGATTTCTGACCACAGTTCAATAGGACTATGAATGTGAGTTTAATTTTTTTTTCTTGAACCTTTACCTTTTACATTTACAAGGTTTTGACTGCTTCTAACTTGTGCTAGCATCTCTCATTTAGCTGCCCTTCAAACTAGCATGCCTGTCACTCTTCATCTGAATAACAGTCACGGCTTTTGTGAGTCTTTTTTATACATGTGTTGTCAGTATCTGTTGCTTTCAAATTTTCTCATCTAATACCAATGGCTATTTTTCCAATAAAAGAGGCAAAGAGGTAGATGACGACGACAGCAGAAAATCTCGGTGGTCTACTGCAGACCATGAAATGTATTACTGCAGTATCAATTGTCATATTCATTCATTTTAGTCACTCTTACTAAAATGGCATCTAATTTTAGCCAACAAAAATACAATTTTAGTTGACATTAAAGTTGTAAATTAAATAAAAAATTAAATGATTAAAAAATCTAATATATATACAAAGTGTAAAGTGTACTTGGTTTCATCAACAGTCTACACTACCATTCAAAAGTCTTTTATGCTCACCAAGGCTGCATTTATTTGAACAGAAATACAGCAGAAACAGAAATATTGTGAAATAATACAATTTAAATAACTTTTTTCTGCCCTCTTCCCTCATAAAATGTCATTTATACATGTGTTGAATTTTCAGCATCATTACTGCAGTCTTCAGTGTCATATCCTTCAGGAATACTTCTAATATGCTGATTTGGTGCTCAAGAAACATTTCTTTTTATTATCACTCTGGAAAACGGTCTTTGTGGAAATCGTAATACATTTTTTGGTTGCAATTTATTTTACAGTACGTGTACTTATAGTGTACTTACCTAAGAAAGTACTGGTTAATATAAGGAAACTACATAGGTTAAGGTTAGGTTTAGGGGTAGGTTCAGGGTTAGAACTTAGTTATTACCCAGTTATTGTAATAAATATAATAAGTACATTGTATGTACATGTACAACAGGACTGTAAAATGAAGTGCTGCACATTTTTTCAGAATTCTTTGAATAGACAATTCAAAAGAACAGCCTTTATTAGAAATATATATTTTTTTTGTAGCAATGTGAAAGTCTTAACTGACATTTTGATCAATTTAATGCATCCCTGCTGAATAATAAAAATATATATATATATATAAAAAAAAAACTTTGGAGCAGTATTGTATATTAAATAATTATCGTCATGATGCACATTTTGCATCATCTTCACTATTGTTGACAAAAAAATCCTTCACTAACAAAGTTTTTTTTTTTTTATCTTTATTTCATTTCTTCAGTGCTGAAATACTTTAGTTCCATCTTTCTAGATTTCTGTCAATTAATATAAATTTGATTGGCTACAGCAGGTTAGTACTGGAGATTTAACATTAAAATCAGTCAGTTAATATGTCAGTGTCGCTAAAGGAAAATCTGCCCCTACAGTGTTTTTACATTTCCGAGAAATAACGTCTCAATCAGAGCACGTCTTGTTGTATTTGGACGACTCTCAACAAGTTGTAGGGTGGTACTGGTGGTTTTGTTCCTAAACTATGAAACTAATCAGATCTCTTGTCTTGTCTATCTTGAACATGTACAGAGAGGTGGATTCTCACGTCCTCTCTCAACGATAATCGTGTTTGTTGGGGTGGCTGATAGCAAACACTCGTAGTGTATTTTATCCCTCACTTCTATAATGACCCTTCTTGATTTTATTATATCCAAGAATGTGTGTAAATTACCAAAATGTTGTTGTTTTTTCACTTTCACTTTCTTGCAAGCAATGCAGTTTGATAAGTACTCAATGAATCATGTTCTTATCCACATTTGTTCACCCTTCAGAGACCTGAAAGATTTCCTGGAGAGAACCCAAAGCAGCAGAATAAAGGAAAGTATTTCCCATGTCACATACCAGACAAGCGGATTTTTTGCTACATTGAGCAGTGCCTGCTTCTTTCACTGACAGGCCAGGTAGTCCTAGGTCAGATAATGCCTTTGAGAGACACAGACACAATAGTTCAAAGGAACTGCACTGGCATTTGATCCATTGTCCTGACAGGCCTTTGGAGACCACCACCCACAGAGCATCATCTTACCCAGGCAGAAAGCGAGAGAGTGTGGCTTGCTCTGGAATAATTGCAGGTGAGCCGTATCGGTGGACTGTATTAGGCGACAATCATCCGAGCCATTGTTTCGTAATCTTTGATGGTTTTGAGAGGTTTTTGATGACTTCTTGGGTTGGTTTGCATGCAACTTTCCTCTCATGGTTTGGTCGTATGGCTTGAGTGAGTGACTAAGGTTAGATTTGAATAAAAAGATCTGTCTTGCGCTTCTCTGGCTGTCTTCAAACAGACTCAATCACTTTCTGCAATGCTTTGATGTGATTTGATGGAAGGCCTGTTCGTCTGTGTGGTCCTGGTTGGAAGGTATGACCCAGATTGATGTCATGGGTCATCAGATCAGAATAATTTAAATCCACCCTTCTCTCTCTTTTTCTCTCTTCAGGCTCTCAGGGAGATTAAGCAATCTGCCGGTAGTGATAAACAATGATCATATGACAAGATTAGCCTCCCAATAATGATGACAGTGATCATGTGAACTGAACACCGTCTGTCATTACATCACCGCTAGTAATGCACGGGACACACGCACTTACAAACTTCACTGTCTGCTGTAACATTGTGCTGAAACTAGCGATCTTGTTGTCTCACACCTAAGATTCCTGTCAAACACGTAGCAATTAAAGGTACAATATGTAATTTTTTTGCTTTAAAAATAGCAAAAATCACTATATCCATGTTATATATATTTTTTTGTTGTGTACTTACATTATCCCGACTGTTTCCAACAACTTTCAAACCAGGAGAAATTTGTAATTTAATTCGAAGACACGTACCGTTTCTTTATTTCCGTTTTGTCGCCGTCAATGGTGTCATATCCGCGTTCTCCCTGGTTTCCACTCGTACTGCCATAGTAACCAGAGCCCTCTGATAGTAACCAAGGCGACAGACGTGGACAACTGTGTAGTTCGTAATGTCTATCTGCACGCTGTTGTTGTTTCGTTCAAACATTATGGACCATGGCAAGCAGACTTTGGATAAAAAAGGAGAACTAAAACGAGAATCAATATCAGCGTGGCATTTTCGAGATGCCGTGAGCTCCACGTCCGAGACTTCGACCGCTCCTACATGTACTTTATTAAACAGGTGAGCACATGTACATAAAACTAATCAATGTTATATAGTTCAACAATGATAAAATGTTAGAATATTATCTGTATGTTATTCTAATGTTGTTCTAGCTTTCTGCTAGTCTCATACAGACAAACTAACACATAGAATAACATAAATTTCAACACATGCAGTTTAGTGTGAAAGTGTAATTTTAGACCAAGTGAAACAGCGCTGCGTTACCTGACAAGTTTAATTTGTCTAATAAACTGACCTGTGAGTTGTAATTCTGCACTTGCGTGTAGTTCGGTAGAATGAAATGTCCATATTCCTTTTATATCCGCGGGACTCACGTCGCGTGTGGAGCTGATAGCTGTCTCTTAGCAATCCCGAACTGCTTTATATCAGTCATGATAAAAACATTGATGTATTTACTCATCCATAAACATTATTAGATCGGATGGCTTGGCGTTGACGACAAGATCCATAGTTCTTAGCAAATGTTGCGTCATCAAACAGCCCGGTCTCACCCCAAAACGTCACATACTGACGCGTCTTGACCATACGGCAACATACGACGAAAAGGGTACCCCTAAAACGTCCATATGAGACGAAGACATAAGCGCACCAGCAGCGCCTCTTAGCGGTACCCTAACGCATACCTAAACCTACCCATAACCCGAATCGTCACATATGGACGTTTTAGGGGTACCCTTTTCGTCGTATGTTGCCGTATGGTCAAGACGCGTCAGTATGTGACGTTTGGGGGTGAGACTGTGTTACATCAAACTATGCCTTTGTTATTGTAAGAGGTTAGCGACCCCTAGTGGCGAAAAAAATTACATATTGTACGTTTAACAAAATGTAATCCTTCTTGTCATTGCAAGTGTTCACATAATATTTATCAGATGGCACAATTAGAATGATGCAATGGCCAATGGCAATTAATAACAGGACGATGTAATGTAGATCTGTTTATTGTGCAACATTAAAAATCCTAAATGTAAACATAATCTGTTTTCATGACAATAAAGAGTGTTTTTTTATAAAGGGAAAAGAATGTCAAACTGTAAATTCAGAGAAAGACAAATCACTGTGGCCGGTTGCATAAACTGTTTCCCCTTACAAAAAAGAAGATTATTCAAGTGTGCTATTAGTTTACTTCTTTTCTCCCTTTTAGTAACTAAAAATAAGAAAGTGTACTTTCAGTCTACTTTTTATGTACTTCTCAGAAATATACTTAAAATTACACTTAAGTAACTTATGATGACTTATACTGACAGAAAAGTATAAGTATATATGGCCTATTCTTGTACTCAGTCTTTTGATCGAAATATATATATAATAAATATAATATACTTACAGTTAGGCTAGTAAACTATTGTTTTATTGTGTTTTTATGAACTATTTTTTGTTATATTGCTATTGACTACTAAAAACAATATTGAGATGCAGCAATATACAGTATTTAAAATAACTAAGTCACAGTCATGAGTGACAATGTTTTACTTTACTAATGTTTTATTACAACTAAATATTTGAATAATATTACAAATATTTTTAATATTTTAACATCTACTTTATTTTTTTGTAAATGATATTTTTCTATAGCTGACATTGCAAAATTTCGAAACACAATATTTTTTGTTATAAATTGTTGTCTTATTTATTACCTAACTACTTAACAATATTGTTATGCTACAGGTTGTAATCTAAAAAGAAATCTGGTTCTGCCAGGACCTGAGCTAGAATGTTTCCACTATGCAAATTTGTCAGTCTCTCTTTTGTGTCTGTGTGTGTGTGTGTGTGTGTGTGTGTGTGTGTGTGTGTGTGTGTGTGCGTGTGTGTGTGTGTGTGTGTGTGTGTGTGTGTGTGTGTGTGTGTGTGTGTGTGTGTGTGTGTGTGTGTGTGTGTGTGTGTGTGTGTTTTAAAAAAATATATAATTTCATAACCAACAAGTAATTATATTTTTAAGAGGATTATCTTACATTTCAATTTAGAGCTAAGATATTAGTAATTAGTATCCATGACATCATGTGGATGTAGAGATCTTTTGGTGTTCTTTTTCGAGGTTCGTATTTGAAAAACATACATTGTCAATCTGTCCTGTTTAGTATTGATATTTTAAGGTGATGGCCTACCATTTAGCATAGCTTTGCTGTCAAGTTGTACATCTAGACTGGAGAAACTTTTCTTTACAACTTTTTTTTTTCTTAATTTTCATTAAAAATCACTTTTAGGTGAAAAACAAGTGATCCAATTATAACAATTTATACATTCAGGTATACACAGGTGCTTATCAGACAAGTTTTTTAAATTATTTTTATTATGTATTTATTGTAGGGATGTTTATACATATTTGCAATATACAGGCTGATGTTCTACAGTATGTCTGTCCCTCATGGATCTTTAAGTCTCAGTGGCTCAGTGAATGTGTGAATTGCATGATTTAGGGGGTTTGGACACAGGGCAGATCTTTATCTGCTGGATGGGATACTCAGCCACTGATCAGGAAAGATAACTGTTGACTCAGCAAAAATCTCTGAAGAGTGTGAGAGCAGTTTAAATACAAACACACACAAACAGATACCCAGAGACTTTCCCCCACCTCAGGCACGAGCCGTTGAGGTCATGGGTAAATAGACTTTTTGAGAGGTATGGGTTTGTGGGTAATTGGACTGACAGCCGAGGGGAGTCAAGTCTGCTGATGTTTATTTACCTCTTTTGTTGTGCCATGAGCAGGAACAATGAAACGCTCTGGCCCGGGCCCATGATGACATCGCCTGTGCTGTCAGGGCCCCGGATGAAATGAGCTTGTGCAATACAAACTTCCTCTATGCCGAAAGATTTCCTGGGATTCTTCTGCTACGTCAGCCTGAATGAAGGTACAGGCTGAATATGGATATGGGGTGAGGTCATGGAAGACCTGAGCAGCAATAAAAATGTGTCTGGGCTTGTTATACAGAAGTCATTGTCATCTTCATTAAAGGTGCGGTGACTGTATAAACAAAGCTTCACTCTCTTTTTTTTAGACACCATAAGTTGCTATTGTTTTTTTAAAGGCTTTGAATACAGTGCAGGTAGAGCTACTTTTCGGCGTCTCAAGCATTTAACACTGCAGTGTTTTTGTTCTCTCCTATCTGTTGTTTTGTAGGTCAAGATCACACGCCCTTATCAAAACACAACTTTCAGATCGCTGGCATTCTGCTCTGGTTGTTAGCATGCAGTGTAGGTGCTCATGACAGGCCGTTTTTATGATGCAATTGATTACTTTACTCTTCCAAGGAGAAGAACTTCCCTTCTCTAGCACATTCCTGAGTGTGGCTGCAGGCAAGGGCTGGGCTCAAAACATGTGCATCAATTACAAGAGATAAATATCATCAATGCCTGTTTGACGCAACACTGTCAATCAGTGTCTTAACAATTATAACACCCCAAGCTCATTTCCACACTTTGAATAGATTTATAGTTTTGTTTAACGTCACTTAATGCAATGAACCCAATGACACTCAGTAACTTTTAATAAAAAAAACATTAAAATTGTGTAACATTTTGTGTTATAATGTTTTGTAAATGTTTTATTTTACATTAATTATGTTGCACTCGCATGCACCCTTACTACTTACAGTACTACTAATTGCAAAAAGAATTATATTAATTAGTTATAACAATTACAATAATTATATTGTATTGTGAATTTAATATTTTTACTCTATATAGTGCTTTAAGCTAGTGCAGTTTGTAGACAAACTTAATACATCCACACCTATAGGTGTCAGTATAAACTACCAGCAAAACATGAACAAAAAACGTTTACACTTTATTTTGATAGTCCACTTTAGACATTCTACTAACTACAGTATCAGTAACTTTGCAACTACATGTCAACTAACTCTCATTAGAGTATTAGTAGACTGTAGAAGACTGTTATGTTATGGTTAGGTGTTAGGGTTCGGGTTAGGAGAATAAGTTGACTTGTAGTTTCCAAGTTACTTACAGTCAGTAGAATGTCTGTTGGGGGAACATCAAAATAAAGTTTTAGCAGATATTAAGCAGACAGTCTACTAACACTCTAATGACAGTTAGTTCACATGTAGCTGCAAAGTTACTTATAGTTAGTAGAATGCCTAAAGTGGACTATCGAAATAAAATGTTACCCAAAAACCTAATGGGCCCTATCTTGCACCCAGCACAATTGACTTTGTACACTGACGCATGTATCATTCCTATTTTGCACCCGACGCACAGCGGACTTTTCCCTCGTCAGACACACGTCGGTAAATTAGGGAATGAACTTGCGCTCCCAGGGATGGTTCAGCGAAAAGAGGAGGCGTGTTCTGGCGCAAACGTTCCCAGGTGCTATTTTGCAGTTCCTGAAAACAATTCTGCCACAGACCAGGGAAAACCTAGTCTAAAGTCAGTGGCGCGTTCAGATGCTATTTCAAGGGCGCATGCTTGGCCATAATGTAGCGTGTGCACAACGTGCATACACTTTGCTTATCTCATCTACACACAGACGCAGCAGTTCTCATTTTTGCAAACCATACATAATTACAAGGAAAAATATTCAACATGAGGAAAATCATTGTGGCGTCCTTGAACATGTGAAAAAATAGGCATAAATCTAGCTTACACATTTACCAAAATTATTATATGCCTGTTTAACCTAAGCTTATTTGGGTGGGATTCTCCCATCCCCACACAATGTCACTTCTCTGTCTTTTACGGCCCTGACGAGAACGTCGGTCTCCTCGGCTGTGAACCGCTCCTGGCGTGCGCCTGGCAAATCCGCCATTACAATAACAATCCACCATGGAACAAGCGCGCCTGCTCTTAAAGGGAATGTGAGATGACGCTCTGATTGGTTTATTTCACGTTACGCCCAAACCACACCTATGAATAATGAAGCTACTTCAGACCAACCCATTTTAAATTTGCGTCGGGCGCAAGAGTAATTTATCCCGCTGGAATAATAGCAACAGCGCCCAAGATCTGCCCACAAAGCTACTTGCATTTCACGTTTGATACTTGCTTTTCAGATCGTTAAAATAGGGTCCATAGAGTGCATCTTTAATATTAGTTTTTGAGCAATAAAATATGAGAAACATACTCTACTAAAAATATCACTTATCAAGCAGACTTTAAAATAGTTTTGATTAGTGTGGTGTGTGTGTGTGGTAAACCCTGGTAAACCCCTTAATTATTGGGACAAAATGTCCCCACAAAGATGGCAGTATCCAAAATCCTTGTCCTTTTGGGGACATTTTCTGGTCCCCATGTGGAAAACAGCTTATAAATCATACTAAATGATTTTAAAATGATCTAAAATGATCTAAAATATTCTGTGATTGCTAGGTTTAGGGGTAGGGCTAGTGTAGGGGGATAGAATATACAGTTTGTACTGTATAAAAATCATTATGTCTATGGAAAGTCCTCATAAAACATGGAAACCAGGTGTGTGTGTGTGTGGGTGCGTCTTCCAAAGTAGTTTTCAATTCTTTAAAAGCTAGTTTCACACTTACAAGACACAGACTGGAGATTAGCATCTTGTTTGCTAAAACAAGTTTGCTGTAGAAAGATGTGTTTTCATAGTCATCACGCCTTGAAGATCAGATTGATTTTATCACTTCCTGGATAGTGCATGATTCTGGTTACAAAATACGGGTGGAATAGGGAACATTTTTGGGTGAACTATCCCTTTAAGTACTTATCAAATTGCTGTTGATTCTGTGCTGTGGTTTTGCCTGTAGGCTAAGGGACAGATGCTGTATGAAAGAATGAAATGCTGTGAGGAATGCAGTGCTAGCCTGAGAACATGCCATTGGCAGCACCGGTGATCCTGAACTAATTCGGACAAGACCCGGAACGGGAGACAGCAACCCAAGCACCACTCGCTTAACCCTCAATCTCTCCATTTAAACATTATGCCGGAAGAGCGAGCGAGAGAGAGAGAGAGAGAGATGATTGTTAGAAACCGACTGTTGCCGTTTACTCTGCTGTCGGCCTTGGATTCCCATAAGCTTAGAGGTCACCACAACCAAACAGCAGGGGTGTAAGAATGATCCTAATGTTTCTTCTTGAAGGAGGAATAAAAGATGGCTTTAGGGGGATCGGGTGTCAGCCGGGGTCAAGGCAAGTGGAGGACCTTTGGCAACTTGAGTATGTAGCAGCTTGCCGCTGTCTACCGTAGGATATAATACCCATGAGACACCAATGGGCGGAACAGGAAAAAGATCACAAATGGTGCCTCCTTAAGAAACAGTGATTTAAATTTACCCGGGTGCTTGTCTTTTAATAGCTAAAGAGATTTGTTTTATCCCATACCAGACAGGTGGCAAACATAGGAACTTTTTTGTTAATTAAACTGTATTTTATTTTTTTATTAAGAAAAACACTTGAAAAAGCAGCAGTTCCTAACTACTGCTTCTTTTTTTATCATTTGATTAATATCAGCTGTCATAATCAAAATAAAGTGCACACAAACATCTATTAAAATTTAATTAGCAGTTTGAAAACCTGTTTTTGCCTCAGAGTAAAAAAATAAACCGTTAAAGAAGTAAATAAGTGTAAATAAATAAGTGTGTTTGTACTGAAAACAATGACAGTTATTATAATCTAAATATGTTGCTTTGCCTTTTAGGTACATTTAGCTAAAATGTTTAGTGAAATAGACTTACCAGCTAAACAAACAAAACAAACTTGCTGAGACAAAAGTTCTGTCAAAGCAAGCACATGAAGAGATATCTCTGGGTTTTGATTATAAGTCGAGCATGAATAACCCTCGTGGCTATTCTTGGTTATTTGAAAAGTCCATTCAGTGTCAGGAAATGAAACAGTACTATTCCCTCATAACCTAATTGGCTGGATTGCAGGTGTCTAGTTTCCTATAACCGTTTTTCCTGCACAATAAATGTCAGTTCCCTTGGTTACAGGGCCTATTGGCAAGCTGAGGATCCTTGTTTGTTTCTGATGAGGTGGAGAAGTGCCCTTTTCTGTATGAGATGTAGGTGCTCTATTCCCAGTTTTGTTATTACGTTTGTGTTCCTGCGCTGAAATATATTGTCACGGTGCTCATTTGTGCTCCAGGGACCCAGCAGGACACCACAAGCACGAGAAGTGGTTCTCACGGCTTTTGGCAGCAGATCGCAGGACGTTCATTAGCCTCTGTCAACATGCATATTGTGTGTGTGACTGTGTGCATGCGTGTTTGTGTTCTTTCAAGCACCGGCTTTGTGCTTTGTTAGTGGTCTGTTACTCTGGTAAGTTCGTATGATGGTACTTTGACTGAGACCCTCATTGGCAGCATATAATAGACAGCTTGAATGTTCTTTTATCAAACAGTTATATAAACAAGAGGTTTCTGACTAAATTTGGCCCAAAATTTAAGTCCTTTTTTTTTCCTGCCAACTAAACTGGTTGCCAAAGAATTTTCACAGGAGCATACTTTGTTTGTATCATCCCGCTTATATGTGTTCCAAATCAGAGAAATGTCTTGTGCATCGCTTTTGGAATGCTGCTCAGCCAATCAGATTAGGAACACTTTTCCATTAGGTTTGAACATGTTTTATAAATAAAGAATTTGAAGCGATTTCATATGCTTTATTTTTTTTGTTTAAACTCTTTATTTTAATAGGTGAATTATTATGAATAAAAAAGGGTATAACAGGTGGATAAATAATTACACTCATTGCTGCAGGTTTCCGACTTCACACAGCTGCCTGTAATCCATCTGAGGACATTACACCATGTCCGACAGCAAAGAGAGAGAGGAGGGGCAGTCACATGATCACTCTCACTCTTTTGCTGTTTTCACACACCTTCACACTAGCTATGTTTCCATCCAAAGTTGCCAATTTAACTGCGCAAAATTGGAATATTGCATAAAACATTTGCAAATAAAGCACCATCCAGTGAGTCGAAGAGAACAAAATCGTCTCTTCCTGACAAACTGGCGCTAAATATCACCAAGAAAAGTAGGATAAGCCACTGTATATAATATATAATATATATAATAATTTTTGTATATACTGAGAAGCGTCTCGCTGCAGCCTGCAGGACATGGACATCCAACCCGGCCCAGATCCATGTGTGATGTCAGAAGCCACGCCCATGTCCAAATACATCACATTCTCATTACCGTGATCCCCCCCTCCCCCCAAAAAAAATCAGTTCAATAAAAAACTCCACCCTGCAGCCATTTCTTAAGGTTTTATTAGTCATGTCAATCACTGAACTGGTTGCCTACACCAAACATTGATTGAGGCGCTGAGCATTTTTTTCAGGTTACCAAGAGTTGAAGAATGTTTTACTTTGGGTAAAATGCAAAGCGAGTGCAGTCAGGAGCACTGTCTTCAGAGACAGGATTTTAAACTCAACTGACTAGTGGCTTGAAGGGAGCTCTCTGTAGACCTGAAAGGGCGGCGGGGGAGGCATCTGTTGTTACAACAATGTTGGCTGAATGTTTGGTGACAGCTCGATGTTAGCCGAAACGTGACGTGGCGCCATGCCCATCTAGTGACTTGGTTGTGTAGCTGGTGCTGAAGTGGTCTCATATGCATCAATTTGAGCGGCGTGACCATGGCTGCGGGTGCCATATGCCCCAGGAGCCTCTGAAATTGCTTCAGTGGAACCGCTGTCTTACGCGTGAATGCATTTAGGTGGTTCAGCACCGACTGTGTGCGCTCGTTGGTGAGGCTCGCTGTCATGTTGACCGAGTCCAACTCCACACAAGAAAGAAGATGCTCTGCACAGGGGAGAGCTTACTCTTTTCCCAGCTGACCCAAAGCCCCAGATGGCTAAGGTGCCTGAGTACCACCCAACTGGGAGGACCTTATACTGATATGCTCGACCCTCGAAGCAAAGCGTAGGAATGGTCTGCGTCGAAGTAAGATCGAGGCATGAAAGTACATGTCCTTCAGGTCGATCACTGCAAACCAATACTGGAACGAACACACATCTTGCATGGCAGCTTGTAAAGGGCACAATTCAAGACACGCAGATCCAAGATAGGCCAATCCAATCCTACTTCATCTCGACTGGAGGGACAGGCTGTATTGTGTCCTTCGCCAACAGGACTGCAATCTCTGTTAGCAGGAGAGGGGCGTCTTTGTCAAACAGGACACCACTGAACTGGGGGGGAACGCCTGGCGAACTGAATCGCGTAGAAGAGTCTGACTATCCGAATGAGCCAGCATTTTTTTTTTTTTTTTACTCCGTATATATATAATTACGTATTTATTTATTCTTATATATGGTATGGACTAGTTGTGTTTTTAAGGTATCCACTTGTAGTGGACTTTTATTAATATGTACTCTGTGTACACTTTTATTTTTTATTTCACGAGTTCACACTTACAAATAAGTCAGATAGAATAAATGCGTATTTGGTGTGCTGTCCGAGGAGAGGGCTCCGGGCTCGGTATTTGGCCCGAACCCAGAGTACTCCCCCCGTATTGCTGGCTGTGAAAGAACAAGCCAAGAGTGAGGAGTCGGGGTGGTGGAGGGATGCTGAAACTGTCAAGGAAGTTAGGTGAGTTGACAGAGTGAATATATATATACTCCCTCTCATGCTGATAGGGTAGACATGGTAATTGTTTGATGAGTTGATTGATTGATTGATTGATTGCTTGATTATTTGAACGTGCTCCTCCCGAACTTTGTTAATAAAACATCATTTAATGTTGACATGGCCTCAATAATTGCCCCTTGGGGACAAATAAAGTTTTATGAAATGAAATGAAATGACGAGCTGGGAAGCTCTGGCGAGGCTCCCAAGCTCCATGCAAGCAGCACCAGAGGCATAACAGACGCAAGGAGCACTGGGGCCTAACCCGGGAAGTGCAGCATCCCGAGGTAGAGACAGTGAGTGTGGTGCACTTACCTGGCTCCGTGGGTCCCGTGTGGGAGGAAGCATCGTGTCCCCGAACGCACACTCCCTGCCTGTGGCAAAACAACGGGGGCTGGGAAGGAGGATGCAGAGCGTCGCTCACTGCCCACACACACCCTGTATTACCAGAGAGTGAGGAAACTGCTCTATTTTGAGAATTTGAGTACAGAAATTACAGAATTTGCGGAACAGAGCCAAAGTAAAGATTCTCCACCAGCCCTCCCTAGGGGTTAGGAGTGGTGCATACACCAGCTCCTAAGAAAGAGAGGTCCCCTGCAGCTCTGGGTCACCCGTCTCGGGGCCACCGCGCTAACTGTTTAGGTTTAGCAGTGGCCTGGGGACGGGCTGCATAACCTTTCTGCGGAGGGCTCGGCATCGCAGCTGAGACGGGACGGAGCTCTTCTCGCTGGGCAATGTCCTTGGTGACAAGCAGACTGGCCCACGGCGACTGCAGTGGCAGAGATATCTGCTTCTGAACTGCCGAGAACTACCGTGCAATTCCCCGGCAGTGTCACCAAAGAGGCCACCTTGCGAGATGGGAGCGATAAGAAAGCGCACTTTGTCTACATCTTGCATCTCTGCAAGGTTTAGCCAGGACCACCAAGGTGGACATCGTCTGGCCGAGGGCCTGTGCCATGACTTCTGTCGCCCAGAGGTGCTTTGGCCTACAGGATGGCCATTGCATGTAAACTGGAGACGGTCTGTCCAGCGGCACTGTGAGGCTCAGCAGACACTTTGTGACCACGAACCCCCTGACCATCCCATAGTTGAGAGTACTGAGAGAGGAAAGTTTTTGAACAGATTAAGGCACTAATGTACCTCCGAAATCCGCTCTTACGCACCGAAGCGCAGAGGGGTGAAACGCTGCACTTATCTGTGCATAGCCCATTCAGGATGTGAATCCGCGCTGTATGCGCCCTCACACTGGCAGGAGAGATCTCCTCAAAAAAATTTTTATTTTAAGCAATTAAAATAGCTGTTTCTCTGCATAGGAATCCACTTCATTTGAAGGATGACTGGAATGAGCCAACCACTCGGCTCTGAAGCAAAATATGTAAGTAATGTAATTTAAAAAGTAATAGCGGTCATATTTATACCCATATGTCCAGGTAGGTGTGACTCGACATTCAAATCTCACTGTCCATTGGCTTGTTTTCTTACCACTTGGAGGTGATTCGGCTCCCAGGGGAGACCCCATGATACCACTGAATGGGAAAGATCGTTTCGCTGGTTAGTCCAGTTATGTGGTCCTGTCGCGCAAAGTCACATGATTTGTTTGATGCGAATTGAGGAATTTATATGGTAGCCTAAATGCATTTCCATTACAGTTTATGCGCATGTTTTTTTATTTTTTTATTTATCCAACTCAAACAAGCACATAAGTTTTTTATGCGCATTTATTGAATTTATGCGCCTATTGGCAATTCCATCCAGCAGTTTTTGATACGATATCCCAAAATGCACATAAAAACAGGTGGATGGAAACTACTACTGTCACACAAGCTGAATTGAGCTTACTAAACACAATTTTTGTTAAGCTTTACAGCTCATAAATGCTTGAAGGGTTAATTCACCCAAGAATGAAAATTCTGTCATTAATTACTCACCCTCATGTCGTTCCAAACCCGTAAGACCCTCTTTTATCTCCGGAACACAAATTAAGATATTTTTGATGAAATCCGAGACCTAGCTGACCCTCCATAGACTGCAACATATTTGCCACTTTCAAGGCCCAGAAAAATAGTAAAGACATCGTTAAAATAGCCCATGTGACTACAGTGGTTCAACTTTAATTTTATGAAGTGATGAGAATACTTTTTGTGCGCAAAAAAACAAACAAAAAAGAATGTCTCTGGTGGTGTTCACGTGACGCATGCGTTTGGTGCTGACACAGTAGTCGGTCAATACTAACCCGGTGTTCTGACGTTGAACACGGAATCGCTGCACTGTGTTTACAATGTGAACAGCGTCAGAGACTGACAGAAAAGAGAAGAAATTGTTGAATAATTTCTATATTTTTGTTTGTTTTTTTGCACAAAAAGTATTCTCGTCGCTTCATAAAATGAAGGTTGAACCACTGTAGTCACATGGACTCTTTTAACAATGTCTTTTACTACCTCTCTTGGCCTTAAGTGGTTAGAACTTTGCAGTCTGTGGGGGTTAGAAAGCTCTCAGATTTCATCTAAAAATATCTTAATTTGTGTTTCCCGAAGATGAACGAAGGACTTACCGGTTTGGAACGACATGAGGGTAAGTAATTAATGACAGAAATTTCATTTTTGGGAGAACTAACCCTTCAATAAAAATACAAGAATACTGTAGTTTTTTCCTGCATGAACACAATGGAAGATATTTTGAAGACAACATTGGACAGCACTGACTTTTACTTTATGGACAAAAACACTCAGACATTGTTTAAAAAAAAAGTCTTTCGTATTTCAAAAAAGACAAAATGTCATATAGGTTTGGATTGGATAGACATGAGTGATATACATGATATAAATAAATTTACGATAGAAATAAATTTGCAACTCAACATATAAGAATACTTAGTTTTATTATTATTATTATTATTATTAAGAGTGGCATCAGCCTAATGCTGTGTTTCTTTTTTTTTTGCCCTGGGTTCTGTCTCATGAAGCCCTTGGCAGACCCACTCGGTGTGAGTAAACACATTCCTCAGCTGCATAGCATGCCACAAGATTAGTTATGACTTTGGAGAATGATTTTAAGAGGGAAACTTTGTCTCAAAAAGAAGATTTGTGTATGAGGTAAGCCATGAGCCATGTGTGACTTTCATGAAATGCATATGTTTGCCCAAAACAAAAATCATCAGTATTCGAAGTTCAGCCCACAGAGCAGACAACAATTAAAGCGATAATAACGGATGTATGTGTGAAATATGACATTGTCATGATGCCATCATGTGAGAATGAGTTCAATCATGAGTAATAACAACTTTCCTTTGTTTTATTTAATGGGTAGTTCATCCAAAAATGAAAATTCTTGAGTCCTTCCAAACCTGCATAATTTTCTTTCTTCTATGGAACAGTGTTTTCAGTCCACACAATGAAAGTTGAAGATCAGACTGAGACTGAGGTTTACTTTGATTCAGAAGGAGCAGTCAGGTTAAGGCTCTTCAAGGCTTGTCTGAAAGCCCCCTCACTTTTATTCATGAGCGCTTTTCAGCCTTTGTCCCATTAAGCGAGTGGACTTGTGGATTAGGTCCACCTCGTGTCAGTAATATCATCATGAAAAACTCATGACACCATGGGCCATTTGTTCAAAAAGGAGGGAATTTGAAGAATAGAACTGTAGCCATCTGCTCTTTCTGCTTGTCTTTCTTTGAAGAGGAGGTGTCTTCCTCCATAACTTCCCCTTCTAGTGATCAATATGGGCCTTCCAATCAATTGCCACACTCAATTAAACCTTTATAATTCCTTTCAAGCAACATACTTCTAAAGAAGCGTGAACTGAGAAGAGAAGCCCATCCAAATTACACTCTAGTGGCTTTTATTGGGCTGACATACAATGGAGCTTGACGGAAAACAATCCTCATGTTTTGGAAATTAGGTCAGGCTTTATTGAAAAGGACAGTCTGCCAGGCAGCCAGTGTAATCTGGTGGGGACGGACTTGTTGTCCGACCTGCTGCTCGCCATTTATGATGTCCCATTGTTTCCTCTCCTCCTCTAATCTACCCATTCTTAAAGTGTTGCAATTCATTTGGACTGATTTCTATGGCAGCTCAGGCGCGAGGGCCATTAAAGGACTTTAAAGGGGTGAGCGAATGAACTACATGCCAGTGGTGTGCTATTGTGCCCCTAAGGCCCGTGTACCCGCTTGCTAGTAGGGGAGCGGAGGGTTTCTGAATGGAGCATTGCACAAGGCAAGATACTCTACATAAAGTCTGTAGTGTTTAAAGTTATGAATTTATACTTACAATTGTGACTTATAACCCACAGTGATGACAGTATACTCACAACTGTGAATTTATATCTCATAATTGTGACTTTATTGCTCACAATTGTGAATGAATACTATTTAACATTAACATTCAGTCATTATCATAGATTTGACGATGTCTCATTATTGTGATGTTACATCTTACAATTATACATTTATATTAGGGCTGTCAAACGATTAATCGCGATTAATCGCATCCAAAATAAAAGTTTGTTTTTACATGATACATGTGTGTGTACGGTGTATAATTATTTTCTATATATAAATACACACACATGCATGTATATATTTAAGAAATATTTGCATGTATATACTGTGTATATATATTTATATTATATATAATTTATATTATATATAAATATTTTATATATGAATAACACATTTTCTTAAATATATATATGCATGTGTGTGTATTTATATATAGAAAATAATTATACTCCGTACACAGACATAAATTATGTAAACACAAACTTTTATTTTGGATGCGATTAATCGCGATTAATCGTTTGACAGCCCTAATTTATACACATAATTTTGACTTTATATCTGTGTGAATTTATATCTCACATTTATGAATTTATACACACAATTGTGACTTTATATCTCTTTTACATT